>NC_135504.1:2784524-3140358 GCF_052857255.1 Amblyomma americanum | reverse complement strand
GCATGAAGACAGGACAGTGCAGAGACAGCACAGGACGAGCGCTAACTGACAACTGCAGGTTTATTTGAAATCCACACTCGAGGAAACCAGTGCGCATGTCCAGCCATGCAGCAACAAACGGAAAGATTAGGACGCGGATACAGTTATCATGAAAACATCACATGTACGAAAGTGTTCACATGTACATCACATGTTCAAAAGTGACGCACCAACAAGCCCAAAGTTCTACCCTATTAAGCTTGAAGTGCGTCACTGATGCGCGACGTGCAAGAGTATCCGTGTTGGTGAGTAGTAGTGGTAGTAGAAAACATTTGTTCACAAAAGGTCGGATAAAGAGGAGAAAATACAGATTTTGAGAGGACCCGTGCGTCCACCGCAGTTGCTCTTTCTCGGGATATACCAGGCTATGCTGGAGCGTGCATCGAGGGGCGCTGCTAACGAGTGGTCGCTCTCTTTCTTCCTTCGAACAGTCAGGCAAGCTGGGATTGTCCTGAAAGGAACAGCTGCAGGGAATCATGATACGCGTCAGACAGAACGCTCAACCTCTCCTCCCACGACTGTTTCAAGACGTGTAGAGCTGCGTCCTCTTTTTGCGTAGAACAACTGGCTGAGTGAGTTAGCACTGTGGTAATCGACCAGTCTTCGGAACACTCCGCAATAGGCCATCGATCCATTACTCGCGTCAATGTACATTTGCAGTCCTGGCGCTGACGCGAGTAAGTTGCACGTTGAAAACGTCACACTCTGACGTGTCACGTGGCAGAGAATTATGGCAGATATATCTCCGCAGGGAATAATGTTGGCGCATGTCGCGACATACCTGCTCGACACATGGGTGAGGACCGAACCTATATTTCCCTGGCTTTCAAAGCAGAATCCCCAGAAAAGCCCAAGATTTTGGGTAATATTCTCGACAGCTTTTAGGCACTCGCTGCATAGATGGTGACTGCGGGAGAGGATGTGTGATATGATAAGAGACTGCGCATAGCGGGGTAGATGCGACAGGCTTTAGAACATTAGTAATATAGAAGGGACGCTACGGTGGAGCAATTGCCGGCAGATAAAGCAAGGCTAACCCCAACTGTAGCATTCAACGCCTCAACTCTCTACTCAGCTTCTTTGTCCTTTGTGCACCTACCTCAGAGAGCAGACGGTATTTTTTTTTATTTATTTATTGTGCTTAAAGCAGCTCTTTGACTGCACCGTATAAAGACCTCGCGTGCACTCCTTCAGACAACAACGCTGACATACCCATCGCTTTGATAAAGTTTTCGGCATTTCTGGATGGTCTCCTAGCCGATGACGGAATTGGTGGGAAATTTTAAAAAGAATCCCCAACGGCTTCCTTCATAAAGCGAATATTTTGATGAGGAAGCCTCTAATGGGGCTACAAAATTTCCCTCAGTATAGCTATGTGTCGAGAGTTATACCGTACCTTCGTTTTTTTTTTATTTACGATGGACGAGGATTTTATTTCGTCGTTATCAGCCTGACTACACCCACGGCAGCGCAAGGGCCTCTCCCATGTCTCTCCAATTAACCCTGTCCTTTGCCAACTGCGCCCGCCGTATACCCGCAAGCTTCTTCGTCTCATCCGCCCACCTAACCTTCTTCCACTCCTTGCTACGCTTACTTTCTCTTGGAATCCACTCCGTTACCCTTAAAGGACCAGCGGTTATCTCGTTTTCGCAGTACATGCCCTGCCCAAGCCCATTCATTTCTCTTGATTTCCACTATGACGTCGTCATTAACCCGCGTTTGTTCCCTCACCCACTCTGCCCGCTTCCGGTCTCTTAACGTTACACCTACCATTTTTCTTTCCATGGCTCGCTGCGTTGTCCTTAACTTAAGCTGAACTCTTTTCGTTAGCCTCCACGTTTCTGTCCCGTAGGTGTCTTCCTAAACTGGTATCTAGGCAGAAGTGAGGCACGCCTATTAACCAAGCCTCTACCCCCGTCCTCTAAAAGAGGAAGCGCTAGTAGGCAAAATTATCTCAGAGCTCGAAGCAAATCTGTTCAGCAGGGGGCTACCTCTGTATGGGGCAACAAGCGAAGTGTTGCGTGTGTTCATACGAAGGGTCTCAAGAGTGACAAAAGAGCCCTCTGTCGACGAAACACAAAACCCGCTTCCTTTGCCTTTGTGCGAGTTCGGCACGTGTGTGCGGGTGTAGGTGCCTATTGAAGCTGCCTTGCATTTCGTTGCGTCGCTTTTATTTAATTTGTGCAGCGACTGCTCTGGCCTTTGTTTCGCGAGAGTTTGGAACGCCTTTCGGCTAGGGAGAACATTACTTATCTTTCACCTCTTCTGCCTTTAACGCGCTTATCTCAGTAGCGCCCCTACGATGTGCATAGTCCAAAGTCAATTTGAGGGCCGCTGACGGAATGGGATATCAGCTTCGAGACAAAGAATGCGTGGTAGAGGCAAGCGGCCCATGACAAGAAATTTGTATTTTTTTAACTTTCTTCTTCTTTGTCCTTCATTATTGTGTTCTTCACTTGCCTTTCTTTTTCCTTTGTTTATTTCTTTCCGTTCTTTTTACTTCTTTTTCTTCTTTTGTTACTTGGTGTTGTTTCTTTTTATACATCTTTATGAAACTTACAACAGCGCGTATTAGCCACGACCGGTCGTAGCGATAAATAATTCTTCCATGAAAAAACTGGCACTGGTCTTCGTTTTCGGCCAAAGAGTACTCAGGAAATGAATTGTGCAAATAGAGTTGGCCATAAATCCACTCCTGTTGGGAGCACGCTTGATCCTGGCCGGTGCGGTCGTATTTCGGTGGAGGCGAATCGCCGCGCCTGAGTAACTGAGATTTCGTTTGACGTCGAATAATCCCATTCCTGAGTCTTTTAAATACAATTGATGAATTAATTTAAGCATAACATGAATTCAACTGTACTAGCGTTTTGTGTCCCTGCCACTGCCGGAAGCGCCCTCGTGGCCGCAGCTACGCCGTCACAAAAGCGGCGTGTCGCATGGGAACAAAGAGTTGGGCAGAAAACGCCATTGCCCGCACCTCCGCACAAACACACGAGTCAGACAGTCAGAACTTTGATTGGCCCCGACGCTACGAGCGAACCAACACCCTCTCAATGCTAAGGCCTCTCCACCGGCCGCGTGACGTCACGCCAAGGGACCGTGCAGGCCCCGCGCTCCGCGATTTCAGCGCGCCGCGCCCGTCTGCACTATTCGGGTACTGCCGTACGTAGCTGCCTTATAAGTGATTCCTTCATTTTCATTTTTGTCGTTGCTGCAGAAAAGAAATTCGCTAGTTTGTGCGCGCCTTAGGCTATCATTTTATCTGCTTTATATATTTTTTTTATTGCAGAACACCTTATTGTCAAGAAAGTTCGAGCTGCTAATACAGTTTTTTATAATAAACAATTTAGCATACGGCCGCCAATTTCGCATTATTGGTCATTATAATAAAAAATTGATTAGTTAATTTCAATTAATCATCTAATTATTAGGTTCTATCACGTACATGATGTCTGCCGTGCGGTAAAATCCATCCGCACAGACCGCACATGCGTATATCTAGTTGTTAAAGTAGAAGTTCGTGAACATTGAAAAAAAAAACACCGTCTACTGCGCATTGTGTTAGTTTTATTCTGTATTGTGTTTTGCTTAAAGCTTTCACACACAGCAATAATGACACTCACAATAATGTTGCGCTGTTGAGTATTTGTACAGCTAATCTGACCCTTACAATAAAAAACGACGAGACACCAGCAATGAAGTGTGCGCAAAGCATTTTTATTGCTTGGGAATAAAACTTACTTCTTCTTAAGCGTTGCTGCTTTCCGGGCTGCGGCCTTCTGCTGCGCATTGTCTTGTATGGCATCATTTCTTAGTTTGCAAAAGTTGTTTAGAACAACGTTGGTTGCAACGCGTACTACCAAGCGCAGGAGAGTTTGTGCAGTGTGGCCATTTTCACATGTCTCAATGTCGTGTTCGTCCAGGAGGGAAATCGTCTGTGAAATCACGACACCACGTTGATTTCTACAGGAGAGAAAATCTTCCGCGGTTGCTCCAAAAGACAACTTCTCTGCAACTAGTTTAGTCATCAGTACCATGTGAACTGTGCATGGCTGGGGAAACTTCAGCCCTCCTCTCGACAGGTTAGCTATCATGGCAGTATTTTCCGCTTCGATCTCTCGATTTTCAATCACCAATGTGCTGAAGCAAGCAGAACATGAAAGCTTCTTTAAAGCAGCATGAGCAGCGTATCCTGCAATGTAGACAATAGCATCCATGTCAGAGTGGGCGTGTGTAATATCGTCGTCGCTGACAGCCACAGAAAAGTTGCATGGGACAAGATCCTCACTTACGTCTTCAAACTCTGTTTCCTCGCGTGGAAATGTCAAAAGTTTTTGAAGACGAAGCTTCTTCTCACATTCGTAGAGCTGACGCACGGAAATGTGGTACTGTGATCCTGCCAGCTGGCGGTAACGGCCGAACCGGTCTTCTAGCGCATCCGTCTGAAATTTGCCCAGCAGTACGTACTTGAAGTGAAGTTCTTCTAAGCAGTAGCGCGAGAGTTCTACCAGAGAATAGCATGTCAGTCGCAAAGCACTGTGAGTCTCTTTCGTCAGCGAGCCACTGGTGATGTTTATTCTTGCCCAAGCGTCCAACCAGTCCACAACGCCGCTCAGGAAAGCTAACTGTGTGTCATCAACAGACCTTACAGGGTCTTGCATGCTGTCCCTTAGCCTCTGGCCTTTGCAAGGGGTCTTAACATTGACTATTTGCCACCATGTGAGGATAACGTCAATGAAAAGAGCAGTCGACTCAGCTTGAGGAATCTTGAACGCGGAACCATGTGTCCTGAGGGCATTTGAAACAAACTGATTAATGACGTCGAGAGCGAGCTTTACATTTTGCCGCTCCATTGAGGTTGGATTCACGGCTTTTGCGTTCAGTCTGTAAGCAGCCTTCACAAGCGACGTCTTCTCTGAAGAATAAAGCTGCCGCACAGCTGCGAAAGAAGCAGCTTTCATACGAGGAGGCCCTTCGGGCATTGCTCCACTCAAGTCCATTTCAGGGAAATAGAGGCATGTTCCAGGGTTTTTCTGGTTAATCCAATTGTTCCTAATGCACTTCAAGAGATGCACAGGATCGACCACGTAGAAAAGAGGGCGAGCGTTATCGGCTGGATGGGGATAGACAATGCTCACCTGAGGACTTGTAGCAAATAACGACATCATCTTGCGGTTCAGAGCATTGTTGTCCGTTATCACAGCGATAATTTTGAGCCCCATTTTCTCAACATTAATGATTATGTTCTTAGCATGCTCGTGCAAAATTTCTGCGCTCAGTTTGCTCACAGGTAATATGTGAATGACGTCCTTGTTTGCAGAAAGGAGTGATTGTACCATGAACACATGGGCTGTTGTTGCTGGTTCCGTTGAATGAACCGACGATCCTACTATTGTGCCCCCTTTGTAGTCGAAGTATGGTTTTATGTGGATCTCATCGATCATCAGGGTCACTGTCTTCTCGTGGTCTTTCATTGATTTGACTCGTTCTCGGATGTAGGAGAGACAGTGCGGTTGATTTTGCTCCACAAGAGGGTCAGCTTTGTAATTTGAGCAAACACGGCGCAGTGTGGAAGGATGGGGCAGAATGATTCTTGATGCAGCTCTTGTGAAGTGATATGCGTGAGGAGAAATTGAATTCAAAATACTGGCGAATACCAGCAGCTCTGCGCTATACACATGCTGTTTCGCGAGGAGAAGCTCTATCTGCTCAACCAGAAATTTCAGCAAAGAAGACTGTTCTTTCGTCGTATCACTGTCCTCAATGAGGTCTGCAAGCAGTGAACCGACAAACTGCAATACTTTAGTATGTTTCGACTCTTTCGTCACCTCAGGTATATTATGCAAGCCTATCTCGAGTTCTTCTAGCAGCAAGGACAGGCTGGAGGTGTCGCATACTTGAGCTGGCAGAATCCTGCCTGAAGGAAGCGACAGAAGCTTCACTCCATTCAAGAAAACAGAAAGTGACA
Organism: Amblyomma americanum; assembly: GCF_052857255.1. Lineage (NCBI taxonomy): Eukaryota > Metazoa > Arthropoda > Arachnida > Ixodida > Ixodidae > Amblyomma > Amblyomma americanum. Next base: position 3,134,351 of record NC_135504.1, on the reverse strand, counting down.
GATCAGGGAGAACTACCAAGGCGCATTTCACATTAGGTGAAGGATCATTCTCGATGAGAAGGAACCTAACGCACTGCTCATCGACAGAAACGGTCCAGAATTTCGTGTTGCAGATTCCAGGCAACTTAGATTTGAACTCCTCGTAAGATGAAACTTTGTTTCTTTTCTGTTCAAGCTCATTAGACTGAAGTGACTTCCTCATAGCCTCCTGCAAAGCAGCGTTTTCCCTTCTTGCTTTTTTCGTCTCTGGCGATTCACTCCGTCCAGGCGTTGAGGACAAGTATTTTGGGCAGTTTGGAAAAACAGAAGGCGCAGCATCAATCTTCAACTGTAGCCTGTCACGCTTTACCTCTATTATTTTCCCTGTCAGTTCATCTTGGTGTGACAACGTCGTAATGAAGTCGCCTGCGTGGAAGTGCAGTTCACACACCTGCACGAGAAAATGAAGCAAGGCCATTCGCCATGACTCTCCATTGCCTAAAACACTAAGTAAAAAGAGTCTGAATAGTGAACAGCTTTTACATATTTACACAGCTTTTACACAAGCCTTATGCACATCCACAGAACTAAATGCTTCCTGGACAATTCATACATAAGTGTAAGAAGTGATATCATTGCCTACAAAGACAGCATGCCTTTCCGGGAGCGACAGCTCACAACTAAGATAATTACCAGCGCCTATTAAGCAATATTTCAGAGTCTTACCCTCGAATGCTCTGTAGGTGTGAAATCCTTCCGTGGAATGGCTCGCAACCAGGCTTTTCTTCGTACTTCGTCTCTTGGGAAGCAATAAACACGTACTTTGGGACCATTCTGGTAGTTCCCGCGGCACCCGGGAACACAGCACCGGCCCATGTTTCACGAAGTTGCACTCGCTACACGGCAGGCAATCAGTTTCCCATTCGTGCGCTAGCACAGGTACGCACGCCACACAAGAAACGGCCACACGAAACAGACACAGCCGTGCGAGGAGCGAACGGAAATGCACCCAACGCCAGGCTGAAAGACTCAAGCAGCAGCTAGACGCTCACTGCAAGACTGCGTTCGTGTCTGTGCTTGCCCGGGCAAGCGCGAGCACATCGAGGGAGACAACCGAGCGGAGCGGAGCCGCGCTTGGTGAGCAGCCTGACCGGACACTTGGCGTGACGTAGCGCGTGTGGAAAGGAGGGCCTGGAGAGGCCTGAAGAAAGTATTTAGAGGGTGTTGAGCGAACCCGCGTCAACAAAAGTTCCCCGTATTTTCGCGCTTGGCAGGGAAAGGCCTTCTGTGCTTTGCGGGGGCAACGGCGGAAGGCAACAGCCCCCATTGTTTGCGCGGTCGCAGCATTCGCTCGGGGCGGTGTCCCTACACCGAGATGGGGAAGTAGGGAAGAGTGGGCGAGCGCTGTTAGATGGGGAGAAGGGTTGCCGCAGTTTTGTTCTTCAGCCCGTAATGTTTCCTCGCTGCAGGAGGGTGACCGAGTCGCTCTCCCTTTTCCTGCCGGGAACGTCATCCCTGTTCTTTCCCTCGAAGCTGGTGGAGAGAGTGGTCGGACTAGCAAAAGGGTGCCCTCGTGGCCGCAGTTTCCCTGTTCTGGTGATTTTTTGGCGTTGCGAGAGAGAGAGGACTTTATTGCATCTTTCCCTCTCCATCAAGCGTCGCCCCTGTTCTTCCCCTCGAAGCTGACGAGGAGGGGAGAGAAGACAGGGAGTGAAGTAGTTAGGCTAGAAACAACGGTGCACTCGTTGCCACAGTTTTTTTTTTCTTGTGCATAATGTATTTCGGGGTTTCAGGAGTGGAGGGACACACCCCCTTCCCTCACATCTCTTTCCGCTGAACATCATCCCTCCGCTTCTCCTTTCTGCTGCCTCATGTCTCGAAATGCTGCCCTGGTTGTTTACTCGTTCGGTCCTGTTTGCCCTGCGCCAGCGGGCTTAGCTCGCCGAACTCCGAAACTTCGTGTTTCCTCTGATAATTTTCGGCTTCCCTTCATTACGCTTGATGCCTCACGAGATGGCTACGTCGGTGCCAGCAACGAGTGATTTTAGTCTGAACTACTGCCTCAGATTCCCTACCGCAGAATGCGTTGCTCTTACGTTTCCAAAATTACGGTCTCATCACCTGATCTCAACCGTCATTTTGCTGAATTTTTTTCTCAACTTTGAGATAAGCTGTTGGACTGCTTGGTTGATATTGTCACGCAAAGGAAAGACGATGACAAGAGGACGACATGACAGGTAGTGATTGGTTTAATGACGGAGGGCGTGGGGTCTGCTGCCCGCACCACTGCTCGTTTCTTATTCTTCTTCCAGTTCGTGACAGCGTGCTTGATTGTGATCGATTTAAATAAATAAATAAATAAATAAATAAATACAATTTATTTATTACAGAATGTACAAGCCCATTTCGAACCAGATTAACTGCGCTAATGATCAATCATGCCAAAGAGGTTGTGTAGCTTACAAACTTAGCCAGAGGCCTGCCGAGCACTTGTACAAGTCAGACACCCACTGGAGTCAATGGAAATGTTTTCCAGTTAATATAACTCGCTCGTATATGGCATTAACAAGGCGGATAATTGACGAAAAGTGGCAAGCGGATAGCATACACCAGAGCAGCATATTTTATGCAGATTCAGTGGGCGCTAGTACCTTCCTTGCTTCCATTAATATCTGACAGCTTCGGGGCATAACACAGCTTGGGTGCTTTGTGATCTAACGACTGCAATCACGAAGCTTTCAGTTCATCTGAATTCGGTCACTGGTTACATGGTAGGCCGGATAGCCGCAGAAGCTGGGGACACGACAGACAATGCCACCCCGAGCAGTCACAGACCGCACCGTCTAGGGACGTTGCAACTGCTCTGCGAATTCGTAATTGGATGACGTCAGCTGTACCTTCCGCAACAGAGTGCGGCCCAACTGCGTAAATCCTAAATCTCGAGCCTGCCCAAGCAAGCGGGCATTCGCAAGAGTGCCGTTTCCTACAAACGCTGCAGTGCTGAATGTGGCGAGATGCGCCGTAACGAGCGGTAAGGTAGTTCGTGGTACCTGCTGCAGCATCTGGTGCGGGAAGTCACAACGTGCTGTTGCTGTAACGAGGGAGCCGTGCTGAACTTGGGAAAGCAGTTGCTTAGCGAGAGGTTGATCGTATAATTATACGCTTCAGAGGCTATCTGTCGGGGAAATTTAGCGGTCTGAGGAGCAGTGAAACAGCTGCCCTGCCTTTGCTTCCGGCAGTGCTGTTTGAAGGGAGTCTAAAGTGAGTGTCGTCGACGAAACCCCGCAGATCCCCATTAACTCTTTCAGCGAACCCCCGGAGCTCTTTGCTATTGATGAAACGCCAGAGGAAGAGGAAACACGATGACGCTGGTGGTTCAAGCGGGGCATTACCCGATATATCGTTAATGCCTGTTCTTTTTTTAACGCGATAGTGTTATGGAGCCCATGTCGCAGAAAAGCCGGCTTTGTCGTCGGCGTCGGCGTCGTTGACCGTGAGCAAAAAATCCGCGCATAAATTGGAGGGGACACTCAAACTCCGCCTCAATGGTACGACGCGATCGCGTAATGGGGTAGTTTCTATATATGCAGAAGGTCATTCTCTACTTTATATTCATAGAATGAGGCCGCCGCGGGGGCTCAGTGCTTTTGCCGCTCGGCTGCTGGCCCGAAAGACGTGGGTTTGATCCCGGCCGCGGTTGTCGAATTTCGATGCAGGCGAAATTCTAGAGGCCCGTGTACTGTGCGATGTCAGTGCACGTTAAAGAATCCCAGGTGGTCGAAATTTCCGGAGCCATTCACTACGGCGTCCCTCAGCCTGAGTCGCTTTGGGACATTAAACCCTCATAAACCATAAACATTCATAGATTGCTTGGAGTCCTCATATCCTTCCTGGCGCAGTGGTGCAGCGGTTAAGCGGTTAAGCGCCACTGCCCTGCGACGGCAGGGGCTCCCAGCGGTGGGCCTTGTGCGCCCCAGGTTGATCTTCCCAATTGACCAATCATTAACTTCACCTTCCACGGTGGGCAGGTTGTGATGACGACGCATTGTCACGTCACTTAGATGGCCCACCTGCCTCCCAGGTTGTTCTCTGGGGACCACTTGCCTGTGATTTTTCGCTCACAACGCCGACGCCGACACCGGATTTTCTGGTGAGCGGGGCCTTAACCCTGTCGCGTTTAAAATCCAAAGAGAAGCAATCTACGTAGGTGGGCAACCTAGGTCCCATGATCTTGTGGCATCATCATAACTTGCCCACCAGATTATGAGAAACTGCCCACCGTGGCAGGTGGCTGTTATTTTAATGACTGGTTGCGAGAGTTTGCTCGGGAAGAGCAACCTGAGTCTCCTCCACAGGTGATTGTGTTCCAAACAGCCACTTGTCGGGGCAGCGGCGCATCGCTGAACCGCTGCACCACTGCGCCAGGAGTGCTATGGCCACTCCCGGCGATCTATGAATGTAAAGTAGAGAATGGCCAACTCCGCATATATAGGCATTAATTCATTAAGCTATCGCGCCATACCCTTAAGGCGGTGCTTAAGTGTCCCCTCCAATCCTTTTCACTGTCTTTAAAATGTTTTCTCCTTTTCTTGCTTTGTTTTGTATGTTTTGTGTATTTGTCATTATACTTTGTTCATGTTGTGTACGTCTCCTGCTTGAGCCGTACTAAGCAGCGCAATGATATAAAAATATGCAAAAATAAAAACGCGTGAAATGGTGCCATGAAGACGTAAGTGTAAAATCTCGCGCGCCATTGGTCGGTTCCCTTGTGTGTTTTTTTCGGTAAAAGGTAAACGGACAGGGAGGAGGAGAGAAAGAGGAGGCCCAGCTGTGCTCTCGCCCACATGATCATTTACTGTTTGCCGTTAGCGATAACACAACCTTTGCTGCAACTTTTTTACAGCGATATCTGTTGGGCACCCATCCCTGGCATTCTCGTCGCCGTCGGCGTAACCGGTGGGTGCGTTACCATGGCTACCATTCATGGTTGCCAACGCGACCCGGGTTTGGTTATCATCCGGCATGACACCACATAGGATGTGTTAAGGCATTTATTAATGCTGTGCGTCTGTTGTTGTCTTGTCGTTTGTCACCTTATGTCGCGGCCAACCTGGGTCGCACAGGTGGCTGAGCGAAACAGCCGCCTGCCATAGCTAAATGCCCACACAGCTATCGCTAAATCTCGTGTTACATAGTCGTAACCGTCCTGCGAATTTTTGTAGCGAGAGCTACACTACGCTAGCACTTCGAGCCTTCAGCGTGGCACCCCTTGAGCTCTGTGGCACCAACAGTGTAGTGGCACTTCTTGAGCTCCGTGGCGGCGCCATGGCCGGTCACATGGTTGGTCACGTGGTGCGGAGCAGCAGCTGCTGCCGGCGGCCGAAACCGAGTTGGGGGAGTGGATAGGGGAGAGAGTGAATCCACTTCCAGGAACGAAGATGAAGAAGGAATGCCCAGCGAAACGGAGCGGCGAAAGACTGACTTTGCAAATCGACTGAGCGAGTTCCACTCGACCAGATGTAGCTATCGTGTCACTCCAGGTTTAACCAGAGCTAAACGTTGTATTTTAATGCCGTGCTATTTTTCTATTTTACTTCATATAACTGCAACTGAGCGCCACACAGCCGGGCTAAGCCAATGGGTTCTGCGGATTCCGGTAACTATTCTATAATAAGCACCTATTTAACCTTGCTGATCACTGGCGACACTGTCTCGTAACCTATTACGTCGTCTCCCTCTATAACACGGGGAAGTACAAAGAGCGCAATGGAGAAAGGCCTTTGAGAATAACATCAGCCAAAACGCGTGCCAAATGCACATAACATGACCTGATAACACGGATCTTCAGGTCTAAAGGCACAGCGATAACTGCAATACAATCGCTGTTTCTTCACTTGTGATTTCGCCTCATGAGACAAGCTGGCTTTAGCTGTGTTGCGATTTGAAAAGACGACTTGGCGACTATATCGCAATTTTTCATGCCTCACGTGGCCCATGCTGGCCTTTGACGTTAAAGCCAATGCTCGGCTGCTGAAACAAAAACAGGGAAGAGAAGGAATTCAATTATAAATAATTTAACGATCGGAGGCGAATACCATGTCCATGTACGCTAACGGCTTAAGCTTCGTTGCAGAGAAGAAAACATGCAACTAAATAGTGGTCTCTATATTCCTTTAAAAGGAAGTGCATGATACGTAAGATCGCGTTTAAATTCTCTTTAAGCAGAGCTGGAAGGTAGTGACTTGTCACGACGTTCTGACCCTCCGCTCTTTCCCTTTCCGTCGCAGAGTACGACGACGAGGACGAGTACGAGGAGGAGGAGGACGAGGAGAGCCTGACGTGCAACGTGTGCGACCGGTCGTTCGCGTCTGGCCGCCGCCTGTCGCGGCACCAGCAGCGCAAGCGCCACTTCGGCTGCCCCGTGTGCGACGCCCTGTTCCCGTCCCTGCTGGCGCTCGAGCAGCACCGCGAGTCGCTCGACCACTGGTCCGACGACGAGGAGCGCCACCTGCAGCGCCCCAGGTGTGAAACAACACTGTCGTTGCGAACGACGGAAACCAGAAGGTGCTGTCATCAATGTTTGTCTTTCAGGTTTTAAGGGTAGTGCATCTGCAGCGGCAAAAGAAGCCATGTTCGTTGGGATGAAGTGCCTTCAAAAAATAAGGGCGAACCCTGTCTCCTACTTGCGCGTTGCGCTTGACTTCAGTGAGAAGATGACGTCAGTCAGGCCATACAAATGAAATTAACGTCTGCAAGCGCCGTCTGGCACCCTTGAAGGCAATAAATTTCACGCAACTGTCGAGGCAGTAAAAAAACAAGGCTAAAACAGATACAAACAAGTGAAGGGAGCGAGTTTGTGGGAAACAACAAGCACTGCCTTACAGCAGCTCCATCTATCATCACCCTTCTCAACCAACGAACCCACTTGCGTATGCATGCGCGTTCCACCAACTCCGCTCTTCATGTCTCGAAAAAAAAAAAACGAAAAGCAAGCTAAACCTTTTCCGAACTGTTTTCCTCTTCGTGCAAGAGAAAATATTTGCTGGCCTTATCCGCCTTGACTAGTGGTTGCGTGTTTTCGCGGTAGTCAGGGATAGGGACAGTCAGTTGTAAGCGTTAGAGTGCTTGCGGTGATTGATGACAATCTGCAGTTGGGTGAATCGAGCGGCCAGCGCCTCTTTTCTTCAACTAGATTCATTCATTCTTCGTTTCCTCTCTCATTCTTCGCTTGCTCTTCTGCATACTTTGAGGCCCTCCGTGACGCGCTTATGCACCCCACGCGGTCGCGGAAAATTCCCAGCGCACACTGGACGTGGACGAGCGGAGCAAGATAGGGCCTCAATAATCACTGCACTTTTTGTTTCTGTTCTTTGTTTCTTTTTATGCTGTTGTTTTCAGACACGGAACAAAAAAACTGAACAAGCCAATGGTATCCTTGGAATAAACTCGTTCAGTGCGGGGCACCTGAAGGAAGGTAACTAGCAAGATAGGGCAGATAGGGAATACTCAGAAGCGAGAAATCACGCTGACATGGAACGAGAGCACGTGAAGGCAACGGGGCTTTGTCTTGATGCAGGCATGCAGTTGTGTGGCCGCTGTTGCGATGATTGACGGCGATAATGACGACAATATATCCTGGGAAGAGAGCTGGTGACAACCGAAAACAGCAGAGATAAACCGTATCGTGCACACTACGGCCTATATCAGGCGGAGCTCATTCTTCGCCAAGCGGTTCTCTCAACCCAAACACCAGCTGGGAAGACGCAGTCGCAAAATTAGCGACAGCCGTGCTTTTCTTTTTTTTTGTTGTTGTCAGTAAGCCAAGCAGAAAGAAACTTCCGCACGAATGGTGTATGGTTGTATACGCTGCCGTCCTTTCGTCAGATCGAAATTTGCGAGCCGGAGCCTTTCCCTAGAGTACCGCAGTGAGAGTTAGCAAACTTCGTCCTAGTGCCGGTGTCAACTAGGTCATGTTTTTTCTTCTTTCCTGGTGCACGCCTGCCCGTCGCTAGTTAGACTTGGTCGTACAAGAGCCAAAAGACCTGAGGGCACGCAACTGTGCCGGCTCTCCTGCACGCGAAAAAGTAATCCTGCACTTCGATGGATTTTTTTCTACGCAGAGACAAAAAAAATTGCGTCCCAGGTTCTAGTTGCTGATTCGACTCGTTCGCTTAAAATTCTATAACTTTTACTGTCTACTGTCACTGTCTCTGGTAGGAAGATTAACTCAACGTCCCATCTTAGAGGCTGTGGCTCGGCGGAATAATTTAGCAGATATTCTCTTTTGGTTTTTATTATTGTTTTTGTTGCTGTTGCAGTGGAGGTTCAAAGTGTGGCTCGCGACCTGCCCGTGCGTATGGCAAGCCCTGTTTTCATCGCGTTGAAATGGTGTTTACAACGCTTCTATAAATAAATAATTTTGTGTCAGGGCGCTTAGTTTCAATACAGACACAAGCTACTTAAGAGGACACATGTACTTTGCTTTCATTGTAAACTGTGAGCGATGCAATTGTCGTGTTTTTAGCGAATCGTGAAGGACTCACGAAAACTTGATCCCAAGATTAATACAAGCCTAATGTAGACGTAATTCCACAAAAATAAAATTCTCTCAGATCGGCACGTTGTTTTTATATGCAACTAGAAGCATACTAAATGCGGCGGCAACTCCGCGTGTTTGGTTTCTCGTCCCGAAGGGAATGTGTCGTCGTTTCTGTAAACGTCTGCTTTCGCTGATCATGGCTAAATCATTCAGTAGGTGGCGCAGTAGAAGCATTCTAATGGTACTCTTCCTGACATGCCACCCGAGCTTCGGTTCTTTTTCTCTGATTTGTGCCGAGCCCCTCTCGTCACTATGAAATGTCTGGATAGATGCCAGAGCTTTTGACGGATTTAAAAAACTCTATTTGGGTTTTAGTTAGTGGCTGATCGAGGCTTTGAATTTAAGAAGTGTTCCAATACTTCCGAAAATACCTTATTTGAAGAACATCAGATACTACTTTGTTTTATTTATGTTTACTTATGATTTCCTGCTAATGTCGGTGCTGTGAAATGAGCACTAACGCGTTCGGACTAATCTGTGAGCCGTATTTTGTTTCCGATTTTTTTTTCATGGCTATAAATGACGGATTGTCCTCGTACATGAAGACAAATCGCTCTAGTGCACTCTTCCAGTGGAGGGGATATTTTCCTAGCTTTTGTTCGCAACCCTGACGTGGTGTGTCAAACGTGTTTTCGCGGCTTTGTTAACCTGTCACACCCAGGCCCACTCACTCCAACAAAATCTAGCTTTTTTGTTCTACGGCTGCATATTTTGTTGGTACCTCTTGGCTTTACCTTCTCCTAAGCGGTCAGTTCTGCGGCACAAACAGCGGCAAACAAAACTGCTTCATAAAGTCGGCTACTCGGGTCTGCAGAAGTGTTGCTTCTTCTCTATAACACTCTTAGTGAGGCAGAGCACGCTTTACAAGGTTCAGCAGTTCGATGTTGCGTTTGCGGGTTGAGCGCGTTTATTAATGCATGAATGCATTTAACGATGGATTGATTTAAAAAATTCCTCCTTTAGTGGTTTTTGGTATCCGTGGCTTTCTAGAAAAACACAACGACCGTAGACCTACGTTCGTTTCCAATACAGAGCACCTATCTCTTTTTAGGCGTGCACGTCATATATGACCACGTAAGCTTGGAAGAAGATGAATAAAAGGACGATGTAGTAACTGAATATGCACAAGAGGATCGCCTCTGTACAATACATCGCCTTCGGTGGGACTGCTGTAAAAATAAAAGTAGAGGAAAGGCCCACTGTCACACCAAGCGCAAACTGCGCACTCTGCAGTTTCCCTCGGCCTAATGCAACGTCCAATGCTGTCCTCATGAACAGAGTTTATAGACAAGCCACCGCAAAAAATAAAAAGAGAGCTTCCGCTCCATTCTGTTGCTCAGAACGCACGTAACTTTCATGCGCCTTGGGAACCTAAAACAACCCTGCGGCTTTTTCCAGAACTTAATTCTTGACGTTTGATTGGCTACCAAAGCCCGTCGGCTTGAAGTTAAACCTTTCGCTACGTTCTCTGATGTGACATGTGTTTTTGTACGAAAGTGCATTTTCTTTAGGCCCACCCTGAGGGAAAAACGTATTTCCTCCAAAATGTTCTGGGGAGTTGCCGCGGCATCTGGTCAAGTCACATAAAAGAGGGAAAAATGCAATTACCGGACCGTCCACGACGGTTGTTCAACGCACGCCTCCTCTAGTTTTAACTTTTCCCTTCGATACACGAAACTCATTGGGCGAGTCTGAAGCCTGAATCCCCAAAGAATCTTCGGATGAGGGCCGCAAGTCGTTCGCGAGCCACTGGAAAGACAAATACTCTCTGAGGCACTGTATCCCTTCAACCTCTGCTCGAGATAACGGACAAGTTGTCGAATTGAAACCATTCTGTTTGTGCACTGCAAAAGCAGAGGGAGGAGAGGAAGGCTCTGCCCCGGCCATGTCGTTGCTGTTCTCTCGTTCTTCTATTTTTACTCTAGAAAAAGAATAATGCATCTATATTCAATCTTTTTTTCTCTGAGTACCTTCTCTACTTCTGCAATGCGCTGATTATACTACGTTATCGTGCCCCATCAAGGAACACCGCCAACATTATCATGCACATCGTTTCCTTTTTATCTAATGATACGATGGACGACTCCATTGTAGTACTCATATATCAGGGATGGATAAATAAACAGACGGGTGGATGAGTCGCGGTGCAGATCTTAACAGAAACAAAGGCAGTACCACTAAAATTCATTTTTGTGCTGCATCATTGCCACAGTGTCTCAGTTATGGAATCTACCTGTTTCCAAAAACAATATGTAAGCAGTCATCTACTTCGTGTATTTTAGAGCGTGACGGAACTGTCCACAAGACAAGGAAACTAGTAACGCGTGAGAGCGATGTTCCGCATTTCGGTCTTCCTGCCTTGTGGACCGCCGCATTGCGCCCTTATAAACGAATCATTCCCGACTCACTCAGCTTTTACAATTCTGAAGTCCTTCTGTACCCTGCAGTAGGCTACAAGGGGCTGATGTCTGTCCGCCACTTTACTTGCATGGCGTATTCTTGCTTGGTTTATTGATAAACAGAAACTCGATGTACGCTGATAGCGTTCTTTTATATATATATCCACTTCATGGCCTTTCTGAAATCTGATCGAATGCAAGTAATTGCCCACTTCTCTTGGGGAAAATTTATCTTCCGTCTCATATATTCATCGTACGTGCACAATTTCATGCTTCCACGAAAGGCTAAATGTTGAAAAGAAAATGATAGAGAACGATCTGACTTCCTAGAAGACAGCAAACAGTGGTCAGGCTTCCAGTGAGAGGGCTGGTGACGCGGATTGCGCCGCATACAGCGAACGTGCGTGTCCGATAAGATGCTTATATATCAGACTTCGTTTCGTAACCATATATGTATTTCCTAGAGCCGCCTCTCCCCGTTCTCCAGCGCAAGTATTTTGTTATTCTTCTTTATGATATTCACAGCAGCATCTTGAACAACAGATCACACTCACTTCTTAATTTTTATATGCTTGCTTCTTTCTCTTTTTTTTCAGTATACTCTCAACATCAACTTGGTTTTGTACAGGAATGGTGCAGCTAAATACCGCAAATAGTAGTTATTCAAAAAAATACGAACAGTAATGCCATCAACGGGCATTTCGACGGGTTAGTTTTGATGTGGACATAGACCTGTTTAGAAAATAAAATGTGGATATAGTTTATTTCGTCCTTGAACCGTTTGAGGACGGAAGGAAAAATAAAAAGTGTCGTTGCTGTAAAAGAAACAATCCTTAAGAGCTTCTGACTGGTCGTTATGGAATTGTCCTAGTGATAGCGAGGACACGTCGAAATTGGCGTCCTTTACCAACCTAATGTTTTGCAACTGTGACGTAAGTACGATGACCCTGTCTCAATACCTCCCGCTGGCCACTTCCCAGGGCCTCCACAAAGCGGCAGCACCGCGGCGGGCGGGCCTGCGACGATGACTTCGATGACGAGGACCTGGACGACGAGGAGGACGAGTCCTCGGAGGAAGAGACCGAGTCCGACTCGGATGGCCTCGAGCCGGGCCCAAAGTCGCAAGAGCTCGAGCGGCTCTTGTGACTGCTGCGGCAGGGCGCCGCGCCCGTCGCCACCAGGGGCGGGGACGGCGCCAGGCGGCGCTGCTGCGGCCATGACGTCACCCGCTACTGAGACTCATGGACAAACAGACGATGGAGAGGGGGAGCCAGGCAGCATCCCTAACCGGATGCCGACCGCCCACGGCTTCCTCAGCCTCTGCGGTGGCAGGAAGAGACGCAGATTCGTGTTAACACGGATCCTCCATTTCGAATGCGAACGGCAAATTTGACAGGTCGATTCGTCAGAGTTGTATGCTGCTCGCGTGTTTTGTTTTAGAGCAGCCAGTAGGGAGCTAGGTTTTGTAGAACTTAGTTCAAAATTTGGCTAGACACAGTTTGGTAAGAAGTGAACTTTGATAACAAATAGAAAAAATAAAACACACTCATCGTCAACCGGTGAAAGGGAGATATATTGACTTTGCAGCGCCCTGTGCGGGTGCCTTGTTCTTAGTAAACCAAGTACGCGGTTTTCCACGCGCATGGAAACAAAACTCCTGATGAGCGTTCTGTGTTTCTGCAGGTGAGGGTTGAGATTTATGACGGGAGTTCATTACCTAGGCTGTCTCACTTAATGGTCTCCTTCTCATGACCGACAACCTGTTTCCTTTAGTCTTGCGTGTTTGCTTTGACCGTGAGTGGTTTCGCCGAGCAGCATTCTGAATAGACTGGTCGAATTTACCTGTAACCTGCCGCTCGGTCATGAACAGTACAGCCTGGAGTGCCTATTGCAAACCGAGATGCCGACTTTGTTGATATCTACATGATATGACATAGTCTGCTGGAGGCGTTGTTCCTGCTGCGGAATGACGCCTGTTCCAGCAGCTCACGTGGCTGCATTCAAGAGAGCAGTTTTTTTTTCCTCACTCGAGGTCTGTCACGAGCGTTTTCAGGAAAAACTGATTATGCGCTTATTACCTGCACTTGAGGTAACCTTGCTCGTAAGTCTCCTTCCGAACCATTGCCGTTAGAGAGGATGCAAGTTTCATGAATTTTTCTGTGGCTTCGACAACACCGAACTCCTACACACTATTGCCACATTGAACGTCATGTCAGGAATAAAGCGCTACCCGCAGGCACCGCAGTGCTATCGGTGATATTACGACAAAAGGAAGGGCACCTGCGTGACGCTGTGGCACTACAATAAAAAAAAAGCGAGCAATCTTTTATAGGAATCCTAATGTTTATGGTTCGCCAAAATTACTGTGAAATGTTTACCAGCTAGGTCACTTTATGTAATCGACATCACTGAAACGCTTGGTTTAGGATCTCAGGGAAAGAAAGCCTTTTTGTAACACTACCACTAAGGTAGGAGCCACTAGCGGTGGTGGAAGTCGTTCTACCAAAGAGAAAGCTTAGCTCAATTTTTTATGACAGAATTGCGACACTATAGTCTCCATCGTCCGATGCCCGCCTCGAGCGACTGACACTAGATGCAGCAAAAGTTATGCACCGGAATAGGCGCACAGTTTGCGGACAAACGATCGACTCTCATGGTTACCGCGTAGGCTGGCCTCCTTTGAACTGCGCGACATTCTAGTCGGTAAAGCTGCGTGTTCTGCTCGGTCTAGTAGTGAAGAGAACGCTTTAGGTGGACGTCATAAATGATTACTCTCTAACTATGACTGAAGAAATTTTTGATGTTTCCAGGCTGTTTAATTTTCTGAATGAACGGACCCAATAGCACTCTTTCAAGTTCGACGAAGTAAAACATTGCATTCTCCAGTGCTGTCAAAACGTTCTGTGTAATACTGCAAGCGATTGTGCGTTGTCTGACTGAAAGAAACATAACCGTTTTATTGAGGGCAGCTGCAGCCAAGGGTGATGACAATTAATGCTACCGGAGGAAAGCCTTCGTCCCAATCCGATGCATAATTTTTGTATAAAGTAACTCGACGAGCAGCACTAATAACGAAGCTGTTCATTGGAGAGGCATCGTTTGTTTAAACCTATGGCTGACGAGGCGGCTTGAGCAGCCGTAGTGGCTGCGTATGGTGCGCAAAGGATACACCCGCTTTGTGAATGTTCTACGGTGTCTTACTCTAGAAAGGGAGAACGTGTAAATATTACTGTACGGCCAGGAACTCCATTTCAAACGTGATTTACTGCTTTACTAGAGTAGTATGCGCTACATGTCCAAAAAGCTCGATATTTCGCGTCAGATAATGTCTGCAGTGACTCCCACTGTTGGAAATCTCAATTCGAAAAAAGGGGTGCTTTTGGAGTCTCTCAACACCGGAGCCAAAGTGTAGCAGAGGGGGCGGTACTTGTGCACTTAAGGTACTCCGTACACTGAGGGTTACTTTTTTTTTTCGGAAGAGAATCAGTTTGGAGTACCTCATGACAGCGCAGTTGCTTTTTATTCCGTACCGAACGGGACTTGCTGTTACTCTTGCAGGAGACGCAGGAGACAGACCGGATTGCTTTCCTTCCTTGGTAGCGGACCACATTTTACTCCTAAGGATTCCACACAAAAAGGGTGTATTTTGGCCCCATCACTGCAACAGGAGTCATTCTGCCGTATTATCCTATCAGTAATGCCATCCGTGAGGTACGTATTTTTTATCCGTGACAACATCGCGTGGTAGCTGCGCTATAGCGAAGGAATGTCCCCTCGCGGCCTTACTAACCCGAACGCTGCACAAAAGATCAATAGCTGTTGGCGTTGGCAGCTAAAAACACCTGTTGTGCCAAACATTGAAAAATGCACGTTACCCATTTACCATTTACCAAGTTATCTGGGCTCCAGGTGTCAGTACAGCTGAATGCTCTGGAATCAAACTGCCGATGCCGAATAAAGAAATGGTGGCACGATGGTCTGTGAGTAGTGGTGGAATTGTACAAGTGACGCTGAGTGCGTCAAGTTGGTGGTGCAGTTTAATCATAGGCCGATGCCTTTTCAACGTTTTGATCTGCACACACTAAGCATGAGCTAGCCTGTATAGGAGTGAAGAGGCGCACTCCCTCTCAAGGGCAGGGTATGCTGCCGAAGCCCTGAAGTAGATTTCCACAACTAGAAATACGGAATACTTACAGTTGGCATCGGAAGCATATTCCCTCTTAAAAACATGCACACTTCTAGCAGTTACGAAGATTAAACAGAAGTGGGAATATGCCTCCGTAGCCAAGAGCAAGCATTCGGCATATTTAGTGATCAAAAACTGTTCCTGAACTTGGGCAGCATATGCTGCCCCTTGCTTCTTTTCTACTCCCACAGCGCAGGCGCTTCGGTGACGCGCTTTCCCGATCGTCGAATTCCCTTGTTTCCTCTTGCGCACTTTCTTCCGTCGGTGCTAAATCCGCACTTCCGCATTCTTTTCTCAGGGGTAATTTTTGTGCCGTCGTCGAAATGAGGACCCCGTTTTAGACGCACGGAAAAAATAATGAGCACAGCCCGTTATTCCCAGCATTGAGTTTTTCAACGGGCTTCTTTGTCCGTGTGTATCGTATAATAAATAACATCTATGCGGGCGCAGGTACACAAAGGAAGTACTGGAAGCGCGCTTTCTTAATTCTTGTCAATTGTTTTGAAACTATCAGCATAAATAATTATCAAACAGATATAATTAACATCGACGTACTGCACTGTTAGCTTAGAAGAGATGGCATGGTCCTCTGAGCCAAGTGCTTCCACTTTGTGTTGCGATGTGATTTGAAGGGGATCACTTGAGGCTTAGCCAAATCAGATTGAACTGCTGTAATATGGTTCACATCTACGCAAAAGAAGGCTGAAAGAAATATATGAACTTAGCTAAGCGAAGGGTTCTTCTATTTGAACCGTCATTTTTATTGCAGACTAAGCGACCGTCGCGAGAAGAAAAATGTATTGGTCTTATTTTGGCCGAAACGAACGCAATGTCCTTCAATTCGTGCCAGTCTCTACATGCCTGTCTGACGCGAAGTTGTATGCATAAATGCGGAGAATTCCCGAAATTAATTTCCCGAGTAATGCAATGCGCCTTGGGGCGTAGCAGTGCACCGTACTAGCGAGAATGACTTTGGGCAAGGGCCTTCCCAATGCCTGCGTCCAACGACTATGCCCAGTTCCAAAGTTCGAAGGCCCTTTAAAATACTCTTGGAGCGTTTGGAGTGCCCCGCACCAAGTTTGAGGCCATCGCGTTCGGGATAACGACGGTTGGGATGATAAGTGTACTTCGTTTTGACGATGAACGAAGGTGACCCTGTTCTTAGACGTCTTGAAATTTTGCGGGCCTCGATGCAACGGCGTCTGAACTCGCTCAGGGTGCGGTGCTGTATGATCCAGTGAAATAACGGCGATTCTGTTGTACGAAAATACTTATGATGTTGTGTTATTGTGCTAGATGATTGCATAGGCAGCATGTTAATACGACGTTTCCTAATGATTTCGAGAATTTTTAGCAAGCAAGAAGTCTCATACAGTCGACGGAATATGCGCCCGGTGTTAACATCATTGTTAACTTTTGATTCAGGCAACTAGGCTTCCGAGCTCTGCTTAAACGGTGTTGCGCCGATTCCCGAACCCCGTTTTGAACCACGTTTTAAACCTCGCGTTCGGTCGGCTATGACAGCCTGAATTAAAGCGAGCTGTGGTCTCAGGCTTATTATTTCGTGCATGAGAAAATAAAGAGGCAACTTAAAATGTTTTTATATCTCCATTTTGATTATATCCGAAGCCTAGGCGTAACATTTCTCTTGTCTGTGCATTTTTTCCTTACAAAAATAATTTCATAGGTCTTGGAAACAGTGTGCTGTTCTCTTGCATTGTCTCTGAAAGGACGCTTTTTGACACACAGATAAAAAGAAATGTCAACGCGGGTATAGGTTAGTTACAGGTATAATACACATGCCAATTATTTATTGTTCGTGACCTGCATTTCTGCGGGTGGTTTTGTTCGGACAAGGTTAACATGCAGGCTTGCGTACTTGGACAGCCGTTATCGCAAGCTACAAAAGAAGAACCTTTCGCTACGTATTTCACCGAAACTCGGACCTTTTTGTTCTAACGAAACAGAAAAAACTTACAGTTCGCGTTTTAACTGAAAGGTCCAGTACTTCGTTGCGTTCAATTTTCACTTTGAAAACAAAATTCAGCGCACACCGGGACGAACGAAAGAGGAAGAGAAGGCACCACAAGGCGCTGTATGGCAACCCTTCCTTCGTCCGTGTTCGCTGAATTTTGTTTTCAAGGTGAACTTCATCCGATTAGCCCAACTAACTCGCCATTCTTCTGCATTCAATTTTTGACTGTGCACATAGACATAAAAACAATTTCATTGCTGTACTGGGCCTAACGTAACTGCTGGTGTTGTACTAAACGCGAAGATGCAAAAAAGAATATTGCCTGAAATGCTGAATATTTAATAATTTACAAGCTAGCGGGCGTTGCATTCCCAGTCGAAAAGCACAACAGAAAATTTTTCCATGTCACAAAATACTCTTTGTAGTGTTTTTTACCATTAACTTGTAGTAACAACGGAAATTTTTGTAACAACAACAAAATTTCTGCAGTATTGAGTTGTTTTTTTGTGATACGACAGAAGTTCGGAGAAATACTACAGAAAATACTTGAGTAATTCCGAGGAATACTACAGTGCTACAGAAAAATTTTTTGTTACGACAAGACGACGAGACATCCTGTCGTTAGTTCGGCGTGATTCTGTCGTTATTTTCGACTGGGCTTGGCTAAAGTTTTTGCTTAATCTTCCACCCGAAGACAGCAAATCACATCTTCGTCCCCTGTAAATGAATGCATGTCACTCTTGGTGCGAAAGCTCTTCAGCGACTGGCAAAAATGCGCAGTACAAGATACGTGTTTCCATTTATTGCTGACCAGGAAATTTCTCAGAGCTATTGTGCCCTATTACACGATGATCGCCAGACTTTATATTTAAAATAAAATTCACTATGAAACGCAATCTATGCGTGATTATAGCGCTAAGGAGCAAGCAACGCTTCCAGAAAACCGCGCAGAGTTGACTCCAAAATTACGCCAAACCCGGTGTAAATTAAATCTCAAGCCTGAACATTCGACATGAAGCGCTGGACTACCGCCGAAGTTCACATTAATACCTGTTACTTTCACTTTTCTCCCGTAATTGCGGACAAAAATGACTAAACGTGTTGCGTGCTCTTCTCAGTAGTTTCAAACCATTCGAACGGTGTGCAACGTTGTTTGAGATCATTTTCGACGATCCTTATTTTGATGCCCATCCTGGCGATAGCGCCACCATATCTGACACGCAGGTGCATTTACGGCTCAATGTTCGTCGCGGAGAGCAACCTTTGTTGATACGTGAGTTCTGCTGCGACGACGCCTGCGACAGTAAGCACAGAATTAATAAAAACGTAAACAATAAACATAAGTCTTTCTCAGCTTGCTAACATGTGCATGTACATTATCCGTATTCGGTGATACCAATACGCTGAGAAACGCTTATGCCTGTTAACTACTACTACGGTTTTGGGTGTGAGTGGAGTTTTCGCAAATCGCTGTATGCTACATGTGTTGAACGAATAAAAGTCGTCAGCATGCACTCGCCTAATCGTAAATTCGTAAATGATTGTTGTGTATGAGTCTGCACGCACACGAGGTGTACCGCACAGGGCACCCCCGTTCACTTGTCCTGGTATCGGGAAGTGCGACGCATGGGGTGCACAGAGGTGAGACTTTTACGTCGCCTATGCTTTGTTATGTACGAGCGCTTAAAAACGAATGTTGGAAGAAAGTTGTTATTGTGAACAAGATATGTACGGTGATGTTCAATAAAATTCGTCAAACTCGCTTCCTTCTCTTTATTCTCCTCCGAGTGAACGTTACTTTCAATCCGCTGGAACCCACTTACACGGAAGTTTAAAATGGTTGACGTATAGAGGAGCACGGGCATCGAATGGAAAAAAAAAACTCTTCGCTTCATTTAAATACGATGGAAGCGCACTTGTGGCAGCCTACTTTGACGCGAGTACCTTCTCAGCAACCAACGAAGGTAATCCACCACAAACTTATTCCACCCGGAACGGTGGCTCATTAGTTACGGCGCTCGGCTGGTGACTCGAAAGACGCGGGTTCGATCCCGGCTGTCGGTCGAATTTCGATGGAGGCGAAATTCTAGAGACCCGTGTACTGTGCGATGTCAGTGCACGTTAAAGAACCCCAGGTGGTCGAAATTTCCAGAGCCCTTCACTAAAGCGTTCCTTATAGCCTGAGTCGCTTCGGGACGTTAAACCCCAATAGACCAAACCAAACCAACAAACTTATTCCCATCTTGACTAAAGGAAGGCTGGCAGCTAACTGCGGTAAAAAAAGCTGCCAATTACAAAAACTAAGCGAATATATCCTAGCTTGAACAGTCCCGACGTGGACAGGTTGTTGCGTCATTTGAGAGAATTGACGGAACAAAAAAAAAGCGTTTTCGTTTATATTGTTGGCACTCCTTGCTTCTTCACTAACTCTATCCAGAGATACAATGAACATTCAGTGAATGTTCTAACATTCGGCAGCTGTGAGCTGTTTCTTTAAAGATCGTACACCACAGAATGTTACTGGAGAATGCGGCAGTGCGCCTAAATGCAAGTGTCGCGCTACAATGAAAGAGCGCTCAAGAAAATAAGAAATAGCTACAGTGTTCTTCACTACAGCGAGAACTTTCCAAAAACGGGACTTTGGCGAATATTTTACCTTGTCACTAAATTAATTGTTATACCGGGTGTTCCAGGGAAGACTTAAGTATTTTTCAATAATAATAATAATAATTGGTTATGGGGGAATGAAATGGCGCAGTACCTGTCTCATATATATCGTTGGACACCTGAACCGCGCCGTAAGGGAAGGGATA
Source organism: Amblyomma americanum (assembly GCF_052857255.1). Taxonomy (NCBI): domain Eukaryota; kingdom Metazoa; phylum Arthropoda; class Arachnida; order Ixodida; family Ixodidae; genus Amblyomma; species Amblyomma americanum. The sequence continues at coordinate 3,114,400 of NC_135504.1, read as the reverse complement.
AACGAGGGGGTGAAAGAAGAAAGAGGTGCCGTAATGGAGGGCTCCGGAATAATTTCGACCACTTGAGGATCTTTAACGTGCACTGACATCGCACAGCACACGGGCGCCTTAGCGTTTTGCCTCCATAAAAACGCAGCCGCCGCGGTCGGGTTCGAAACCGGGAACTCCGGATCAGTAGCCGAACGCTCTAACCACTGAGACAGCGCGGCGGGTAAGTAATTTTCAAAAATAGGCTTTTTGGGGTAAAAATATGGCGGTTGCGGTATAATATTACCAGTCTTGGCGGACATCGGAAATCCGATGAATTGTCTTAGGTAGTAAGCTGGTTAACTAATTTCTGATAATTAACTTGTCAACTATCACAACTAGGAAATTCACTGCAATTAGAGATTTGTAGCCAGTTGTTGGTAACAGCCATATCAGTTGTTAAAATTTTGAAAGCGCGATTATCCTCGGCCCTGTGGCTCGTCAAAATTTGGCGACATCGTGCCAAAATGCATGCGCTTTCGAAAATCAAGCACACAAGGCAACTTTTCCACTGCACATATGTAGTCAAAAAAGCCAAATTTTGTCGCATTTTCTAAATGTTTAACGCATCATTTAAAAAAAGAAAGCGCGCAATTAAAATTAGATGTCTATTGTCCTTTAACTAACAGGCTGGTTAACTAATATTTACTAGTTAATAATATTTATTAATAGACACATTAATTTTTACATTTTTCGAGAATGCCATTCTTGTCGCTTGTGCAGCGCAAGAAATTTCGGGCCCGCGAGCCGGTGAAACGGGCTAGCCACGCCCAGGGTGCCTCGATGCCAGCGCCCCAGCCACACAGCGGCGCGCCTGTCGCGTGCTCCATCTGGAAAGAGCACGTGACACCCACGCGCTGGTAAGCAGCGCTCTCTCCGGCCGCGCGGTTTCACCCACCTTTCACCGGCGACGAGAACGGCATTTTCGAACATTTGAAAGCTCATATGGCTATTACCAATTACGGTGGCCTACATGCCTCACAAAAATAAGGAGCCTAAGTGCAACGGCTAAAAAGTTAACTATTGAATATCAGTTAACCACCGCTGGCAACGCTATGGCGAAGAGAACGCTCTTCTAACTCGGGAAGCCTATTTTTAAAAACTGCAGGGCGCTCGGTTACTGATCCGGAGTTCCCGGGTTCGAACCCGACCGCGGCGGCTGCGTTTTTATGGAGGTAAAACGCTAAGGAGCCCGTGTGCTGTGCGATATCAGTGCACGTTAAAAGATCCCCAGGTGGTCGAAATTATTCCGGAGCCCTCCACTACGGCGCCTTTTTTCTTCCTTTCTCTCACTCCGTCCTTTATCCCTTGCCTTACGGTGCGGTTCAGGTGTCCGCCGATATGTCAGACAGATACTGCGCCATTTCCTTTCCCCAAAAACTAATTTTCATTTTTTTTTTCATTCTCAGGTGAAACTTCCCATGTAAGCGCAAGGCAATGCTATCCGTGCACTGCATGGAAGGCGAATGTGTGATTAACACTCGTTGCTTCATGCTCCTTGGCGGGTCTCGCCTTATAGGGTTACTTCACTATATTAGAGAAAGTTGTATCTATGTTCTTTAAATGCATAATTAAGGTCAGGAAAATATCTCCCACAAGTTTACGTGTGACGTATGACAAAGACTACATGAAAAAAGATCGTTAAGAGTAATTCATTAACGTTTGATCAAAACAATAAATATCGTTGCTGTATGCTTTCGGTGCTACCTCGGAAGTGGCGAGAGTGTGCATATAGGAACGCGGCCAGCCCTCTCTCTCTCTAAAGTTGATTAACTATGTTTCTCAAAGCAAAGTGTCTTATGAACCTCTAGAGTGTCCGTGGCCATTTTATTCTCCCCCAATCTAATTAATGCGACTGATATTCTAATCCAGAGTTTTTTCGCTGTCGTACGGTAACTGCGGTAACTACATACGACCGTACAAAATCGGGCTGAGTAAGCAAGACAACTTTAGCAACGGCAGAGCGCTACCGTACTGGCCGTACAAGTCTGGCTGTGCTAAAACTCTCTTTTTACTGAAAAAGCAGCTAGTACAGCCTACAAAAGACTAAAAGACTGGATACTGGTGCCGTCTTCCCGAGGCGCTTTCGCAAGAAAACTATGGCCGTCAGTCCGTCGCGGAACTCGGGGGTAGGCTACATCGCCATTTACTTTTAATTATGATCACAAGGTCCTTTTCGGTCTTGATGCGACGAGCTTGAATTGACTTGGGGGAAGACTCCAGTTTCGCCGGTAAATGTGCAAATGCGGAAAGTAAATGCCTCTTTTCCCGCCGAACAAACACCGAGAGCCAGAAAGAGCCAAAGAATCGACTTTTTCTGAGAACAAAATTGGATGGAGCACTCTTCTCAATCATCTAATCTCCTCTTTATTGACTATCAACTTGGCTGCTCTCATACTCCAGGATATTTTTATCCCTGTGACGTTATCGTGCGCAGGAGGCTGGGAGATCCTTTCGATCCTTTCATGAGGCAACTGCAAATACCTCCTGTGCATCAAACTTTTTGTCAGTAACGATCGTGCTGAAGAACCAAGCTCTAAGTAAACATCCCCGTTGAATTGTTAGTGGGTTCTTATCGCTAAAGCAAGCGTTAATCCGTTAAGCCATCCAAGGCTTGCTAAACCTAAACTATATGCCGCGCTACCTACCGTTTGAAATGCAGAACGTTCACGATTTCTCCAACTTTTTTTCGGTTGACGTTTTGTCCTCTTCAAGGCAGATGGCGCAGCGTGCCTCACAAACTCGATGTGAAGGGAGGGTTTCCAACGTAGTAGCTCTATGATTTCAAAGGACAAGACTACTAGAGAGACTAATAGAGTTTCTTCTATTAACTAGAGGGAAAGCTGGCGGCGCTGCACCTAAACTAGGGTGGCTAGCCACCTTACCTGAACCTCCATAGGCGCGCAAAGCATTATAGGTTTTTCAGGAACACAGAGTGGCGTTACTAAAATGGCCCATTTCGTATCCACGGCGCGCTCCGCGTGCAGAAAACTTCGGCGTAAATGTAGTGCGCAGAAGCCATAGTAGCGAAAACGCAACAGCAGCACACGACGCCAATAAAAGGTTTTTGTTTTCCGAAATGCTGTGGAAAAGCTTTTCAAAATGTTGAAGCGGCAACATTAAAAAAAACATAATTTTTTTTTAAATGCGCCTGTTAAACATGAAATATTGGATTTTGTGGTCTGCAATGCTTGGCCCCTATCGCTTATTTTGAGCAAAATTTGCATTTGCATGCTTTTCCACTCGTTTGTGGCGATTTATAGATAGGATATTGAATGATAGAACATTATGGATTATCAAACAACGTTTGGTTTTTTATTATTTTTGGCCAAAAGTTGTAGATATGCAGTTGGCAGCTCTCCGCCCCATGATGCTTAGAGCGCCCATGGTGGTACAGGTGCTCGGGTCTCGAGGATTGGATTGGAAAACATTTAATTCGTCAGAAAAGGCAGAATGCAGACGATCCGTGGTAGGTGGCTATCAGTCCACGGCTGACAGCGACCTGGGTAGCCCATTCAATGACCCGGGTTTGAACTCCCAAGTCTGAGCTGACCAACACGGCCTCCCACTGCTCGAGAGTAGGAAGCTTCATGCTAACTCCCACAGGCGGGGCGCCAGCTTTCCCTCTAGTTAACAGTAAAAGAAACTCTATGACTTTATCACCATTAGCAACAAGAGGAATATTTTCTCCCTCTCTGTCACGGTGGCACCGCCCTGTTTACATAACATTGTGAAGAAAATGGGAGCTCAGGTATAATGAGCGCAGAATCAGAAGATTGATAACTGGCGGAAATTATTATGCACATGCCTCAATTGAGCCAGCAGCTTACACCCGTCACCACCAGCAACGCAGACTTGTTTTTGAAAGTGTAAGTACTTTTCATTGGGAACACGAAGAAAATAAAAAATTAAAGAAAAGAAAACTGAAGCAAGTACCACTCGCGCTCAGATGCTCCTGTTGCGTGCTGTAAAAACAAATAACAACAAAAATGAAGAGCGCTCAAGAACGAAGAACACGCTGGGCCAGTCTAGAGATTAATTAGCAATTTTTGTGCTCTTTTGACAGTCACGTGGTGCGGCAAGATTTACAATGAATGAAGAAATCGTGTAGCGTTAAATATTTTGCCAAAGTCAAAACCAAAACCATTGCACGTTTTTTTTGTGTGTGTGGCACTGACTGTTTACGTGCTTCAGCGATGTACAGTAGCACTGCCTGCGGTACCTCCACGCGTTTTCTGGCGCATGCGCAGTTTCTAAACCGCGACGCCTGATGCTTTGGTGGTGTTGGACGACGTCGGGTCCGGAGAGATGTGTTCGCCATGGTTTTTCTGCGCTGTACCGTAATCTGGAAGCTGGTTCGTCGAAATTGCGCCGCAGCAGAGCACTTCATGAGCTTCGCATGTAAATGAAATTGACCCGACGAGGCCGTGAGGCTTGACATCATCACCAGCCGTCGACTACCAAGAGCCGAGGTGAGAAGCAGAACTGCTGGTCCAGTTAGGTTTAAAGCTGCGATCCGTCGTCGGTCGCATATTTCGGAGCGTAGGCTGATAAAAGTTCGTTCATTCGACGCGCTAAGGTGATTTAAATTCAGTCTGGTGTACACGGTTCTGATTTAGCGCTTGGGGCGAGCCGCAGCCGCTGTCCAACTATCGCTGGCACGGGAAACAAGCAATCGGTGGTCTGCTGTTGACACTTGCGCCGATACAGCGTGTGTCATCGCATGCCCGACGACTCTGTGCCGCTCCCTGAATGAGATAACGCGTCTAAATAAGGCGACATTGCCGCGCGCAGCCTTCTTTGTCAGCCTTACGCCTCAACCCTAGCGCGGTGCCGCAGTGATCACGACGCTAATTGAATATTTTAGTCCCGACGTCGATTGAGCGGCGGGGCTCCGACCTTGAGTGCGACGGGGACCGTGAGCCCGCTCGGCGCGTTTTCCGCCTGCCCCTAGCGACGGCTGTCATCGTCGCCGCAGGTGAGCGGAGGCTGTGTGTGTTTTGTTTTGCGCTGACTAATAACCTTGCGGCTACCAGCCAAGTTTGTGCTACCGCCGAGTGTTTTTGTGGCGCGAGTTGTCGACCCTTCGGATGTGTGCCGGTACCGCCCCCTCCCCAAAACGTCAACTTGAGCCGCTCACTCGACGCCGGCGTCGGGAGAAGAATGGATGGCATAACGAAGTCGTGCCCACATATTTAGACCGTGTCCGCACGACGTGTGTCCGCGCTTGGATGTCCTCGCGTGGCCTCCAATTCTTTTTGTCTTTCTACTTCCCCCTCTCGTCGAGACGAGTTCCTTGCATGATTTCACTCGCTTCGTCCGCAATCACCCCGGAAAGGAAGCCCGGCGCGTATTTCTGCGTAGCTGGATTTGAAACAACGTTCCGTGCTGCTTTCGTCCGCTTAATTCGAGCTCGTCGCCGCTTAAAATAGCGGCCGCGCGGCGTTGGAGCGGTTCTGTGCCGATAATAAATACCCCCCTCCATCTCCCTTCCATTCCACCTGCCTTGCCTTGAGCGACCGCGTGCGCCGAGTCCATTTCAGTGCACCTCCTCCCGTGTTAGCCGCTTACTTGGGAGCTTGCATGCGAACACAGCGGTGCAGGAGTAGCAGGCGCCTATTTATGCAACACTGCGGTCAACGTCCTGTCTGTGATAAACAAGTCCTTTCCTCTGCTAACCGTCAAGAATGTGGTTGGCTTGGCAGTGGACGTTTGCATGCTGTCTGTGGTTAGCCATTTGGTGTTTGCCTGCAGACAGGAGCTGAACATTTATGTTCATGTGTGCCAGGGGTATGACACAAGTTCATGGTAGTAGAACATTTGTTTGCTCTTTGTATTTTTTCACTGCTTACTTTAGTGTACCTTTCTTCTTTCTCAAAAACTCAAGAATTATCTGTGTGTAGCTGTCTTTGCCTTTTGTCACATCAGCAATGTACTAATACAGCAGCCTTTCATTTACCATTGCTGTTAGTTGTGGTGGTGCTTATTTGCTCATTTGATAATGGTTTTATAGAAGACCTCTGAAGGTGCTTTCATTGCCATTAATGAGGTGTCTGCCGAATGTAACCAGGAGCAGAAGCTAAACTGTCAGCTTGCCTTTTTCACTTGCACTTTGCATACCGCACTTCAACTCAAACAGATAGCAGGCTTGAGAATGTATGTGCAACTGTTCATGCTGGGTATTGTTAATGCCACTGGGCTGCTACTACAAGTACATTTGTACAGCAGAGTCACACTTCTGTTTCATTTGCAACAGCTGTCACATTGCGTCAGCAGGTTTGTCACTATTGTTTCTGCCTATGTGCATGCTAAGTTACACACGTTTGTGACACATGCACTGACGTCATTCGTTTTGGCAGGTACAGACGCCTTGACAGCCTGCAAATCTGTAGTAAATGATTAAAGCATTCTGCGCTTCCAGCCTTGAGGTGAGGTGCTCTTGTTCGAGGTTCTCTCTGCTGCTTGTAGGCCATGATGCGAACACTGCTCTATCGGGCTCTACTGTTAAGACTGTCAGTCAGTAGTCATAGCCATCTGGAGCTCTAAAGGAAGATTTTGTCACTGTGCTTCCCAATGGATAGTGTTGCAGCAAGTGTACAAGCAGAGTTGTGCAGTCTGACCAGGTTAAGTTGACACAATTGCATAGAGCGGTGAGAAGGTGTTAGTATTAATATAATATTTATAGCATGGCTTAAAGGAAGAGACTTTGTCACTGTGCTTCCCAATGGATAGTATTGCAGCAAGTGTTTAATAAAGCTAAGGCATTTTTTGCAAAGCTGTGCAGTCTGACCAGGTTAAGTTGACACATTTGAATAGACCGGTGAGAAGGTGTTAGTATTAATATAATATTTCTAGTGTGGCTCAAAAGGAAGAGATTTTGTCACTGTGCTTCCCATTGGATAGCATTGCAGCAAGTGTGCAATAAAGCTAACGCATTTGTTGCAATTGTGCAGTCTGACCAGGTTAAGTTGACACACTTGAATAGAGCAGTGAGAAGGTGTTACTATTAATATATTTCTAGCATGGCTGTGCCATTGTATCAAAATTAAAAGTTTCTGTTCTGCACAACAAGAATTTGCATTCATTGCCACATCACTTGGTAACTGAATGTGGATTTGTACCAACTTGTTTCAAGGTGCAGTTTGCAATCTGATGTTTCAATACAGCAAGCTGACCTGAGAAGAATGGTGTCTGAAACATCAATTTTTCTGCATTCCGAGTAGCATGATAGCATTGTTTTTCTTGTAAACATTGATGGAGCCCATGTGTGGAAGGAATCCATATCAGTCGTGTAAGTTACGGCTCCTTCAAGATATGAAGTGTGCTGCAGTTTTATGTGTGGACTAGTGGACGTACTGTCACCCACCCTACGGCTGGCTCTTATCCAAAACATATGTGTGCGATAGCTAGGCTAGCCCAGCCAGGCAGTTCACTGAGCAGCGTTTAAAGCTGGAAAATGCTTGAATTTTCACTGGGTATGTCAAGAAACTAAAGCATGTTTTTTATACTGATGTATTAAATAATGGTTAAAGCCAAGCCATCTTACTCAGTGTCTATTTTTATTATCAGTTTGCTGTGTGATCATACTTTGCAGTACTAAGGCATTGCATTTGAAAGACTTAATGTGTTTTCGCAGTCAAAGAAGGCAGTGCTACTTGGGGTGAATTGGAGATGACACATTGTCAAGTTGCTTGCTTCTTCTGACTTCGTTTTGTTTCAGAAAATGTGGGATGCTGTGCTTGTTGAATGTACTTGTTGTTCCCATTGCATTTAACAGCATATGTTTTTAAGTACAGTGGCATAGCAGTGTGGAGCCTGTATGCGACGACACATGAACAACCAACACTTAAGAAAGGTTAATTTTGCTGTTAGTATGCTGTGGTAGCCTTGACATCTTGCTAGAGGCAACTTTTAAAGTCTTTTGTGCTGTCTGAATACTCTATGCCATTTTGTTGAACGTTGAACTATGCAAGCACTTTCATAAAATGCGCGCTGTGTAAACGTGGCCATTCTTGCAGCATTGGCGAAATGCAATGCTCACTTGCGTACACATTGCTCACATGTTGTGCTGTCATCTCAGGTTGGGAAACTGAACCGTATCGAGGCAGAGTTTCAAAAAAAAAAAGTTTCAAACACATGGAACTGGAAAACAGAACTATGAGGGATATGTTTAAATTGCCTAGTGAGCACTCTTTTGGCTGATGGTGGATTCCTGGCTAGAAATGCTTCTGTGTGATTTTGCAGATGATCGGGGAAAAAAACGAGGTAAAGGCTGAAGCTTTATTAGATGGCCACGGTCTCAATGTTGTGAAGTTTTTGGGCACAAACTCAATGTGAGCGATGTGAACTTCTCAGTGAACCTCAAGAATCTGTCTCTCAACTAGGCCATCATATTTGGGTTGAAAGGTCCGAGCAGCTGAGTCAAACCGCTATCCTGTTGAGTGGTGCGTCAGTGCTTTAATCTGTTAGGTCACTGAGGAGCTTAGCTTTGAAAGCATTACTTGGAATAGCCATATAAATGACAGTGTAATATGGGAATTGTTTTCGAGATTTTTGTGTTCAGAGTTTGGTCGCCTGCATGTACATGGATTCGAAAAAACTTTAGCACTGTCATGGACATTGCAAAAAATGCCTGCTTTCTAGAAGAGACAATCAAACAAGGCAGCCTTGGAGGAAAGCAGAAATAATAAGACTGATTAAGTGTCGAATTAGGGGGAAATTAATGTCAGTACTAGTCTGCTGCGTATATTACCATTGAGGTCATTGTTTATTGGTTCTTGTGGTATACCAATGTTGTTGGATAGAATGCATAATTTTTCTGCTAGGTGCTGGCTGGTGCTAAACTAATCGCTGTGAGGTGTTTGTTCCCTATGCCTGCTGTCGGCATAGACACTGATTGGCATTTTTCCATCTTCTAACTCGTTTTGCTACCTGGTGCAGGTTCCAACATGAGCAGCAGCAGCACCACGTTGGCGCCGTCGAGCACGACGGCGGCCGGCATGGTGAGCTCGTCGTCGGTGCTGCCGGCGGTACTGGCCAACGTGACGGCTGAGAACGCCAGCCAGGTATTGGAGGACCTGCCGCCTACCTTCCTGCAGACGACAGGGGCCCAGGCCCTGTCAGGGGCCTTCGTCTGGACCGCCCTGATCATCACCTGCCATCAGGTTGGGGAAGCAGTTGCATTTTGTCATCATCGGCAACAGAAGCAGCTGATATTGCAGCATCCTATCACCTGTCAATTGAACAAATGGCCTTTGCTATAACATGCCATAGGTCTACTACTGTCAGTGTCAACTTAAGACCCTAAGGCATGCTTCAGCTCTTCCAATACTGCATTGTTTCATTCAATCACTCTTGGTCACTCATTTTAGACTTTGAAGAGAAGCCTGTTATTCTTCATATGGCTGAGTCACAGTACCATCTTATTCGTTAGCTGGGGAGTTAGTGGTGGCTTGCTGGAGGCAAGCATTTGACATGACATGCATATGTTCCAAATCATTGTGCCTTCCATCATTCCTGAAGCCTTAGCATTTTTGTGTCTTCATAGGGAGAAGGGGTTTTCATCCATCTGTTCGCTTTGGAAGCACGCTGAGGCGTGTCTGCACTGGCGTTCAGTATTCTTAAGAGTATTTTTGCCTTTTTATAAATTTTTGTTTCTAAATTACCACTGCATGAGTTTTGAGTTGGACAAGCAATCTTGAAAGGACACCAGAAGCGATAGTTATCTGTAGCATCTTGAGCCTTTCAGTCATGTCAGTTGTCATAACCATGCTTGATCACATTGTCATGCCCAGTGTTTCACATGCAGATCTACCAACACCTGCGGTTCTACACGTTGCCGACGGAGCAGCGCTGGATTGTACGGATACTGTTCATAGTTCCCATCTACGCATTCGACTCCTGGCTTAGTCTGCTTTTCTTCCGGGAGAACTACTACATCTACTTCAACAGTGTCCGTGACTGGTATGAAGGTGAGCTAAGACTGCATTAGTTTAGTTCCTCTGTTTTGAGCTGGCCCCGAGAGTTGCTGTCTTAGCCACATATCGTGGCTTTGGTAACCAAGGCTAAAGTGTAGCCATCATGCTTGGCTAGGAAGCCATGTATGATTTCTAGGGAAGGCTCCAGGCCTCCCTTTGCCTAGTCGCCTACAAAAGGCCAGCAAGCTTTTGGGTTAGGATGTAGAGAGTGATGCCCGTGTATTGCACTGAAGAAATGAACGCGGTAAAGAACTTGAAGAAAATGCACGGGGACACCTCATTACCTTATGTGTTAGCAAAGTGTTGATTACCAGCTGTTGATGCTTTTAAAGAAAGTGGCGTCACTTCTGGTCTGGTGATGTCACATCCCTCCAGCCAATGGGTGAATTCTGTGACCAACAACACATTTTTATATGCTATCACATTAAGAATTGAGGGGCAATCAGTATGATTGATGCGGATCAAATGAAAGAGCATTCTTCACCTTCTCTTTCTTCCTGACCGTGTACTTTGCATGTTATTGCACGTTCAAGAACCCCAGGTGGTTGAAATTATCTCGAGCCCTCCACTACGGCATTCATCATAGCCTTATTTGCTTTGGAACATTAAACCCCCATAAACCAAACCAACCATCTTCTTTTGTCCTATCAGTCTGCAGCCTGGAGAACGAACTGTATCGCTACGACCACTACCTCTACTTGTAATTTCACTAAGCCACTTTCACAAGAACCCAGTCGCCGTCACATGTCACCCAAGTGTGCTTACCAAGTTGCTATCACTGGTGTTTTATCAGAGCCGATCATTAATTATAGCCAGTGTTTCATTGTGGCTGTTTCATTCTCACGCTCTCCACCCGCCGGAAGGTGGTGGGTGGAGAGCGTGAACTCCCTTGAGATGGCACCTACCATGATTGGCAGGCATGGGCCTCACACAGATGCCAGCACAGGGCAGTCTTCACCATCATGGCCCTCCTAATGCCCTCACAAGAAAAAAAAAAAACTTTTATCAGCAAGTGTGCGCGCTATGTACATAGGCTTCGTCACCACTGATAGCCTGAGTGTTTTGCGCCTGTTTCATAGGTGGCTTTCTGAAACCCTGTATCTTCTCTTGTTTTAGCATTTGTGATCTACAACTTCTTGAGCCTCTGTTACGAGTACCTCGGAGGTGAGAGCAACATTATGTCCGAGATCCGGGGCAAGCCAATACAGTGAGTGGGGGTTTGCTTCTTGGATGGGTGCCCTGCATCTGCTTGCTTCTTTCTGCCTTGTGCTATGTTTTACACAGGACATCATTTCAGAAGTTCGATGGCTGCTGAGAATAAGTTCGGGTTATTAATTTTCTGAGTGGTGTGGATTTACTTTGATTAATGAGAAACGGAAGGTGCTATTTTTGAGCATTCAATTTGAAGCTTGTCTAAACAGCGCATTTGTATGCAGTGTTTGTCCTAAGTCCTCAAGAACAGCCATGCTCAAAACTGAATTTACTTCTTTTTCTTTAGCTCGAAGAAAATATTGCCATCAGCAACTTGAATGCAATATAATGAGGTTTCGAAAAAAATAACATAGTGTATTATTGGAGTGTGGCTCAGGAAATGGTCAGTGTGAAGAAAATCTTAGAATATCTGATTTGCATGTAATCACATTCAAATGAAGCCTCAAATATTAGATTTTCCTGGAAAATAAGAAGCCTTCTGAGCATATTTACCTGAACGAGTCTGAATGGGCAATACATGGATTGTGTGTGTTTACATTATGTGATATCTGTTGCTGAGCAATCTGGAACTAAGCTGTGTCAATAGCAGATATGCAAGCAGAAATTGGTGCACTATCAAGTTTCGTCAATGCTTTTGTCTCAGTTATTCTGTCTTGCTGTGATTGCTCTAAAGGGACCAACAACTGAATTTTAAAGACCCAGATTTTTTTGCCACGACGGAAAGTTTAATTTTCAAGGTGTCTGATTCCACAGTAATTATGTTAAAAATTCCATAGAAGATTTTTACGGAAAATGTTTCAGTTTTAGTCAGTGGACATGCTTGGTTATACGTATACCAGTGCTGGAACCCATGATAAGTGACCACTACACATAGTGTTTGCATGCTGACAAACTAGAAACTTGCATGGGCCATGTCTCCACACAGCAGTTAGGCAGTTACAGTGCAGCATAGCATCCATTTGTGCCTTTTTTTTTGCACACATATCGTACAATGCACTAAGGTTTGTCTCATTGACTACAAGTTCAGTGAACTGTGGTTACAGCTCGACCGTCAAATGCGGAACACTGTGGTGCCTCTAGTAACAACTCAGAGCACCTCAACTCTGTGGTGCGAAGGGCGTGGCACTTTTTTTCATTGAAGGAGACATTGGAAAGAATGTAAACCATATAAATTTACAAGCAGCAATTTTGAACGGAGCATACCATATTTACTCGAATGTAACGCGACCACGATTGTAACTCGAGGGTCGACTTTTCGGGTGTGAAAAGGGGAAAAAAAAAGCTATGATTGTAACGCGAGGGTAAACTTCGGGCGTGCGACAGAAAAACTGAAAGAACCCGAATGTGACGCGAGGAATCAACATCGCACAGTTCTGAGGGTCGAAGACAACTTTATTGAAATACAAGCCAAACAGGCGTTCCTATACACCCTCATCCTCACGGCAGTTGTCGCCGTCACTGTCATCATCACAGCTTGACTCTAGTTTGTCACTAGCTGCCTCCCACAGCAGGTCGTCCTCGCTTCCGTCTAGAGCATTTGAAATTGAGCATTTCTTAAATGCGCGGTAGCCCAAATCATGAGGCAGCCCGTACCAGGCTGCTGAAATTCAGTGGGCAACGGTAGACACGCTTGGGCATTTCAGCCTACCTGCAGGTGCTGTTGATCCGCTTTCAATCCACTCCCAGTATAATTGTCGCAAGCGATCCTTGAAGGGCTTGTTCATGCAAACGTCCAGAGGCTGGAGAATGGAGGTCATGCCACCTGGTATAACAACGAGATGCGTTCGGTCACGCTGTAGCTTTTGTTTGCCGCCAGGTGTCAGGTGACCTTGGAAAGAGTCCGGAACCAATATTGCTTCTGGATGCAGCAATGCGCCTGGCCTCCGGTCCCACACGCTTTGAATCCAATCTATGACAAGATTCGAGTCCATCCAACCTTTTTCGTGACAGCACACGATAACGTCTTTCGGGAAAGTTTCCTTCGGGATCGTCTTCCGGCGAAAAATGATGAATGGAGGGAGCTTGCGGCTGTCAGCCAAACATGCCAGCATATTGGTAGTCTGATTTTTTTCGTTGCCTGTGCTTCTACGGCGAACTTCATGCTCACCAGACTTGTGCACTGTTCTGAACATAGGCATGTCCAGATACACGGGGGTCTGGTCGGCATTGCCGATATGTCCAAGTGGCATGTTGGTGGAGCGATGAAAATCGATGACGTAGCGCTGGAACTCTCGAAGTTTTGATTCGAAGTCCCGGGGCAGCTTTTGGCAAATAGAAGTTGTGCGTCAAAGGGAGAACCCGGCCCTTCGCATAAACTTCTGCACCCAGCCTCGTGATGCCTTAAACTGGTTTTTGGGTCAAACCCATGTCCCGCGCAAGCTCCTGTGCTTTGCACTGAAGCATTTCAATGTTTACTCCAAGTAGTCAGGAACGTTGCTCGCTAATGAACTCTGCAAGGCGACGCTCCAACTCCGGGAAGCGGCCTTTCTTGGGCTCCCGAAAGCCTTTTCGCAGGCTGTTGCAGTTAAACAATTCCTCGCGATGCTTCCTCCATCCCCTGATCGTCGATTTGTTGACGTCCAGACGTCTTGCAGCCGCTGAACTTTCCACTTTCTCAGCAAGCAGAATAGCGTTTCGCTTGAAGCCAGCTGTATACTGAGCGCGTGAGCACGCCATTCCGCTTGAAGACAACTCGACCGTTTGATGGGCATAGGCCTAAGACTCGAAGCACGGAATGCACAACTACACGCACTGGCACCAAACACGAGAAAGAGCGAACAAAGCGCGCTGCTCCATGCCTTGCTGCCTGTTAGTCACGTGGCCACGTTTTTGCATCAGTTGCAAGGATTAACAGACAGACGGCGGTGGGATCGCTCGCTCCTTTGCTGGCGTCTTGGCGGCGATTGTGAGCGCTCGGTGCCTCCGAGATGGCTGTTTCATTTTGCGGTCACGGAGGCCACACAACCTCGCTACAGGCTGCGAGCATTCGTCAAGAGGTGGCGCCCTCGCATCGCGCCAGTGGGATGGGCGTCTTTCGAGAGCAGAGAGGCTAGCAGTAAGATAGCATTTGAGGAACGATTGAGAAAAATGGAGGAGAAGCATTGGGCTAGGAAAGTTTTCAGATACCTGTATATAAAGAATGTTGACACGAAATGGAGAAAGCGTAGACTAGAAAATTGACAAGCAAATATCTGGTCAGCAGTAAGGGGGCAAATCAGCAATTATCGGTTAAGAAAAAGGTTAAAGAAACAGAGAGAGCTCTGTGGAAAACAGGGATGCTGACGAAATCGGCACTGGGAACATACCGGACCTTTAAATAGGAAATTGTCAAAGAAAATATCTATGATAATTGTAGGGGAAGCTCTTTGTTGTTTGAGGCCAGGACTGGAGTTTTGCGGACTAAGACGTATAGAGTCAGGTACCATGAGATAGACACTTTGTGCATTGCGTGCGGAGAGGAGGAGGAAACGGCTGAACACTTGATACTTTTCTGTAAAGGGCTTCACCCTACAGTGGCTTCACCCTACAGTGGAAAGCAGCGGGGCTGGTTTATCCAAGGCATTGGGATTTAAGGACAGTGAAGGGAAAGTAGATTTTAAGCGGGTAGAAGTAACCAAGCGAAGGTTATCTTATTGGTGGCTAAAAGCAAGACAGGAGTAAAATTGCACAAGACATGGCTAGGTGGCTTGAGCCACCGCCTGATTTAAAGGGTTCAGCCGTATCCATCCATCCATCCAGTGAAAAATTTAACGAAGAAGATGACACATGTGCTGTGTATGGTAAATCTGAAGAAACAATAGAACTCCTCATCCTAAAATGCGATGGTATCCACCCCGATGTCGATGCAGGCACTGTCACTCTTCCTGAGGCCTTAGGTGTTTAGAGATAACAATAATCATATAAATAAATCTGCGGTGGAAATGAGCAAAAAGCGATTGGAGGATTGGTGGCACAAAACCAGAGAGGTGACATAAGTTTTAAAGTGTAGGAAGACGTTTTTTTTAAGGAAATGGCGAATTGTATTAACAACTTACAGCAGAGTAAACAAAAATAAAGGAAAAAAACTGAGCATAATGGCAACAACCACTGCCCCGTTTCAAAGGGGACGCTCCTACCTTCCATCCATCCATCCAGTGACTCTAGCTGGCGTCGGCTCTTGTTGGCTTGTTCTCACTGGTGTCGTTTTTTTTTTTTTGCATTTGCGATTAGGCTGCCGCTTCGTCCTAGTAGTTGTGACGTGTGGTTCGCGTACTGGTTGACCGGCGAGTTGGAGTGCGTGATTTCGAATGACCAGTACGATCAACGCACACATTTGACACATGAAATGATTTTAATAGTGTGTGTTTGGTGCTCTTCATAGCGTTTTTAAACCTAGTATTCAATTATAACGCGGGGGGTGACATTTTCTTTCTACGTTCGGTAAAAAAACTCGCGTTACATTAGAGTAAATACAGTACTCTGTGCATATAAGTCATATAATATTATTGAATAGTAGTCATGTGATGGGATACATTGATAGTAATAACACATTTTTGCTGCAGAATGTCGCTCCAGCTTATTTCATGCAATTTTCAGTTCTCAGTTAAGTTTACAAATCCTCATTGTTTTTTGCAGTATCCTGGGTCTGCCTTTATGGGACAAGTTCTCTTTTTTTTTCTTAAACTCGTGACACTTTTTGGTCAGTTGTTGGTCTCTTTAAACAGCTGGTTGCACTGCGGGCGCTCTGGTCATTTCTTCTGTGCTGTGACAGCCCTGCTTCCATTTCATTTACAGGCAAAGCTTCTGGTATGGCACTTGCTGCCTCTCTGGAAAGACATACACCATTGGTTTTCTCCGGTTCTGCAAACAGGTGCGCATCCATTTGTACTTTACTACTATGAAAGCAGTTACATCACAAAAGATTTATGGTACTGTGGGGAACAGAGAGACCATAAATGGAACATGCCTCTCGGACCTTAGTGCATAGGCGCATGGCCTCACGGCGGAGGTTCTTAGACTGGGTGCCTTGGAGTGCTTTTTGGGGTTCGCAGAGTAGCTATATCTACAACCTGCACATCTCCTTTCTTGCCTGCTTTATTTTGAGACTAATTATACCGTAACTGGTTATGTAGCAGGCTTTTTCACTCAGCATCCAGTCGTTATTACTGGAGTTTAGACATCTTTTTTATGTGCCACCATGCATCTGTACACTTTTTTTTTACATGCGTGGCACAATTGCAGATGAATTTCAGTGCATGCTTGCATTATAACTGTGGTTTGATCTATGTTGTTTGGTCTTGTTGATGTGACCCATTTTGCTCTGGCTTCACATGCATGCGAAAGACTTTCTACTTGAGGCCATCGAATTTACGTACTTTTTTTGTTTTCTTTCAGGCAACTCTGCAGTTCTGTGCAGTGAAACCTCTCATGTCTGTGATTACACTGATTCTGCAGCCTTTTGGGAAGTACTCCGATGGAGACTGGAGGTAGGGTACTGGTGTCCTGACTGGACACTGTTCACTGGAATCTCGATGGCATGAATCTCACGGGGTCGCAGAAGTCATTCGTGTCATCCAAAATGGAACAAAATCTGCCTGCTGAAATGCATTCATGCAGATTTGCTTTATGGCTGACGGGATGCACTTACGGCCTCGCAACATTGCTACTGCGCGACTGGTAATCGTGATGCTGGAGACGTGCAGGCAGCACTCTGTGCACTACAGTGCAGTTGCGGTTTGCATGGTTGCGGCTTGTGTGTTCATATAACCGATTGTGGCGTGGGAGTGTGTTCAAAAGTCCACATTATACACAATGCATTCTGCTCAGTGTGTTTACAAATTTGTATCATCACGAAATTAGTATCAACTATGTTTGTATCATCGAGGTCCTACCAGTAGTATCGTGTGCCTGTGCTTATGTGTTTTGATCTATGTGCTTTAATGTATATTAATTTGAAATTCTCAGTCTTGTTGAGTGTGTTAGTGTAGCAGGGTGCATTTTGGGGAAACTCCTCACTACGGAAAGTGAAGAGAGTCTGGAAAAGTTGCAGTAGCACTCAGTTCCTAATGTGCTCTTCAAAAATTAATGTATGGCAAGTGTATTGATCTCTGTCAATCATGTTTTACATGCTTTATTCATCATTTGTGGGACCTGCTGTGTGGAGTGAAAATATCTGCTGGATGGGGTTCCTTTACAGTGATTGACAAACCTGGTAAATAGCAAACAAAAATAGAAGGAAAGGAAAATGTATAGGCATGTGCGAATAGTGATTTGAATAGTGATTTTATGGTTCGAAGCGAATAGTAATTCTAATAATTTCGAAGTGAATATTTCGAATGCTTCTGGCACACAAAACAAAAAAGGTTGAACGGCACAATAGGCATTTTCAAAATCATGTATGTTTTAGCACACAAGGTCATTACATGAAAAAAAAGAGAGAATGCATTTAAACTTTGTCACACTCATTGAAGCTGTGCCGACTTTTTGCAAGAATGGCCATTGGAAATTGGGGGAGCCAACCTGCATGTGGTGCCGACGTATCTGTGGGGTGCAAGACCTATATGTGGGCTCTCGAACAACTACATTTAATTGCAATTGCATCGTTGTGCAGCTGTTGCTTAAGCAGTCACTCTATGACACCTGCTAGGCATGCATACCTCGTTCCCAGCGCCACCCTGCATCAGGTGTTGGAAAGAAACACCCATCTCCATGTGTCTCGCGCTGCCGCGGTGGCTGAGTGATTATGGCGCTCGGCTGCTGGCCCGAAAGACACGGGTTCGATCCCGGCCGCAGCGATAGTGGTCAAAATTTCCGGAGCCCTTCACTATGGCGTCTCTCATAGCCTGAGTTGCTCTGGGACGTTAAACCTTCATAAACCAAACCAAACCATGTATCTCGTGCTAGCTCCCCTTCATGATATCGAATACTTTAATATTCCATCAAAGAATTGAAATTATCGAATATTTGCACATGCCTACAAATGTACAGTCGCCAACTTACTTTTCGGACTTTGTGGGACTCTGAAAATGTTGTGAATAATTGAACAGTTTGAAAGAATAATTGAAAGATTAATTTTTTGAAGTTCACTCCAAAAAAATTAATCTTTCTGCAGAAAACAGGCTTTAAGAGTCATGAACTATGCTGCTCCCCACATTCCGCTTGCAAGCGATAATATTAGACCTTCTCTGAGCCACAGTCATGTTTTCGTCATGTCTGCACCACCTCGTGTCACTCTAAGTCAATGTACCAGACAGTGCGATGCAGCCTCAGGTCGTGCCGCGCAAAGCAAGAACAGCCTAAGAAAGAGACGGGTAATCGCACGGGTAAGTGCACGACCCCCCCAATCACCTCCCCAGGACCACGGCTTCGCTGCAGCTGCCCGGTTTTCAACACGATCACGCGCTTTGTAGGCCCTCTTGATGGCAACGATGAGCATGCTGTAATCTGAAGTGGCAGCCATGAGGAACAAACAGCCAAGTCTATCCAAACCAGCCCGTCCGGTTGACTGGGTTTAAATCCTAGAGGGTGCCTTTCACAGCAGAGGAGAACCGGTTGGTTGCAACAGTGATGCCCGCTCGTGCCTATATTAAGCCGAAAAAAGAAATGTTCAGTTGAAAAATGTTTCTTCACAGTATTGCTGGCGACTATTTTAGTCCGAAAAATCAAACTTTTGAACTTCAGAGAGTCTGAAATATCGGTCGTGAAAATGTACACGTTCCTATTAAGTGCTTGACTGTTCCTCAGCGAAGTCCAAAATATCGTGCAAGTCCGAATTATTGGAGTCTGAAAAATCTGTCCATTACTGTAGTCCAGTATCAGATTGTTTCTCAGAGGCTAAAGTCTTGTCTAGAGACCACCCTGGTTGAAATTGACCTTTTTTGGTAGGTAAAAGCATCACAGTGTCAGGTTTGGCTCTCAACAACAGGTCAACTAAAGCCATATCACTGTATAAGTTCCAAGAACCTACAAGATAAGGTAGATGAACTGAATCTCGGCCCTTTTTTCCACTGAAATCACTTACAATGGCCAGTAGCCCTGTCCGGCTGCTTTCTAGTGCACTCAGTGCTAGGTCAAGCCCATTTATTTCAGTTTTAGCACTCACACTTGCCACTCCGTGAGTCATTGCCTGAATTGCTAGGTTTTTTTTTTTTTAAAGGGAAAACAGAAAAATTGGCTGTGGTTTAGCTCTGGTTAAACCTGGAGTGACGGGATAGCTACGTCTTGCCGTGTGGAACTCAGTCCAATTACAAAGTCAATCTTGCGCCGCTTCGTTTCGCTGGGCGTTCCTTCTTCACCTTCGTCCCTGGACGTCATTCACTCTCCCCCTCCTCTCCCCCTCTCTATCCACCCCCACCCCTCCTCCCCCAACTCTATTTTGCCACCACGTGACCAGCCACGGCGCCGGACGCCACGGAGCTCGAGGGCAGCCACGCAGCTCAACGGGTGCCACGCTGAAGGCTTGAAGTGCTAGCGTAGTGTAGTTCTCGCTACAAAAGGTGTTGCGTGCTTTTGACACCTCGCTCCCTTGGAGATGACCTTTCGATGCATTGCTGACGTGGGAAGAACAGAGATGTAGGGATTTAATGAAGCAGTGTGCAGTCGACCCTTGATTACAGTAGCCGACGGGTAATTCGGATTCCAATAATTCGGACTTGTAGGATATTTCGGACCTTGATGAGGCACCGTCAGTCACCCCATAGAAGCGCATACATATTCGTGACGGATATTTCGGACTTAAAGGTCCGAAAGTTCGATTTTTCGGGCTAATTTCAGTCGCCTGCGGGCCAAAATCGGCCATCTTATCGGCTTTTCGCCGGCGCAAAAGGTGCCATCTTGGATTTAGGTGGATTTACGCTGCAGTTGGATTGGCTTGACATACTTTCGGTGCCTAATTGTTGCCAGTAGAGGTCCCTGCAATCTCTGACACTTCGAGGTGGCAGCCGGATTGTCATCGTCGTCAACTTGCTTTTGTCGCCGACGTTGTCGCTGGCAGTTATCGCTTGTCCCATGCGTTAAAAAATTTGTTGTTGGAAGAAGAAAATTGCGCAGTAGCTATCAGTAGCTAGCAGTAGCGGACGCCTGAACTGCGCATAAAGGAGGGACTAAGGAGGGGATAAAGGAGGGACTGAGAGAAGAAAGGAAGAAAGAGGTGCCGTAGTGGAGGGCTCCAGAATAATTTCGACCACCTGGGGATCCTTAACATGCACCGACATCGCACAGCACACAGGCGCCTTTGCGTTTCGCCTCCATCAAAATGCGGCCACTGCGGTTGGGTTCGAACCCGCGTACTCCGGGTCAGTAGTCGAGCGCCCTAACCACTGAGCCACCGCAGCCGGCCTCTTACATTCGCCGTTTCGTCACTTGTTTCTTCGACTGCGTCGATTGAGTGGCTACCCCGAGTAGCGCTCAGTCTTCACGAGGTTACATCCGTTCGCCGTTTTGTGATTGCGTCCGGTGGTTCCACTGCTTTGAACAAAAAGTGCCTTGTCTTTGCGTGTGTTTGATGAGCGGTGTGGTGCACACTGGGGTTGTGGACAACATGGCCCGGCCGGGTCCGTCAAAGAAGCGGGGGAATTATTCAACTAAACGCTGCGACCTTGCTGTCTAGCGTGTACAGTGAAAGCACAACTTTGGTGCAAATACAGGCGCAAATTGTCGCCAGCAAGAGAAATTTGCTGCAAGGTGAAATCAGTGACATTTTTAAGCCGACTTCATCTCAATAAAGTGATTTTTTTGTACCTCATGGATTTTTCGGACTGTTCGATTATTCGGACCATTTTTCGAGTTTCTTAAGGCGGAACTGCATGGCGCGATTCAGGTGCGATTGACGCGCGGATACTGGGACGCGCGCGTCATTTTGACGCGTGCCCAGCACGAAATCGCGCCGCCGCGTGCTGCTGCTCGGAGTAGAAAAAAACGCCTCGCGCGGCGCGTCCGGGGCGCGTCCGCCAATCAGATTTCAAGTAAGTCACGTGGTATTTGGTCACGTGGCATTTTTGGTTTTTGGTTTTGCCACTAGATGGCCCTACTCTCTGCGCATCTCGACGGAACCTTTTCGGCGCATTTTTTTTTTCGCTCTGCAGAACCGGCGCGCACGTGAAAAACACATGCTACTGTTTCGTGCGCGCATCGTGTTCATCGAAAATGGAGAAAGCAGTCTTCAACGAGGCCGCACCCAAATAGACCTCCTGACCCACATTTGTTCTTGCTTCAGAATCAGCATCCCTCTTAACAGTAGCAATCGCCTCTTCTGCTCTGTAGTAAGCGCCCGACACTCCATTTTCTATGTCGAGTTGTAAACAAGCAGCGGCCTCTTGGCATGCAGAAAGTACATAGTCGCAGTTTCGCACACACTCTTCCTGCTTGAAATTAAGCTTGATAAATATACTTCGGAAAAAAAATGTCGTTGTGTAATTACACTAACATTATTTCTATTGCAGTGTTGTGTAAGTTTAAGGGCATATTACATATGCGGTAGCAGGGACAATTCATGTCGTTGGGAGTTACGTTGTCTGGCAACCCGGAAAACGCGCCGTGAAGACGCCGCTCCCCTTTTTTCGTGCGGGTGCTCGCACGTTGACGGCAACGCGGGCGTCCACCGCCATGCGGTTCCGCCTTTAAAGTCCGAAAAATCGGTTGGCGGCTGTATTCAAACTACTCGAAGCAAGCTAGAATTTGTTGGAAGTCTGTAAAGTTTGAATTAACAGGAGATATTAGTTAGCAGGAGGAGGGCACCTAATGTTAATGGGATTAAAGCATTGGTAAGTAAACTGGGTTGTCAGATTAAGTGAGTTTGAATTAATGAGCTCATAGTATTTAAAACCAGTGCTCTGAAGGTGCTTGTTTTCTGAAACTTGCAGTGTCCTTATTTTTAATCCTTTGCTTCAAGGCTGACAGTTTGTGTATGCATTTGCTCTCAGTGTATTTCTTGTTGGTTCATGTTTTTGTTCACCCCTCACCATGATGCCACGTGCAGGCCAGACAGTGGCTACCTGTACATCACGATAATCTACAACATCAGTGTGTCGCTGGCGCTGTACGGCATGGTGCTGTTCTACTTTGCCACCAAGGACTTGCTGGCACCCTTCGACCCCGTCTGGAAGTTCTGCACTGTCAAGTCGGTCATCTTCCTCTCCTTCTGGCAAGGTGAGCAGTAGCGGTCCTGGCTGCCTATGCTTCCCCTGCTGGTTGGTTGGGAACCATTAACAGAGCGTCATTATCGGAGAACCGTTAACAGAGCACCTTGTTGGAGAACCATTGTCGGAGACCCCGTTGTCAAAGAACCATCGTCAGGGAGCCATTTCTGGATAACTGTTTCTGGGTTGTTACCAGAGAACTGCTATTGCTTGGTTGCCTGTGGTCCTGGGTAATACTCCAGTAGGTGTATGAGTTGTGGTGTGACGAAAATGACACCAACACAGTGCAGATGAAAGCGAACACAGCGTGACAGCTCAGCACTGTGTGGGGTCTGTTTATTTTACTTGTCTTGTCATCGGGAACAAACAGGAACCCTGCATCTATGTTCGTGAACAGTAGCTTGTTTGGTTGACATTGCACATGTCATGCTCTTTCATGGAATTTTCAACTCTGCAGCTGGCTCTTGTTTCTGTATTTTGGTGACCGTTACTTCGGAACTTTCATGTGAGACACTCACCTATTCATCCTTTTGTGCATCACTGCTTGATGGATGAGATGTCAGATTAACTGAAGGCTTGAATTGATAGTAGTCTTTAGCGGGAATGAAATGTATGACGCACTTGCATAAGTTGTGTGAGCATTCTCCATGAGGTAGCAAAACTGCCTTCCGACGATTCTTACTAGTGAATGAGAACAGCTGACAGTGGAAAATTGCAGCATGCAGTTCAAATTATGACCAACCAATGCTGCAAATGGTCCTAAGGTTGTCTGTTTCAGTTCATGGGGTCTTGGATACATTGTTTAGTTTGTGGCTTGGCTATCCTGTAGATTGAATGCATTAGTTATACAGGTAAACCTCGGCATATTGATATAAAGAAAAGTCTGCAAATCTTTGTTAGATGCAGTTTTCATGTAAAGCATTGAAAGGATAACGCCGAACATAAACCAAAACGAGAAATAAATGTAGATGAAATTGCTTAGCCAATACTCACTGTAAACACCCCTTTACTTGAAGTCATAAACACAGGAACATTTCACGATCATGTTGATAACATGAGTGTGGCAGCGGCTGCCACCATCTCCACCACAGCTCGCATAGTGCGGCTGCACGGGAGGTGGGGGAGAAGGGGAAGTCGGAAGTACTCACCTCTTCCCATGTGTTCCCTCTCCCGCCATTGCCTTAGAGGGGCTGACTGTTGTCTTTGCCTCGCATTGCCAGCACACTCCACCGTTCCCGCTGCTGCCGTGCGTGTGTCATGGCACCGGAATTGTGCGCCAGCACACACTGTGTGTCCTGATACGTCCAGTTTTTTTTGCACTGCAATTCAGCATAAACTGTTGTACTTTCACTTTGTGTGACACTACAAAAGTGAAAGGTGCTGCATTTGTCTTGGAGAGATGCCACTCATGCTGGAGCACTGCATATTATGTCAACTGTGTTAGCTCATTATGATCGTAGATGTTCCTAGCATAATGGTTCGTGTTTTATCGTTGTCAAACTTTTGCATGGTTCAGTCAACTTTCAAGTAACACAGCACAGGCTAATAGATAGTCAACAATAGTAAGTTTGTTATATCAAGGTCAACCGCTGCAACACTTTTGTAATGTGGAGTTCATATATGCACATGCTTTAATGAGGGCGGTGTTGGGGAATCTGGAAACTTTATAATATATGAAGATACTCATTACATGGAGGTTCGCTACATCCAGGTTTAGCTATGTATGTTTCTCAAAGATGAGGAACATTTATGTTACTATTGCGCAAATGTGACACAGTGTAGTAACTTCTTTTGTTGTGCTAGCTGCGGTTGTCTAGGGAATGTGTGGGGGACCAAGGACTCCTCATGCAGTGTCAGCAGAGCGCCTCCTGGGCTTCTCTGTCACTGTAAAGCAAAAAGAAAACAGCAAAAAAATGCATCATTGTTTCACAGGGTACCTGCATGGAGGCTCAGTGGTTAGGGAGCTCCCATACTAATCTGGAGTACCTGGCTTCGATGGAGGTGAAAAGGTGCCTGTGTTCGGCGTGATGTCAAAGGTGGTGGAAATTATTCCGGAGCCAACCACTACAGCACCTATGTCTTCTTTCTTCCTTTCTTCTTTTAGTCCCTCCTTCATCCCTTCCCTTAGGGTGGGCTGCACTGCTGTTCAGGTGTGGTGGGGATAAGTGAGACAGATAATGCGCCATCTCCTTTCCCTGAAAACCAATTTTTTGTTTCACAGGGGTTCTGCTGGCAGTCCTCGAGAAAGCGGGCCTCATCTCTGCCATCAACGCTAGTGGCGCAACCAACACAGCAGCAGCCAGCGCCGGCACTGTGTCGGCCGCCTACCAGAACTTCCTCATCTGCGTCGAGATGTTCTTTGCCTCGTTGGCACTTAAGTACGCCTTCCCCTACCGTGTCTACGTGCAGGGGTGCCGCGCCGATGCCCAGGGACGCTCGGTCACTATGCAGAGCATCTCTTCGAGTCTCAAGGTGCGCATTACTGTTTATTTATTTTATTTATTTATTATTTCTTTCAGCCGCAGTCAGAGGCATCCGGATGCTTCAGCTCTGAACTACAGTAAAGAAAGCAGCTTTTTAAAGGTTTTATTGAACACTTCATTTACTTGCAGCACTTGCCTGTTTTAATGTGACTTCACATCATGCAATTCTGTGTCCTGCTTAAGTCACAAAAGTCACTTAAGGGGGGAAGCTGGTCTTAGAGAAAAAATTTTTATTAATGAAGTCACAATTATGAAATCTTCGGCGAACATGTATTTTTGCGTGCTGATTCCAAATATGGAATTTAATTTAATGTACAACAAGTCCTTGTGGACTTGATGCAATATGTTATGTAACATTTTGTGGAGAGCTTTAACGAAATTTTGCTGCAGGGAACTTGCTAGAATGTATGTCGTCCACTTGTCTTGACAACAAGCTATGCGATAAGGGTAAAATTATTATTCTGCCTATCACAGAAGTTGAGTTACTGGGTTTTGAATTTTGTACTTCACAAACGGGAAGAAAAATTTGTCTTCCTGTTTCTGAAGTGAGAACGTCAAAATTCTATAACTCAACTTCTATGGCAGGCAGGATGATAATTTTAGCTTTATTGCATAGCTTAATGTCAAGGGAAACCAGTGGCATGCATTTAAGCAAGTTCCCTGCAGCAGGATTTATTGAAAGCTCTCCACAAAATGTTACATAACATATTGCATAAGTGCTCAAAAAATTGTTGCACATGAAATTAAATTCCATATTTGGAATCAGCACGCAAATATACATGTTCCCCGAAGATTTCATAATTGTGACTTCATTAATAAAAAATTTTTTCTAAGACCCTCTTCCCCCCTTAATGGCCAAGAGGGATGACATCACAAGGTCACATAACTGTGGGATGAAAATTAAAAGCTGAAAAACAAGTGGGGAGCAGGCAACTGGGAAAGGGTGAGACAAGCAGGCTGGAACAAGTGGTCGGTGTGAGAGGAGAAAGTGCAGGCAACTGGGTGTAAAGAAAAAAAGTAAGAACTGAAGATCCACAGGGAGAGCACGCAACTGCGAAAGGGCAAGGCGAGCACATTGGAACATGGTGAGTGCAGACTCACTATAGCAGCTCTGCTTGTAAGGTGACTTAACTGTCCCAATAATTTTGTCCAGAATAAGTTGGATGAGGTCACAGTCGGCAAAAGTGCCGAATAAAACAAAAAGGTATCTGTTAAATATATAATTTCTAGGTTCTCAAGTTTTTTTCTCCCCACAGTCTCTGGAAAAAACGTTGCAGTAGGGTACCCTTGCACAATAAATGGCAATGTGAAACTGACCACTTTCGTGCCGGCCAATCAAAAGCAATAAATTTTTTCTTGTGCGATGATCCTTCATTTTCCAAAAGAAGTGGCCGTGAAGGATACAGCGACAAAGGAGCCAGCTATTCTAATGTATTTTGTTCTATCTTTCTGCAAACATATGAACTGCAAGCAAGCAAGGGCGGCAGAAAGTTAGGTGGGTGGATGAGATTAGGACGTTTGCGGGGATACGGTGGGCACAGATGGCAAAGCACAGGGTTAATTGGAGAGACATGGGAGAGGCCTTTGCCCTTGAGTGGGCGTAGTCAGGCATGATGATGATGAGCACTGTATTCAAGCAGGCGAGCCCTAAAGTGATCACCTTTCTATCGAATCCGATTGCAGTAGGATCTTGATGGCACGATCGCAGCTGATACGAATTTCGGTGTGATATGAATTCATAAAATTGCCTGGCCAAGGTGTATAAATGGACAGTGTACAGAATTTCGAGTGTTCCGAGCATTCTCATGTGCCTATGGATACGAACCTGGGAACCATGACCAAACTGGCGAGTATTAAATGCTATGCTTGCATCACCGATACTGCAATCACCAGCCACATAGTACAGTAAAATCTCGTTAATTTGGATTTTGAAGGGACCGGAATAAAAGTTCTACCAGAAAACTTTCAGAAACCACTTGCAACATTGTAAATTTGTTTGGTGACAAACTGGACAATGGCTACTGCATTTGCACGATTGTAAGTCGACCTATTTTTCAAAATTTGAAAATCCGAAGGGGGGGGGGGGGAGTTCAACTTAAAATTGAAACCAAAGCATTGCACCGTAAATAAAGGTGAGACAAACGAGATATCAAGCATGCTACAGCGTGGTTGCATTTTTGCTGCTCGCATTACTCTTGGTGCTGGCCTTGAGCAGCTGCTATGTCAACGTGCAGGACCAGCATCCCCACCCCATGCGCGGCGGCCACTCCCCACACGTGGCCGCAGATTGTCTGCTGATAAACGGCGGCGGCCCGATAACGTATTTGCATTCTACACTTAAGAGGCGTCGTCCAGTTTTTTTTGTTTACTTTCAACCGCGCACTTGGCGCTGAAGGCAGCGTCGATAGTTGATGGAAGGGCCGCTGTTCCAATTGCGGCGGCATCGCCACTCGGAACCACAGCGGCGCCGGGGAGTGTTAGTAGCCGACGGAAGAGCCGACGCTGCTCACATATAGTTTCTCTCTGACGCTCTGACGCATTTGACTACTGCCGGGCGCGTTTCACAAGTATTTAATGTAGCGCTCCGTCATTCGTCATGTGTGCTCTGGGTCCGGTAAGCGACCAGCGCGCGTTTACGGCCACATTCAAGATGCCTGTCATTCTTTATGCCGAAGAAACGAACTGCGCGCCGGGCCTCAAGTTTGACGTTCGCAAGGGGGGATGCAGGTGTCGCAGCTGCAGCGAGGCAAAATTTTCAACTGTTCCATGCGATGTCGTGATATTGCTGCTTGTGAAGTGCGAGATTTTGCTGCACGACATTGTTAGAACGACGAGCTGTGGGACCGCAGCAGTGATCACAACAGCAGCGCTAGTGAGGACGATGGCACAAGTGTGGACGAGTAGTCCAGTGACTAATACATTTTCGTTGGAATGTGCCCATGGGCGCACCCGCGCGCGGCTGGCGATAGCGGAGGCCGCAAGATAGTGCTATCGCATCCTATTATTAAATCTTTCGCTACCACGGAAAAATGGCCGATTTGGAGTGTACTGAAAAAAAAATAAAAAATTTTTTCACAAGAAGTAACAAACCCAGCGCATATTGCAATACATGAAATTGTAGCTTATTAGTTACACTTCTGAATGAAACAAACAGCAGAGTCATGTGTGCAAAAGTACTTGAACGTTTATTAGCCAAATGTGGTAAAAACACGGAAAAAGTATACGGAAAAAACTAATTACCGGCTGCACTAAGGAAGAACTTCATTAGAGAAAAACTGGAATATACAAACTGTATCACATGTTTATAGCAGCCATTCCTCCAAGTTTCATCGCAGAGGAAAAATTATTGCACTTTCTATGGCCGGTCAAGTCAGCGGTCATGACTGTGGTGCTACTGTGAAAAGCAATCACGTGAAGATGTGAATCAGGTGTAGTCTTGACAGGTGCTGCAAATAACATTTGATCTTTGTTAATGTTTTGTTCTCTAGTAGCAGAGCTTGCAGTTCCTTCATTATTCCATTTTTTTTTTTCGTTTGGCGACGAATGGATTCTATGGGAGGATTGGGGGTGTGGACTTCTACCTCATCCATACTCTAAGATGTGTTGGATGAGCTGCTTCTTGAAATTTGGCATTTTGGGCAAGCTGTGGAACATCAGGATCGATGAACATTCATTGATGTGCTTCAAAAGCCAGGACACTTTCCAAGTCTTGCCAATAGATGCAGTCGCCACTGAATCCTCTGGGTCCGCTGCGTGCAAAAAAACAAGCAAAGTGAAAAAACGATTTCGGCAAATGTTATTTGATGGCTGAAGGCCAGGGTAGATGATTCCTGTATTCCAATAGAGATGTAGCCGCGGCAGGTCAACAATTCCCGTGTGTATGATGATTCCGATGAACTTCAGCATCTCCAACGGATTCACCTCTTCCCATGAGCCGTCTCGCCGAGCGTATGTTTGCCTGTCCAAAATCTTCATCCAAGCATACTTAGAAGTCGAGCGGTCGAGTGAATCTCCGAGCGCCGCTCTGCAGCGATGCGCCGACAAGGACGTCTAGCTGTCGTCTCGGTTGAAAAATGTGATGCGACCTTGAGCATTTGGCAAACTATCTTGGCCATATGTTTTGAAGGCCCTGAAGAACAAAAATGAACCACTCTCATCAATTACAAACTGCATGCACTGCAGAAAACAGAGCGAACGGAAACAAAACTCACGTGCGAATGCACGGTTACGTTCCAGGCCCCTGAGACGAAGTCTCGCTGCCGGAACCGAAATCCGACGTTTGTACATTGTTTTCTGACTTATCACTGCTGCTTTCATCGCAAAAACTGGAACCGAAACCGGCCGAAGCGCTCGGTGTCGGATTTTGATTTCAAGGAGCGCGCGGCGGTGCGGACGCCATGTTCACCGGCTGACGCTGCTGCGGCCATTCGAAGTTTTATTTTTCACGGCGCTCCCTCACGTTCTAAACTGGAAACAGAAGTACTGCAATTATGAACTTGGTTCCATAGAAACAATCTAGGTGACACAGCGTGTCCGCAAGCACGGAATGAATTTTCGGCGGCTTTTTTAAAACATCGGTCACATGCGCCCGGTCGCCTATGGGGTGGTAGCGAAAGAGTTAAAGGCCAAGTGTAAGCGACCTCCAATTTTTTTTTTTCCAGAAATCTGATTGGGGGGGGGGGTTGACTTATGATCGTGTAATTACGGTACCTGCTTTCGAGATGGGAAATGTGCAACAGAAACTATTCCGCAGTTCCGTCAATGCTTTATTGCGTGCGCACCTTCGAGGACGTTAAAGCACAACTGCTCTAAATAATAAGGGTTTCAGCGGCGTTCTTCTTGAGCAGCACGGTAGCAGTGGAACTCCCTCACCCTCAGTAACTTTGCTCGTGAGGAGGCTTCACTGCACAAATTGCGAACAAAACATTTAGAGAACGCTTTGGCACCGGAGTGATAAGAAAAAAAGGGAGGAATGAAAGACCAGCGATAGACCATTTGACGTCCAAAACTGTGCACAGCTGGGCTCGGTTGGTTGGCTGATGCATGGCAGATGACAACCATTGCCACGGACTGGCAGCGTGAAGCTCAAGAAAGCAAAACTGAAACTGTGCAGTTAGACTGTTTTCCGCCCTCTGATCGCTTTCTCGCATGCCCTACGAGATTCGTATCATCGAGATGCTACTGTACACACTGACAAGTGAGGTTTTGACGCTTCTGCTGTGTTCTTGTTTCTGTCCGCTGTCGCAGGAGACGATGAACCCCAAGGACATCATGAACGACGCCATCCACAACTTCCACCCGCAGTATCAGCAGTACACGCAGTACGCGGCCCCGCCCAGCCGCCACCACCACTTCGCCCGAGGCAGCAGCGGCGGTGGCAACAATGACGACTCGCTCCAGGGCGGAGGAGGGGGCGCAGGCAGCGGCGGAGCGAGGACCGCGCACTCGGCCAGCGCTGCTCCGTCGGCCAACGGACGGCCGCCCACCCGCGGCCACCACCGGAACCCGGCCTACAACGAGAAGACCACCCTCCTTAGCTCCGATGACGAGTTCCAGTGAGTGACTACAACAACGGTGGCATCACTCTTGCCGCCAACCCACAGTCTGATCTCTCTATCTCTCACCTTTACCCTACTTTCGATTTTTCTTGTCACTCTCGCTTCTTGTGTCCCGCTGTCTGTGCGTCATTGTTTGCGCTTCTTCTTGATCAGGTCGGGGAGGTTGGGTGAAAAGAAAACTGGAAAACAAATGCCCTCAGCTTGCCATTCATCAACTCTATTGGTGGCAAAAATGGGCAAGTTTGTTGAGGAATTTGTTCAAATTATATAGAGCAAATGTAACCTTACTTTACAGAGCAAACAGTTGTTACTAAATCTACATTAAGAAAACGTATGAGCAGCACTACTGCTGTGAAAATGAGGAAATTTTTGTTATTACTGTGACACCACTCGGGGTTTAAAACTCTTGGATGCTTCTGTCAAATTTTTTGAATGCGCAAAATGTTGTTAGCCTGACGTTAAGTTGGCTAGTATAGGAAATTGTGAAAAACACTAGAAATGCAAGAAAAAAAAATTTCTTTGTCAATATTGCTGGTCATTTGGGATCTTGATACTCTTTTTTTGGGGCCACAGTGCTCGTGTGGTGTGAAAAAAGGCCTTTTTTTTTTTCAGAGCCCTGGTGTTTCATTATGCTTTATGTCTAATAATACTCATATTACTATCACTGTATGCCCCAATTTTAAGAAGCGACTAGAAAAATAGTGCTTGTTGTAACATTGTTTGTGATTGTTTGTTGAAACCAGTAGCCTGTGATCTCTTGGTTCTTTCCACTTACTGGAAATGGGCGTACCTTGGCACTGTTCCATTCTTTCGGTCCCCAGCATAGCTTCTTGTACAAAGGTCGGAAAGCTTACACTAAGGTTCAGAAAAAGAAAAAAACCTGGAAACCTGGGTGTCAAACGTCGCCGACATTTTTCGACCTTGTTTTCAGAATTAACAGGGCACCATACAAACTGCTTATTGAACATTTGCTATTGAAACACTTGGAGCAGCTTGAGTATTGCCACCAAACAGTTGCGGTGCTTTAGATCATTTGAAAGCACTTCAGAAGAAACTGCAAGTAATGGCAGGGTCGGAAACTACTGTGGTCGTGTTTATGCTGCACAGGCAGCATAAAGCACGAAGATAATGCGGTTCACATTCTTTTGGGGTGGAACCTCATGCTCTATGGAATCCGGTCACATATTTCTGCAATATCTCCGTGACAGACACTTCAGCAAGGTAGCTGACGTACCTTATTGTTTGGTGTTGAGTCGGCATGAATCACTTACCTGCTGAATGTTCCTGTTCTAAGCGCTGTTGCATATTTAGTCTGGTTGAGTGGTGCATTGTTTGTGGTTTATCCCACCCAGCCACTTTTCTGGACTGAATGCGCAGCAAAGCAATGCCTTTCAACTGTGTTTCTGGCAGTTTCTTCTTTATAGGTTCCTCTTGTAGGTTGGCCTGATCGGTTTACAGGCTTTCTCATCTGTCTGTGCGGTCAATTTTTTTTCTCTTTGGCTGGCCTCACACCCCTTCACTTTCCATCATACTTTACTAAGTCTCTTGTAGTAAGCTTTTTTTATTTGCTTTGTTTTTGTGCATCAATTCAATGTTGTGCTCAGTGGCAGACTTACTTTAGAGCACTTCTTCTCTTTGACATAAAAACAAAGGACAGATAAAAGTCGCTACGCAGAGCAGGTACAAGCACATGATGCTTTGAGGCAGTCACTAGCTTAGCACCACCTGGAAATGCACAATGAAACATTGCGGCATTGCGTTTGAAATCATTGATGAGCCGTATTTGAATACAGATCAGTCACAAATTAATGTAGGTCAACCTCTTAATTTTTGGACCACGAAGCGTTAAAAAATGCGATTATTCATGTTCAGGTAAACCTTATATAAGGCGACAGAAGTGAATTTCAAGTCGGTGGCTTGTCGCCTTGTCCTGCATTGAGCAGAACATCAGTTAGCTATGTACGCCATCGGAGGCATAATTGACACTCTTGCAGTGAAAGCATTTCTTTTTTTTTTCTTTCATTTTTTTACAGCCCTCTGTTAAGAAAGTGATCAGAAACAAGTTTTCTTTTAGTGGGCATGTTTGTCGCAGTGCAGCATTCTTTTGTTGCTACCTCAAGTCCTGCAAAAATGACTCCACCAGGGGCATTAAGCTGACACCTGCGCCCTTATGGGAGTACCCTCACACTACATCCGTGCGCTCAGAGTTCAGAGTTTTGTTCAGAAACTAGTGTCACAGTGGCACGATGCTTAATCTTTTTCTTTTTTGTATGAGTCACAATTTCAGATTTCCTTGATTTACCTCACTGGCCGGGATGACGTGCCAGTTCTTCGCTTTGTAACTGGTTGCATCTTAGTAGTCTTATTGTTCCCTGCAAGTGAGAACAAATTAGTTTTTTATTATTATTATTATTTTAGTTAGCGTCCTGGCTTTAAAACTCCTTTGTCTACTGAAGCAGTTTTGTCTGACATTTTTTAGTGCATCTTCACACATACTGGGAAAGGTTGGTGCATTATGCGTATTCAAGCTTTTTTTTTTATCTCCTTCAAGAAGACAATCCCGACACCTTCTATGGTACAGATGATGAGATTAACACACACACACACCTTTCCTGTTTTGGCCCGCGCAAAGCACGAAGTCGCGACGCACACTGTTGCACTGTTCAGCGCGATCAACACGTGCAGTTTTGCTTTTCCGTTGATTTGGCGTTATGCCGGGAGTCGTCGGCACATCGTAGTTGACGGTCGCGGCTATGCGCAAAAGGAGATTAGTGGTGGGCGCTCCTGGAACTGTTCAGAGCCAAAGAAGGTTGCTCGCGTGCCTATTTTTTAAACTGCCTTGCTCTATCGAAGGCATTGGCTCTTGACATGGCTACCAAAGCTGGCTTGGCTTGGAACTGTGCTGGAACTAGCCAGTAGCGAGGCACCAGCCGCTGAGAGCTAGCCGACAGCTGCTCATGAACTCCTAACTTTAGCTTTCGAGCTAGCTTTCAAGTCACTTTTCGAGCTGATTGAATGAGGTGGCTTGGGGTGGCTTGCAGGCCGGCTTCTAAGCTGGCTTCTTTTCTGGTCACTCGGAAGCTTTCTGGAAACCATTCTAAAAGCCGGTCACAGCCTGAAACCCTGATGTAACTCTGGCTTGAGGTGTTGCACAGGCAGAGACATGCACTTGCCTCTTTCGCTGAAGAGGGCCTTCTCGGTCCTGTTGTTGTCTGTTGTTGCTGTTGTCTTTGTCTTGTTCATTTTTTTTCTCCACTTCAGGTGTCCTTCCTCATGTCTCTAACTCGTTGGAGACAGTGCATCTTAAAACTGGGTGGGGCTGGAGCAGTTTGTCTTATGTTGGGTCTGACATGTTGCAGCATGGGCTTTTCTAGTCTTCGCACGTACACGCTTTTGTTTTTTCTGTCTTGAGGGCAGTCTCGACAAAAACTCCGATCCACCAGTATACATATATATATATATACTATTCTGTCTGTAGAGTGAGTGATTCAAGTCTGTTTCGCTCACTTTACCTGTGTCTGCAGTGTTGAAGCCTGACGCATGGTGCAGGGCCAATTCCATTGCGCTTTGTTTGAAGACGCCCCAGTGATTTAGTACTACTATTAGGATTGCATGAATGCAGGTCTTCTCTGTACAGAAAACTGCCACGAGTCGAAACGATTGGGACTGTCTTAATGCGATTGGAATATGGCATGGCCCATCTGTCTTGTGAACGTGGATTATATTTTGAAGCACTAGCTGTTTTGTGGAACCATTCTCTATAAATGTGAGCACAGTGGGCTCAGCGCTGTGTTAATGGGGGGGAGGGGGGTATTTTGCTTCTCTGTCCTGCAGTCAGTTCAGTTGAGCGTCCTGCGTCATTTCAACGCTGCAGTCGCCTGATGCAAATGCTGCCACTGACTTTTTGTCATTGCCAAGCTTTTACTTTTTTTTCTTTTCCGCATGTACCTGTCTGCTTTGTTTGTCACCTCGCTCTTGTCATTGCCTTCTGGCAAAGTGTAGCTGCCTGTTGTCCCTACAGGGAAGAGCACTAAGAAAAGTATGGAATCTCCAGTTCCAAGTATTGGAATGCAACAAAAGTCTGAAGTCCCATTTGATGTTTCTGTTCTCCTCGCTCACTGAAATTGCAGTTCTTTCAAATGCACCACATTTTGGTCGTTTCTCTAAGCTGTGCCTTCCGTTCACAGCCTGCCAATGCTGCATGAATCATTAGATCTACATATTAGATAATATGGCGGCAGACAGTATCTTTGCACAATTTTTACCTTATGCTCTTGTCTCATTACTGTACCCTTCCTGGCTTTTTTTTTAAAAGTCTTTTCGTGTACTCCTCGCACCCTGGGACAGTGCAGTCATGACCCTTGCTTGCGTTGTTGGCGCCTGTATATTTATTGACCTTGACCTGTTCCAGTCTGACCTGTTCACCTCAGCCTATTCTTCCCCGCTTTGAATGCCATCGTCTGAGTGTTACTTTGACATTGCAGGCTCTGCGTGAACCTATTAGTAAACTTGTAGACTTTTGTGTTCTTTGCACACGCATATTCAGACTGCTTGCGGAAATGCCGATCATTGGCGTGTTTTGGTTTGCGAGTAGTCGGCTGTTATGTGTACCACCACTGCCATCTATCTGCATGTCATTATGTCTTTTAAGAAAGTCTCAGTGATTTAGCACTTACTTAAAACAGCAGCTTTCTTTGTGGTTTCTGACTCTCTAATTTCTTCAGAGTCAGGTTATTCTTTCTGTTTGCGTTTTAAAAGCAGAGGGAAAAGTTGCGGGGCCAATTATACCCTGTTGCATGGTGCCAGCTATCAACATCATTTTATTTTAATCTCTTAATTATCATAATCGAATGCTACTGGAAAATGAGTGACTAGAAAGCTCAACCTATGAGAATCTCTGTTTGCTGCTTTGATGCTTGTCTGCCACAGAGCTCGTTTGCCTGGTGTGACTCTTTTTGTGTTGGCTGGGACTTAGCCGTAAGACAGGTAGATGAAGGAGTTTGGTAAATGTACTTAACCATGGTAAAGTGGCTGAGTTTGAGCTTGCTGAGGCCATTGTGACATGCTGCTTCTTAAATTTCATGGACGAGATTGTATTTAATGCCCTAATCCATTTGGCCAAGCTTAGAGGAGAGCCGTTCACACCCCCCACCCCCCATTATGGAGGAAGTATGGATTCATTTGGACTGAATGTGTCTGTAGCTGCCGAGTGGATAGCCAAGTTCTATCAGCCTCCAGATTTAGGGAAATGTGAGCCCCTGCTAATGCTGACAAAACCTTCCTTTTTATCATCTGAATGGTTGCCGGGTTCTCAATATCTTTTGGTACAAGTTTTGTACATTTAGTGTCGCACATTTGTTGTGTATTTTTCGCAGGGTCGTAAAGTGTACCTGCATGTCTGTTTAATGCATGCTCCTTGTTGCTAATTTTCTTGGGTATCGGTTGTTTAGATCAAATGAAATTATTTTCTAAGTATGAATTTAACACACGTAATACAAAGCAAATTTGCTTTTATGCGTAGGCACTAAATGCAGGTGTTTGCTTGAATTGCACCGAAATAGCAGCTAGAGTTGCCTGGTTTTTAGTTTTTGTCCTGCCATGTTGGATAGTTGCAAATGTAGTGCATGGGATCTTTCTTTTTTTCCTGATGGTGAGTGAACTGTGGGTTGAGCTCAACTGTGGGGTTAGAGCCTTCTAGTATTTACATGTGGTTTATTTGAATATAACCTTGTTGCTAAAATCTCGCATTGCCCTGCATACCGCAGACATAAAAGGTTTGCATTTGTAGGACTGGGATCGTCGGGTAGTATGCATCAGTTTTATCAGATGATGTGGTCAGGGCTGCAGTACGCTTGCATTTGTTTCCACAAGGTGGCATAAGGTTACATTGTCAATTTTAGCACAGAAACATGAACCATATGTTGCAAAAGTTCATGGTCCACTGGGCTATTTGGATGAACAGTGCGGTGGACTGTGAACTTTTGCAGCAGACAGTGCCGCAGATGGAGACTGAAGACAATGAGATTGGTGCTGTTACGTCTTCTTCTCTTGTAGTTATTATTACTTTTTTTTTGCACTAAAATCAGGGGTGCACTTTTACCTAAATTAGCACAGTCTGCTCTTTGCATTGGGCTGTTTAGAATCGGCAGTGCTTGTTTGTTCGTTTTTTTTTTTGCTTTTGCATTTGCATGTCGCTGTAGCGTTACCCGATGGGGCCTCTAGGCAGTGTTGGCTAACATCTTTTCAGAATGGTCCAGCGAGGCAACGACACATGCCGCTTCTAAACAAACAAACAAACAAAAAAAGCTAAGCAACTGGGACGGACTGTGCCACGGTACCGACTGACGGTTCATGCTATCTACCTGCCTGGCTGTTTGGTGCATGTGCCCTGCCTGCTTGTTGGTCGGCTGGTGATGTTTGCTCTCTCACATGGCACTGGCGGTACTCCAAGAGCATGAACATTGTGGACTGCTGCGCAAATTCGAATACACTTAAGCAATCCATGTGCGTCATCGCTCCTGACTGTTTCGCCGTTGGTCACCGGGCTCTCTGCACCACATCGTTGCTTGTGGTCACCGTCTGGTGTTGCTGTCTGCATGTGCATGCCGAGTTTTTTCTTTTCTTGTTGCCAGTGCTGAAGTGTGGGCTAGCGGCCACAGTCTGCTGTTAGCAGGCCTGGAAGAGGAGGTGCAAAGCATTCTGTTTTGGCATTTGTTCCATAAGCCATTAATTTTTTCTGGTTGTGCAATAAACTCTGGGGATGTGGCATAGATTGCGTAGAAAACAAGGCTGCCATGGAATCAGCAAGAGATTTGTTTCTGAGGAGAGAGGGCTTGCCATTGAGAAATGCTTGGGAAGTGTGGAATGCCATGGAATGCTTGGAAAGTGCATAAGCCCATTAAGGTGGAAAGCTTCGGTGTGGCATGCATGTTTCGAGTTGTGGGTAGTGATCAGAAAGATGCTTTTGTTTTGGGGGGGTGCCTTGTCTGCTGTGAGCAGCTTACATATGGTGGTTTTGGCTCCTGCTCTATGCCACATCTTCTGTAAGGTTTTATTATGTCTGTCTGCTGTGGGCAAAAGAAGAAAAGTTTATAAATTTGTTTTGCTTTTGCTGTCTGTGTGAACCCTGTTGGCGCAGCGCACAAGTATGACATTGCTGCTGTTTCGAGCTAGCAGTGGCTTTCTTAGCTCCGTTCATATGACTGGGGCTAACGAAATTCATCATGAATTCCACATTGTGTTCTACACTTGTGAACGGTACTGGGCAGGTTAGTTACCAGTCCTCTTAAGATAGCTCGTAAACTGTGAAACTGCCATTAACTGTTTTAACAGATAACCGTATGTTATAGCATTGTTGGAATGAGAGGCAGCTCATAAAACTAAGCTCTTTTTTGGCTTTGTTTCTTGAAAACCTGCCCCATCTTGACATTTGCAGCTGCAGAAAAAGGAAACCTTATCGTTACAATGGCCTTGCCTTTTTTCAAGATTAAAGTACATCACTTAGCTAGCTTTGTTAAGTTTCATTACTTAGTACCTTTATCTGCATGTGTGCATTCTCTATTTTTTTTGGTGCTGGCCCAAAGAAGAAAGTGGGTACGTTTGCTGCTGTTTTGTTCATTGTTCCTGCTATGTAATTTCTTTTTATTTTACATGCCCTTTTGGCTTTTTACCCTCTGTGCAGCAGTTTCGAGTGGCAGCTTGGAAAGGCGAGTACAATTTTTTTTAACACCTGAGGAAGAAAGCAGTTGGGATAGTTATCAAACAGCTGTCTGAAGGTCGGAAGTGTTGAGGAGTAGGTGACGTGACTTGAAAACCCAAGGCTGAGAGAGAGTGAAGATGCAGAGAGCTTTGAGTGTTTGTAAATAGGAAACAACAAAAATGTGGCCATCTTTTCCTGTCTTGTGGCTGAAGCGCTTCTTCCCGAAGGAGCCGTTTTATGTACTTGTGTAATGCATTGTATAAATGGAATTTCGTTTGACCTTGTGTGTGTGTATGTATGTGTGCGCAGTGTCTTGTACTTTGAAATGTGTCTGCGGCATGATGCTGATACCCTTTTGCACAATGTTCGCTCAGGTTTCGGTGTTTATGGCAGCTTCGAGAACACGAAACTTGGTTAGCACACATCTGTTTTGTTTTGTTTGGTGGTTCCTTCCACACAGCATATGAATCGGTGGTGTTCTCTGTAAGTGTTTAAATGCAGGCAGCGTCTGTCGGGATGACGCTTGCCAAACGGTTGGCTTGTGCTTAATGTGCTATAGCTTTATTTTGGGCTTAGATTGCTGGCTGTTAGACTGCTGCTGTGTGCAACTTAGAACAAAGCTATACATACTTATATATATAAATATATACATATAAAACCTGGGAGAGTAAAAGGATGCTGTTTCAATTGCTCGAGAAAGAATGTGAAGCTGTAAGGAGGCGGTGTATGTGAAATTTTGTCTGCACAGTGTGTTTCTTGTGCTTTATGGGCTATGTACATAGCGCATGCATATACTAAATGGAGGTTACAAAGGTGATGTTGCACACTCATGTTGTCGCCAACTGGTGTTTTTTTTTCTGCTTCCCAACACTTGCGTATGTGCAAAACGCTTGAAGTGTATATCTGAACAAAAGAATGTTCTGTATAGAGAGATGTTATGCTGGTTATGCTTGTATAAAGTATATAACCTGAATAAAAACAGTGTACTGACATACTTTCTTTTGATGACCAGCTCTGCTGCTTGCGCTGTCAAAGCTAAGCCTCATTGGCTTTCTCTTCCTCCTCAAGTCACGTTTTCATTGTTTGCACCATGTTGAAGACACTGATGATTAGCCCATGGTCTTCGGTTTGCCCCAGACCAAAAAACTACCAAATTTTCTTTATATACTCTGCAGGGTGCAATTTTCGTGAAAAATTTTTTTACACAAACACGGATAAAAATGTATGAGCATGCACAGCAGAGGTATATTGCAAAAACGCATGATAGAATACATATTGGGAATTTTGTGCCATGTTCGGTGATATTGAAAAAAAAAATGCCGTATAGTCATACCTATAGATAGTCCTCAAAGCACTTAATTTCAGCTTTTAAACATGGATGTCCTGTGAACTGTGTACCAGGAAATTGCTGTATGTGTTGCCGATTGACTTGGTGGTTTTGTATTTGCGAAAATAGGCCCGTAGCGGATGCCTTAATAGAGTCGCATGAAATGCTCAGTGCACTCGATGTTCAAACTCACTCAGTTTTCACTATACATTCTCCACTCTGTGCTACGATTCTTCACATGTCGGCACATACCCTGAACAGAATCCATGCCCCATACTTTTTTTCCCCATGACAAGCAGTGGTGTGCCAGTTTATACAAGTGCTATCTATAGTCCACAACTTTTTCTGGCAATGGAGCGGAAGCTATGGATCCGAAACCTGCCCCCTCTTTTCCTACGCAGCGCCTGCTTGCAGTTAATTAGTTTTCGCTTAAAATATATATACTATACTGTGAATAGCATTCAGTATTTAAGGCACATTTCTAACAACTGCCAACTTTCAACATTGAAAGAAAAAAATGTTTCTTTATTACATTGAATTCGCTCAG
This sequence comes from Amblyomma americanum, assembly GCF_052857255.1. Classification (NCBI taxonomy): domain Eukaryota; kingdom Metazoa; phylum Arthropoda; class Arachnida; order Ixodida; family Ixodidae; genus Amblyomma; species Amblyomma americanum. Next base: position 3,074,456 of record NC_135504.1, on the reverse strand, counting down.
CACGTCTAGTTTCAACAATCGTCCATGGATGGCCATGCCAGCTGCCCCAGCAACGGTGTGAAGGTACCATGGAGCGAGCAACGCGCCAGGTGGCCAGGTGCACCGCTGTGGTGCTTGTATGGCCAAACCATTGGGCAGAATGACGCAGTGGACGCTCTGCCCCTGTAAGTCTTCCCTTGATTTCCAAGGAAAGCTGTAAGAGCACAGGTGTGGCTTTTGAAAGTTGTGAATGACGTGGACAGAAAAGCGGGACATATGCCATTGGTTGCACAAGTCTAAGTAGCAGCACTGAAGCACTGCAAAGGCTTAGTTTAAGAGAGCAGATTTGATGCTGAAGAACATCAGTCGTGCCCCGTTAATATGAGCACCGTTAATATGGACAGATCGAATTATAGACAGTTTTTCTGGGGACCAAAGTTCAAATTTATGTAGTTACGCCTTGTTAATATGGGAACTTGCTGTCATGGACAATGGACAGGGTGAAAATACACTGAGCTTATTAAGGGCTGTCGATTTGTCGCTCTAATATGGACAGCGATGAGAACAAAATCTCGACTGCCCCAACCATGTGTTTCAATTGTTGCATTCTGAGTGCAAAAGACAAGTCAAACACAGTAGGAAAGTGCAAATGCTTAAGTGATGGCTTTTTTTCTGGTGGTTTCAGGCTTTACAGTTTCAAGATGCCTGTTCACATGCCTTCCCATTTGGGGTATCGCATGAATAGTTGCAAAGAAGACTCTCTGCAGCTTGTGCTACATCGAAAGCCGCATTCAGCAGCTGTCTGCCGACTGAGTACATATACGTACTACCAGGTCGCGGGATGTGAACAGTCAAAGGAGATAAATCATCACGCCATTGGACGTCGTCACACATCTCATAGAATACTAGGCACTCAAAACTGCACCTCATTGTTTTAAAGATAATGGTGAGTTGAATAATACACTTGAGGCTTCCTTAATTTTGTCTTAATTTCCACTGCAGTGCCGACCACCATGCAAATATAAGCAGACGTAGCGGGACCATAAATTTTTTCTGAGCTTATTTTCTTCGCGATCACATTTTGGACAGTTATGTGCAGGAACTAAAGTGTCCTTCCCTTTTTTTGTGCTAGCACTAGGTGGGTCACTAGCGAAGAAGCCGTTATGTGTCCTGGTGAAGGAGAAAAACTGGTTTCACGACAGCTGTAGCCAAGTGGAAAGGTAGAAACCATGTCGCGCTAGCTGCCGCTTACGCCATCTGTGAAACCGTCTTGAGCAACTTATACATAGCGCATACATACCTATACATGCATATTGTGCTAGCTACATTGCATTTAGTTTAACAGATTAAATCGGGGGCTAATTTTTTTTTTACCTGCTTGTTCTACGCATGTGCGCCTATCTCGACCCACTGAAAACAAACCACTAGACGTACCACGCATATGCAATTGGCACAGTGGCACTCACGTTTGTTTAAATGCCTTCCAGAGGGTGTGGCATCTTATGAAATATTCAGTGGAACTCCAGTGACTAAAAAGGTGGATTAGCCCTGTATAGCTAATTTCTTAATCTTTTTAATCTAGTCTCCCACTGACAGACTAGCTCTCTCACCCAGCCCCATTTTCCTTTCGTTGCAGCCTGTTCTGTTCCAGAATAAAGCATATTTTTCAATTAATTTCAATTAATTTTTAATTTTTTCAGAATATGAATTTGATTCAATAATTTTTACAGTGACAGCTGTTAGTGGATCATTCCCATTTCAAACAGCCTAGTCGTCATCGGTGCTATATAAGCCTAGCTATAACGTGGCCAGCACTGGTCACGTGGCTGTGCACAGTGACGTCACCGTTAGTATGGAGCTACCCAGTTTCACATCTCGTGCCTACTCGATGCTTCTGATTGGTTGAAATTGTGAGGTTTGATGTCTCCAAGTGACACAAAGGCTTTGAGGGAAGCAGTAGTGGAGGGCGCCAGATTAATCTAGACCACCTGGTGGTTCAGCTTATACCAACATCGCACAGCACACGCCCGGGTGCCTTCTGCGTTCCGCCTCTATAAAAACGCGGCTGCCACAGCCGGGATCGCACTCTAGTTTTCTGGCTCTAAGAGCCACCGCGACAGGAAATTAAAGGAAATAGTGGACTTGGGTGTGAAATTGCTGGTGAAAAAAAGTGCATATTTCGAGCCGGAATGACATCTCTTTCCAGCTAGATTAATGAACCGGAAATCGTGTCCAGCTGGAACTGTTCTTGGTTCCGGTTGGAGGAGTTAGATGGGCATCCCCGACGGAAGCTAGTCTGCCGAGTCTTCATTTTCATCTGGGATGCAGTGCACATATCATATAGAGCAGTATAGTGAAATGAAGGAACAGAGAAGGCTAAGAAATTTGCAGAGAGAGCAGGCGTGGTTGTACTGGGGGCAATTGTAGGCCTGGTAACTCTGGACCACTGGCGGCGTCTTGTATGACTCCACTAGCCAATCACAACAGGAAGCAAAAATTGGCGGTGGTTTAGCTCTGGTTAAACCTGGAGTGACGCGATAGCTACAGCTGGCTGAGTGGAACTTGGTCACGTGACCAACCACGTGATCAGCCACGGAGCCACACCGCCGGCAGATGCTCCGCACCACGTGACAGCGTGGCGGTGCCACCACGCTGAAGGCTCGAAATGCTAGCGTAATGTAGCTATCGCTACAAAATCAGTTTTTTAATGTTTGACTTTATTAACAAGCTGCAGGTGTCGAAATTCTAAGGCTTATAGTTTTATTATTAGCTTCTTGTTTAGGTAACAAGAAAAGTTTAAATAAGGGACTTTTTTTTTCGTGGAGGAATTCTGTGCGGCGGCTCTGAATGTGGGCAAAGATGCAATGCTCATTGGATTGTGACCTCTAAAGTGAACCTTTCCTGGCTGTGATGCGTCAGTGTTTCCCATAAACATGGCCTTTTTTCCCCATAAATTGGCTGGCACGAAACTGTAGCTAGAAGACATGTAGCTGTGGAGTAGAGAAGACAGTATACACTCCTTTAGCCACAGTTTCCTACTTTGTACTCCGTAGTAACTATTCACAATATATTGCATCTGAACAATCCCCTCTCCAAATTCAGCAGTCATGGCCACTCACTTCAATGCGGCTGACACCATTTTGAGACCTGCCAAACTGAATTCACACTTGTTGCTGCAGTGTTTAGTTACCAAAGAATCAGCTCCAAAACTTATTGCCCTTACCCAGGGCAGGGAGGTAACAGAGCTGAACAATGCCCCTCCCCCTTGCCCACATTAAACTGCCCTCTCCCATGCCCAGATGGCCGATGCCACTATGAATTGCATTGCAACAGATGGCTCATCCTCAGAAGCTAGTGTTTGCACAGGACAGATTCTGATAAGATTCTTTTCCTTCCTTGGCACTGGTCAGCCCCTCCATCAACACAGGAGCCGGCGAATGACATTGCTTGCCTGGCTGTTAATCTTAGCATCACAGGCCACGGCGACCAGTGGTAGAAGGGCAAAAGAATGAAGCAGAAAATGAAATGTCACTACAAAATACAGCCCTGGAAACACTGCTAAGTGTCCCTTATTCAGCTAGTCATGTGTAAAGGAACTATTCTGCCAAGTTTTTTCAACATTTTTATTGTCACTGAATATGTACACAAGCTGGGATAGTGCCAGTCAACAAAGCCCATCAAAATGGTTTGGTCATTTCAAAGAGTCAAACACGCTCTCTCAACAATGCACACGATTGAAAACTTTCGTGGGGAAGAGAAATCGGTTTGTACGAGGTGATATGACAAAAATGTGGCAGAACATTGTGTTGGCTGGGCAGGGGAGATATCACAAGTTCTTTTTTCTTTCGCTTATAGCACCCAAGGATTCACAAACGTAGGTTTAAAGCGCTGCTCGTGTTGGTAGGCGGCATACACACCATGGCTGGTGTTGGTGGCAAGACACACTGAGAAGCTGGGTACGGTGCCAGTTCTCATGTCTCTAGCGTTTGTCAGCAGCTAGACGTGTATTGCTTGACACAGTAAACACCAGCCCTGTTAGTGCGCCCTTGTTCAAAAAGGGATGTCAGTTTGTCACAGTTGGGAAAGGCCGGTGTTATCACTGCATTATCATGCATGGCTGTGAAAGATAGCCGGAGATAGCACACAAGGGAGAGAGATGCCTGAAAGCAAAGCTCTGAAAGCTGGAACTGGATGGCATGCTTGGTTTTCTTGTGGTGGTACATGTCATGTGATAACGTCATCACTGCAGCTGTGCACAAGATTAGGCTTGAAACAAAAGAGCAAAAAGAATCGCATTTTGTGAAATAGTTTACACAAAAATTAAGCCTAGCATCAACAATTCACAGCATCACTGCTGCTGCATTTAAAAAAAAAATGAAATCTGAAGCTCCATGAGCTTAAGCATATGTAAGCAGGCATTGGACACAAGTGATCCCGAGACTGCTGCAGTCAAAACTGAATTGAGCAAGCTATAGCCTTAATTTTCATATCTGACAAGCATATCAAAAGTTTCTTTACCGTGCAGACAAATGCTTTGTTGAGAAAGAAAAGATGAGTTGCTCTTGAAGTCTGCTGGGTCTTTCTGGCACCATTACTAGTTCAAATAAGAACTTGACTACTGCAAAGATCTGGCTCATGGCTAAGCAGTTTAAACAATTTGCAAGGAAACTAGTGTTCCAGTGCTTTGGCAGTTTCCAGACAGACACACACACACATCCCTGGGTGTAGAAAATGAAGGGAGGATTTCAAGTTTGCCCTTTGGGAGCGAATTTCTATACAGAGGAAGCGGAGACAGCAGGCCAATAACAAGAAGCCACAAAGCAACAGTTGCTACATCAACAAACCTATCAACATGGCAAAAAACAATCCTCAACAACATCCTTCTTTCAGTTTCCCTACAGCCAGCAACTACGCTTAGCGGTGCAACAAGATGCATCAGAACAACAAACACTCATCCACGAGGAGGACCAAGTGGCAGCGAGCATTACACAACTCTCTCGCAACCGTGGTCTTGGCAATAATGGTGGGGCCGGGGAAAAATGCAACAGGCAGATGCGGCAGCAACAACTTAGAGTTGCACAATCGCTGGAAAATGCTACCTCTCATTCCCTCTCTCATGCTGATAAATGCACCTCCAGTAGGTAAGCAGGACAAAGTGATGAAACTCAGCGTCTGCCACAGATTCACTTTGATATGTGAGGGGTGGAAATCAGCGAAGTTTCCTGTTTCCAGCATCTGCACACTTTAACCAGAACTGGCTCGCCTGGCAGAAGTGGCTCACCAGCCTCAGGCTAGTGTGTCCCAGCAACACCTGCATTTGAGCCAACATGACGGCCTTTTTGGAAAAAAAAATATTGACGAACACTTGCACTACACTGCATAATGAGAGAGAATCAAGCTATAGCTGTTACTTCGTGCTCAAAACACCCCTTTTAAGTTTCCACACCATGCCTCTAGTGCCGCAGTGCCTCATCATTTCCTACCACGCTGTGTTGCATATGCGAATCCTCACCTTTCGCATTACACCTCAGTATTTCCTGTCACTCCAATGCTTCTCTCTCCACTCCCTGCTGTGTCACACCTGCTACTTCCTTTCCCATGCCATAGCTTTCGCACTGCTTTGCACTCTCCTACCACCCCCACACTCATTCCTTGTGTGGACGCCAACGTCGCAGTTCCGGGGGTTAGTGCCACTAAGAGCTCTCGCTGTAAAAGACTATGGTGCATGAGCATAACACAAGATTGAAAGGCTCAAACCCAATGCCACTTCAAGCCTCATGCTAGTCGCTGCCTCAATGCATTTGCACTGGGACATAAAAATAACAAAAACAAAGCCAGTACTACTGCACTGAAATGTACACAAAACCTGAAGCACTGCAGAATGCACACAATTGCACATTAAATAATATGTGACTGCATGCATGCTTCAGTCTCTTTTGATGTCACCTAGAAAAAACAAAAGAATCCACGAGTGCACCAGTGTTGGAAACACGAGACTTCTATGGAAATGACAGGTAAATGTCGTAGCATGATACACAAGGTTGTCGCACGGCCAGAATAGTCATAAATACATCATATCAAACCCAATAACTGTACTCTTTTTACAGGATGGACTAGAGAACTTTCCTTTACGAAGAACTGCTCTGGAGCTTCTACTGACTCTGAACAGAAGCCTAGTGGGAGCCTACTGACTTCCAGTGAAGCTTTTCGCAAAGGGGAGAGAAGGGGGAGTTGTTACTAGCTACATCACCTTGTCTAAACATGCACACGTGTGTCACACCACAACCAAATGTGATACCCAAAGAGAGAGTTAAAGAAAGACAATGGTCTAAACGCACATAGCAGTGAGATATGCCAACGAGACTGACTAGATGAGGTATGCATTCTCATGACGAAGAAAAATGGGACGAAAAAAAAAAAGTACTTTACATCCAACAGTGGTCTATAAAAGTCTGATACAAATCCAAGAACGAGAAGAAAAATGCCTCTCAAAGGATACCATCCAATGAGTGGCATCAACTTGCTGCCAAGGCATTGCAGTCAACCCTTACAGTTTCTCAATATTACCTAGAGAGAAAAGTGGCACGACCGTCTATGCGTGTTTCTTGGAGAGTGCTTCATGTGAGGTTTCATATTCGGCTTGCCTAGTGTTAGGCCGAAAACATGGACCTGCCGTGTAATCATCTGCACTGCAATACAGTGGCTGCTATATCTAGCCACTGCAACAGTTTCGCTCTCCACCCTGTGCTCATTAAATTCCTTTGATACAGTGTTTGATACTTTGTGAATTTACAATAAATTATGTTCGGTATTCGGCTTGTATGAAAATTTCTATGCATTCCTTTGAGGTATGCCTTGGGAGAACAGCTGTATCGTTAAGAATGAATCCACGTTTTTCGGCCAGACACTAGCCAAGCCAAATACGAAACCTCATCTTCCCCGCATGCCCTTGCTCGGTGAACTGCAGTGCTGCCAGCTTTCCCTCTACGTATGTATGAGAAACTCTAAGCAGTTAACTGCCCTGCATCCCTGATGGCTGATAGCAGGTGCCCACCAGCAGGTGAAAATTAACAGGTGCAAGGCGACTGACCATGATGTTATGATCCGCCGACTGCGACGTATTACTAGCGTTATGATGACCGCGACTCGAGGCCATTGATTAGATGCTTTCCTTTGACAGGCATTTGCTGTTTCATGATAGACTTGCATCCAAGTATAGTTGTGGAATGGAACGAGTAAAGGCATCATATAGCCGAGACTTTCACACATTGTAAAGTGAGGGACAACAAAGGCTTCTCGAGAGAGCCTGTGGATAGTAGTCACTTATAAATGGGAAATGAAAACCAGTCATTCATGCATTTTGTTAAATATCATATGACATGCTGTGGTCACACAGCTAAATAATTTAAAATCAAATTTAACATTACAAATGGTTTTAATACACTCTTTTCTTAAAAGGGCTTTTTCAAGACACCATGCAAATATTTGTCTTGAATTAGTCTGCAATGATAGCTGTCTGGGTCAATTGACTCATTCCATACAAGCTGCTTTGGGGCATACTGTCACACAAAGAAGGTAACCTTCACTACAAAGGACATTACTGCAAAATTCAGAATGTAGGCCAAAGCTGGAATGTAAAGTCTGTTTACCTCGAAACAAAGCAAAGATGGCAACACACAGCTGAACCCACCGAGTAAAAGAAAGGTCTACTTTGGTGGATATTTCTAAGATAAAAAAGCCTAAGCCTTTATGCTGAACCATGCCTTATTACCATACAAACAAATTAATGGTGTATTCATTACTTTACTCAGTAGTCTGCTGAACCCTTTCAGAGGTACACAATTGTCGCTATGTGTTAAATTGTGTACAAAGCAAACGCACCTTTTCCTAGGTGTGTGCTGTGTCTGTGATTTTTTTTGTTTCAGATAAATAATGAACAACTCGCTTATTACAGAATTTTCTTTTACGTTATCTAGTCGATACAGTAAATATTTCTCAAGACCATGGACTGGCAGCACACTTGTTCACATAGCTATTGAAAAAACTGATCTTATAATTTTGTATTTTTTTGCATAATTTTTTTCTTGCCGTGAAAAGAATAAGTGATTGCATGGTCCCTCGAGAGCCTACTTTATTTTCAGAAGTTTGCAACAATATTTCAACAATGGAGAAGGTTTTTACACAACTGTGTACACACCTGCAAGAACTTAAGTGATTCTCGTCTTAAACAAAATAAATAGATAAATAATTGTTTTTCTTTACTTGGCAGAAAAAAAAAACTTCCTGGACAGAAATAGCCAATGGCATCTGAAAGGGTTGGCAGCGTTTTCTGTAGCATCCAAAAAACATCAACTTCATGCATTAGATTTTGTAAGCTTTGCATGGTTACGGTTCTCCTTTGCGACAGCTATCAATGCGGCTCTTTGATAAACCTGTACAGTGGCTGAAATGGCTGAGGATGGAGCTCTCGTGCATCTGCCGCGATATGATAAACGCCAGCGCCTCAAAGCTTTCTGTGCAGCTTCGAGCCAAAAGCACTTTAAAGTGATGATTAGCAGCGCACGACAACGAGATTGCATGTCCGAGTCCGTTCTTTTTTTTTCTGATGTGTGGTCATTCTCTCTTTGCCTTGGTAACCCTTTGGGACCAAACAAATATAAGTATTACCTCGCTGAAACTTTGAAAAACTACACTGGCAGAACTCAAAACATTTTGACACCATTTATTTCTAAGCTTGTGTGAACATTCCATAATTTCGAACGTTCAAGCGAACAGCAAAACATTCAAGATTCAGTTTGGAGTGAACGTTTGATATTTAAAATCTCTAGCTATTTGTCATAAGCGTACAGCCTTTTTGGAATGCTTACAATTCGTGGTTTCAGTTTCAATGATTGCATGGCAGTCCCATTGATGCGACACAACTGAAATTTCTGAAATGGTGTCTTAAAACTGGACTTGCCTTGCATAAAAGAAAAATAAATGGGCTTGAAAATGTCAAGTGTGCCATCTACATTTTCTTCTGCATCAAAAATGTTCTAATATTCGCTACGAAATTATTCGATGCAAATTACTATATTTCCTTCAATTCACTAGAAATCAAAAAACCACTATTCACACAAGCCCTGTTCATCACTTCCTGAAATGTTGTGAAGTTGATGCTTAGTCAACATCTAATGCAATTCTCCAGGGGAATTTGCAAGTGGATAAATGAGACAGACAAGTCATCTTTAGACAGACAAGGCTGTTTGTAGCTGCCACTCTACCATCACCAATAACGACAATTATGCTAAACGACCTAGCAAAATGAAAAGCTCAGCTCAGCAAATCTTTATTCTCAGCTGCAGCTTTTCTGACTCAATCCCAATGGAATGCTCAGCTACAGTACTTGTCTACCACTAAACGTGGTCCACAAAGTAATTTCCTTCATGGAATTCTAAGCTGGTGTTTCGAAAGACTAAACTTTTGTGTTGCCTGTCTCTCGCCAGATGGCGTTTCATTCAATTTAACATGATCGTCATCAACAGCACCTCTTCTTCTCGATCTTTCACCTTCAGCTCTTTGATGCTTATGCACTGACTTTCAAACTTTCCTTCCTAGTTTTGCCCAGACAGCATAGATTGGCACGTTTGAGACCAACAGGGTCAGAATGCACCATGCAGCACATCAACCAACAGCGCTTCAAAAATATCAACCTCCCGACCTTCAAAATCAATGCCACTGACTGGCCTGCAAGCCTGTTCTGTTAGACCAAAGCAACAAGCATGCTAGACACGTGACACGAAATGTAACTGCACCTCCAAAGAACCGCATGAGTACAGCAGTTAGGTTATACCGAGCAGCATGTTGTTCAAAAGTACTCCACCGATACTGACCACAAGCTCTCCATCACCTTCGACCTATTGACCTTCACATCACTGCTGAATGGTTTGAGATGACCTTCTTTTGCGAAGTCCACATCATGAGGATTAGTTTGCACCAAACACGTGACATAAGACAACATCACGCCTCAAAAGCATCGCATGAAGGTAGAGGCCAGCATGCGCCATACAGTGCGTTGTATGAACACTCCCTGCCTCTTGACCTTTGACCTTAATGCCATCGACCGGTCCGCGTCCCTCTTTAGCCAAGCCCACACTGCAACAATTAGCAAGTGCTCAACATGCGGCATGCAACATCACCACAACCCTGAAAGCACTGCATGAGGGCAGGTAAAGGAACTAAGACCCAACGAGTGCGGAAGAAACAGGGTGGTTGACGGCGACAGGCAAGGCATGTACCCTGCCGGCTTGACGTGACCCAGCCGTACGACCCTCAGGTGTGCACAAGGTCATTGCGCTTGGACAAAACATGCATGGCCTGAGACGGGGTCAGGAATGAGACGCCCTGCTCTTCGAGTGCTGTGCCACCCGTAACGACGTCGGTGGCGCGGGCCGCACGCAGGGTCTCCTGCAGAATCCACGCCACGGGGTGGGGCATGGTCAGCAGAATGCAGGCCTCCTTTACCCTGCATCAGAGTGAGCAGGAAAGGGCCATTTCTAAGAAGTGCTTTGCAAATTCTGCAGACAGGTACTGCATGTGCCACCTCTATGCACACCACACATGCTCAGGACTTGGCCAGTTCTCATCACACCCGACCACAGTCAATCAATCAGTGCTTTATTTCTGACAAAGAGTTAAGGGGTCATCAGGCGAAAAAGCTGTCACTGACAGCTTGAGGGTGCCTGATGTCTGTACTGGGCAGCAGCACTTAAGCAATGTGCAAAACATTGAACACACATGTAGACATTTTCGTACATGGCAATGTGCTTTCACCTAAGTGCAGTTTACTGCATTGACATGCGGCCTTGTGGAATGGATCTTGGGTCACTGACCAAGTGAAGAACGTTAGTTGACGTTTCAAATGCTGTGGAATTCCATTAGGCTCATTTTAGAATGACTTTGCAAATACATTTTATCAAGAGAGCATATGGTACAAAAACACTCAACAACAATGAAAATTCAGTTACGAATAACATTATATGGGCAAAAACTGGCATCAGTTGCAAAAAATTCACGCACCTGTTTTCTGTTCAAAGTGCTTAATTCAAGATTTTCATGCAGTAATTTATTCAATAAAAATGGCAAGAGTGACTGCAACATGTAATTCGTATGCCGACATGTTATCAGCCAATCAGAATCATTTTCCTGTCTCTTTAACTACGACATAATTTTTAGGAAGCTGTCACTGTCTACATGTCATCACATTTTTTTTTTGGCCACTTACAACAATGCACCTTCCAAAGATTTGCCATGCTCTCTAAGACCACACTGGCCAATGTATTTGTTGCTGCATGAAGCGTTGCACTCACTCCTTGAAGTGGTTCTCTGGCTTCTGGGTGTAGGTGCTGAACAGTGGGAAGAGGTTTCTATTCATGTCGAAGCTCAGCTGCATGGCACCGCCCTCGCTGAAGAAGTTCTCCAGAATGAGCTGAAAGAGAGCAGCCCAGGGGAATCGGCAACTTCAAGCCCCAAAGAGATGCACGGTTTTGACATTAGACAGCACGGTAATGAGTCAAGACTCTTCTAATTATCATAAAGATTAAAGATGTGAAGCACCTCATTCAGAATATTGGCACTTTCGATTTTCGCCAATACATTTCTGGGCCTGTGTTAAGTGTGATGAGATGAACTCCAGTGCCTTCCAATCGCTGAGGCTCATGGAAAATGTTTTGCTACCAGCTGCCATACTAAGCAACGGGTAAAAAAGCAATAGAGACAATGACTTCGGAGAAAAAACAAGCGCTGACTACTAAGTCCTTGTTTCTAGTACAATGTTACCTGTTGTTATCGGTGATCCATATCCTTCTGTATTTAACGAATGAAACTTCAATACCCAACAGACCAGGTGGGGTGTGACTAACATATCAATCACCTCTTCTAATTCATGTGTGGTTTGGTGCAATACACTCAGCTATTTGTGTTGCTGCATTTCATAACTTGCAAAATGGCTTGCAAGGTACGTAACAATGCAGAGCCATACCTACCTCCTCGTAGAGGAACACACTGATGCCCCGAGCAGCTTCTTGCCAAAGCGTGTTGAACAGTGGTGCCGCCAGGGCCTCCTGTAGATGCTGAAGATTGGACTGCAGCCAGCTGAGCATGGGGAAGGCAGTGGGCGTCAGCCCAGCGTCTTCCCTGTCGTTCAGCGACGGCATGCAGAACCACCTGCGAGGGCAAGGTCACCATGGCACACTTGCTCTTCCCTGACTCTAATGACCAGCAAACCACCACTGTGCTGTTGTGCACGTGGCAGAGAGACTGCAATGTTGTGGACTGAGGGTTGAAAAAGTTAGTAGGACACAGTGGTTGCTACAGTCAATGCAAGAGCTGACACAAGGGCAAAAAGACACAGTGCTGGGCTTTGGACAAACTGAGTTCTATATGTCAGTTTTCTCTTTTCCCATGTAAGTGGCCCACCTAGTTTCATATTATCTAATTGTTTTTTTCTAAGGGCCACACAGACATTACAGTGAGGAGTGCAAAGGATAACATAAAACAATTACAATGCAACACATAAAAAAGGGGTGATCTGCAAAGATACAAAAATCTAGAAAGGAGATCTACAAAGAATTGCAAAAAGTTAGTGTGTGACAAACTGAGTTCCATACCTTTTTCCCCTTGTTTATATAGTATTGTCATTCGCACTGTGCATACTTCAAATACACTGCCTGCAAGTTCAGTGCTCTATCATTCTTCCAAGCCTTGTGCTGAGAACAACACTCAGTGGTGATGCTGGATCTTGCAGCATCACTGAATACAAATGCTATGGTCCAAAAACCATGCTATAGGCCACTTGATTGATCTATGAGCCCAGGCTTTTTACAAGCCTCTCACAATATGTCTTGCATCTTTGAAAAAAAAAGCTGTAGAGAGAGGGTGTAGGCAAGATGTGCAAAAACCAATGTGAGCAGATGATGAAAGTCAGTGAAGGTAATTGTCACCTTTTGGTTAATGCAGGGCTTCTCAAGCTGGGTGCTGCAGAACCCTTGGGTTCCTTGGAGAAATTTTTGTGTTCTCCAAGCACCTGAATACATGTATACCTCAACCCCCACCTTCCTTTTTCTCGCTTTATTTTTGGAATGACTGCGCTTAAAGCGCACTGTTTCATTATACAGCCACTCACTATTTATTGAATTTGGAATTTTCTCGAGGGGCTACGCATCTGTTTTTTTTCTTTCAGGCATGTTAGGAAGTATGGGATGCAGCCAGGAAAAGTGCAGTTCCCCAGCACCTTCGGAAATGTGTTGGGGCTCCCCTGATACTAAGAAGGCTGAGAACTCCTGGGTTAAGGCATTCTCAAATTGCTGCATGCAACGCCTTTACTTCTATTCCGAATGTTCTCCATGGGATAAAAAAAACAGTTTGATCATTGATCATAAGTTTCTCTACAGCAAGCAAAGCATCACTGAACGTTAGTGCTTTGGTGAAGACTGAACAAGGTCTCACTTCTCGCGTCGGTAGGCCTTGCTCTTCGCTTTGAAGTCAAGCACCAGTTCATCAACAATGGCAAGCACGGTGTCTGTGTACAGCCGCTCCAGCAGTTGGGACACCTCCTCAAACACCGATTCCTGCAGCGTGCCGTACTCTGCCAATGGAGGGAGCTGGCTGCTCTCGTCTGAGGGCGTCTCCGAGGCTGCTAGAAACAATGCTTCCTCGGGGTCAACTGCCTCCGCTGAGTGAAACATGACAGAAAAAGAAAAGACCCAATGAAGTGAGTCTCTCGCATGTAGATCTTTGTGCACACGATGCACTACAGATTCAACTTACAGTAACAACTTAAGTAACTTGGTTTCAACGTAAAACATCAAAAACGTTTTGCTGGGAAATTCATGTACGGAATGCAGAACCAACAGTAACAAAATACTTTATTTTTTTATTCCTGTGTCCTGTGTTCCAGCACATATGCACGTCAGATTAAGCTGAAAAAAAAAAATATGAAGAGCTTTACATTGGTCTATCCAGCCAGACATCTATATATTGTAATGCAAAAACTTGGGGAATGCAAGGACATATGTAAAAAGTGCAAAAAAGAAAACTGGTCATCGGGAAAGAAAAGGTACACTAACTGCCTCATGTTGGATGGGATACCTGAACTGTGCCATGAGAGAAGGGATGGAGAATAGAGTGAAAGAGATGCTATAGTGGAAGGCTCAGGTTTAGTTTTGAACATTTAGAGTTCTTTGACATGCATTGATATCACACAACATGCAAGTGCCTTTTGCAGTTACGCATAATTTATGTCAGGTGCAATTGTGCCTTTCTTATATCTGTCCTTGAATTTTCCTAACCGTTTCAGTCCCACAATTTTCTCCTGAACATTAAACATGAGATAAAAGAAGGAGTACCGCCTCCTCACTGATCCATTTCTTCCTAAGACCTGCTTACTTAAAAAAATTCCACAACATATTATAGGATGCTTTAGAAAGATAGTGTTCTATATTTCCCGAGAGGCAATACCAAAGAAAATGCTGTGCGCCATCAATATCAAGAACAGAAGTGGAGTTGCAATGCAAAGTAGTTTGTTGGCAAAGGTGACAAGACCATGCTTACAACAGGTTTGTTGCACTGGCAATTGTAACACTTTGTAATGATGCGACATGGTGCAGCACAGAAGGGAGAGCATCAACTCACAATTGGCTTGCTTTATGCTCTGCCTCCTCTGTTTCTCTTTCCTCTGCATCTCGTTGCAGGCTTCCAGAAGCTCAATGAAGAACTGAGAGAGGAGAGCAAACATGCACCACAAAAGTGAAAACACGGCAGACAGTGATTTGTTGACAACACGACTCCCGTCTGAAACCACCTTGATTGCACCCTCTAGACACCCACATGCTCGAGCATTGGGGTCAAGTCAGCACCAGGATAAGCAAAGTTGTGCAGACGCAACATCTATATGTTTACATGAACATGGTGCCAGTGAGTCATGCCAACTGCGGTGCTCTTGGAAGCATGACGGTGCAAATGGTGAACTGACTCCTCCTCTCACCTCCAAAAATTCCAATCCCCTGGGCATGAGTGGGATTAAATGCTGCAGAGTTAATCTACCCTTTGCAGAGAATTAACCAAGTGCGCCCAACCAGTCAATGTTTACAAAAGCATGGAAACTGGTTCTCTATGCAACAAACAAGGTTAACTTGCCTCTGCTGAGGTCATGCAAGCGCTACGTGTGCCTGGCCTAGTCTATGATGAATGAAAAAAGTAAAAAATAAATGGGCTTTCAATACTCCCACAGATGGGTATAAAAAGAGTTTAATACAAAACGAGTTTAAAAAGCACTAAGTGGAGCACCCTTCATCAACTATAAAACTGCATGGACATTAAAGAGCCACTATGGCGAGAGGCTATGCATTGCGTCACCCTTTGCTTTAACCTTCGAGCACTGTTGCTTCACAGAGCTGTCTTTACTCAGCCTGCTCTTCAAAGTGACGCAGGTCACAGGCCAAATATGGCTTCTTCAGCACGACTGACTGAGAAGGTCAAGAAGCAGCCTAGAAATCCTCAACAGTTCCCTTGGTCATCAGTGTGTCTCTTTCCCTAAACCCAGGCTGCTCATTCCGTAATAAACTTCAAGCGAGTTTCGTTATCACTCAATGACATCAGTGACCAAGATACTACTGCTACTGAAGAGTTGCTACGAAATCACTAGGCACGCAGATCTGTCATGCATGCTTGATAAATATGGGAACATGTCGCTATTGCCACCAAGAAAAGAAAAACTGACATAAGTTTACGCTATGCTGTGCAATGTGAGAACCCAGCAACAGCTGTTATGACTCGCTAAATGTGCAATGAAATCAATGTCAGTAATAGGAAGCAATAATGCACGTGCAGCAAAGCGCAACAGCTATCATACCTGCCCGCCTCCTCTCCCATCCCCTTACACTCCTTCCCTTGCAGACATCTATGCCACCGCTGTGAAGTAGTTCTGTCGTTGTTGAAAAAAAAAAAATACGACGAATGACGATGCGAGAGCAATTACTGACCGGCTGCATGCTCCACTGAGCCAGCACCTGTACCACGTAGTGGGCAGCATTCACAATGGGGCAGATGGCAACCAAGTTGAGCTCTTCGAGACGTGCCGTCAGGATCTGCTGGAGACACAGCCGCCAGTCTTCCAGCAGGATCTGCTGCAGGCTCACAAACTTCAGCCGGTGGCACGGCTGCTCCAGATGACGGTAGCGCTCTGGGGCAAGAAGGTCACAGAAAGCACACCAAGAAGAGCTGCATTGTTTGCCAAGCTCTGCAGCCCAGCTGTGCCCTGAAATACCTTTCCAGACATAAGCACTTAAAACTGTGCTTGCAAGCTGCCAAAATTTTTTGAGCTGCAAGAGCGTGAAACCAAAGCTGCACAGGTTTTGTCTGTCCAGTGGCATCAGCACAAAAGTGAAACAAGACCACGAATATACAAATAAAGAGCAAGAGAGTAAATGATAACAACGGCTTCATTACTCACTGACCTGTCATTGCAGACAAGATCATCATGAATGCCTCGGCGCATTCGGGCACTTTTAGCTCATCAATGTCGCCATCGAGTGGGTACTGGGGCTTCCAGGCTGTTGGCGAAGACAGCAAAACATCTCGCTTCTCGTCAGCATCTGCACAGCAAATCATGTGTACTTCAAGTCAAGCAAGGACAGGATGAGAATCAAAGCTGTGAGGGCTGGTTTTTCACATCTACAGTGCCATGACATGACTGCAGTTTACCAAGAACAATGTTTCCCAGACATGAAAGCCTGAAATGCAACACTTAACCCAGCTTCGGAACAACTTCTGTTAAAGCTGTTGCTCTGCCTGTGAGGCGTTCACTCCCTCCACCTGGTGGTGCTGCCATTTTGAAAGGTACAGCAAAAAAAAAAAAACTCCACTGCAATATGTGCACTTGTCACAGTGTGTCATCTTCCACCTTCCTTTAACGATCAGTTGTAAGCAAGTCTATTCCTCTTGTACGAGTAATCTGCCTATTAGTGCTGTTCTACAGTAGGCTCTTGTTAATTCACACTCACTAAATTTCAACTTCTGGTTTATTCAAATTAGCATGCACAGATCTCACTAACATCTAGTGAACTAGTATTATAAAGGCCCCTGTTTATCTGAACAGCGTTAATCAGTCTCCTTGAGTTCGATTTACCAACAGTCAAATTTACTTTCAGTGATACAAAAAGAAAGCAAAGCTATTGCAACAGAGCCCACAAAGGACATCGACACATAGAAGCAAGCATAAAAAATAAAATCGGAAGGCCTCCTGAATGCAGACAGAGCAATGAGCAGGGCAGCACTGCACTTGTGCTGCACCTGTTGTGCCACTCACACTTCTTCTCCAGGGCGATCCACCGGATGAAACAGTGGTCTGCAGTGAGGACATTGAGGATGCATGGGTAGAAAGGCGGGTATCCCTGGTTGCGCAGTTCGCGGTCGAAGAGCAACACCTCCTCGATGGCGTGCGTCAGCAGGTGGTCGTCAGCGAGCAGTGACGGCAAATCCATCTGAAGCTTGTGGATGCCTATCTGTACCAGGCCTCGCATCAGCTCCAACTAGATTTAAAAAAAGTAAAAAATCAAAACTTCAGAGGAAGGCACAAGCTTCAACACAAGACACAATATGTTAGTTCTTCTGGCTAGAAGGTATCAAGGTTCTTTGAATCTTGCTGCATTCACGCCACATGCGGAATTATCAACAGATGACTGGAAGCACTGCCGACCACGTACATCTGTGGCTTACTCCCCAGTGACGACTAACACAATACACCTCCAGACAATTAAGTGGTCACTGCCAACCATTCAGTTCACACCTCAAGAAGGGACAAAACAGGTCCCGAAACACTGGGACCCTTTTTCTTGAAGAGTTTGGGCAGAGTCACCCTCATCCATGTAAGATGAACTTTTCACACCCATTCTTGCTAGCCTTGTATTGCATAACTTTCTGGGTTGCTTACACATGATAACTAACAAGTTGTTAGTGCTTTAAAAAATAAGCCACGGATAAAGTGAGGTACACATACACACAGGTCACCTCTTTGTTCCACACTTTGGTCAATGTTAGTTCCGAATGCACTCACAAGACATTTGAGTGCTCTAGTGACTAATCCAGCTCAATTTCCTGCCTTAACGACTTATTCGCACTAACCTGTAATAAAGGGAAACAGAAAAGAAAGGAGGCTACCCACCCTTGCTTGCATGCCTTCAATGCCTGCCTTGATGAGAATGGCCTGGACAAACCGGTCGCAGAACTCTCCGTGGTCAGCAGCCCACGTCAGTATTTGGCTTAGGTACCACTCTGGCTGCAAAGGCGACAGGAGAAGGTGAGGATGGGATAAAATCTGTTTCCTGCGAAGAACTGCTCATGATCAGGTTACATGCAAGGCCCAGGTGAAAACCACGGGCAGACAGTGCCCAGAAGTATCTGTGTCTAGAGGCCTGCACTGGACAGCGAAAAGCCAACCAGCGAGCAAACAATGTTATCTCCAGCAAAATGTAACAGGCTGATAACACGTACATAACATTTTGTGCACTGAGAATGAGAAGGCACAACCACAAAAGTGCAGTTGCAATATAAGCAGTAAGAGGCTGGCGTTAAAACTACCTCTTCACTACAAGTTTCTCCCAACCATAAACAATCAAATTCTGTGCAGGGAATATGGATGTGGAAAGAAAAACCAGTGTACCCATGTTATGCAGGTATGTATTCAACAACCCCTTCAGTCAAGGCCCCATGACACTTGGGAACAGCAGTAAACTCAAAGCAATTGTAATGCTGCTTTATGGAGATGTAAACTGCGATCAACAAATTTGGTAATATTACATCAAGTACTCGTGGTGCTACCAATAATTTTAGGTGCGAGAAAATAATCATAAAGCAAACAAAAACACTATTTCAGATGCACTGCAGCCACATTCATGCACCTTCGAGCAGGCAGAATGACCAATTCTGAATATCTGGGCATTGTCCCATTAAAGCTATCACGTCATACCCTTAAGGCTGAGCTTAAGTGGTTAACATTTGTCTGGTAGAAAAAGACACATTTGTGGCCAAGAAAATTGGATCTCTCCAATTTTAAATCCAATTTTCATGGCCATAAATGTGTCTTTTTGCTATCAGACGAATGTTAACATAGCCAGCAGGAGCCACAGAATTGATTTTTACTAAAAGCGAAAAATGGGTGAAGTTGTCCCCAGTGTCCCTTTAAACAATTTTGTTGGGTCCAGCACATTTTCACATAAACACTTGTTTCTGACAATGAGGACAGTAACCGGCTTGGGTTAAAACACCTCCTTCACTACAAATCGCTCCCATCATCTTTTTGTACCGTCTGTGCATGCTAGTACCTTTCAAATGAATCCATACGAACTAGCCCAGATAGACATTCTAGTACAATAAAGACAACTAAGATAAAGGCCCCCTTCTCTGCAGCGACAGCCCACCCCAATCTCCTTTCCCCTGTGAAGGGGAGGCATCCAACCTTGTCGAGCCTGTTGGTCTGACGCTTCCCGGTAAAGTGGAAAAGGAACCGTTTTTTCAGAGGCCGCAGCATCAGCTCTAGAGGCAGCACTGACGTGGTAGACCCAACATCCAGTTGGGAACCTTCGAGCCCTTCCCTGCAGTGTCACACACTATGGGTCAAGGGCAATGCCATCACTTGCGAGTGAGTGCAGCAGGGCACCTGAAACATAGCTGCCAAAGAGAACCTAAACCCCCCCACACGCAGTCTGAAGATTTCAATGAATGGGCACGAACATAAGTTCAATTGCAGCACTTTCATGGTTTGATTCGCATCATTTAAAGCTTGGAACAACGTAAATCTCTTATCATTAAATCTAGTTCACCTCCGCATCTATTCACCAGCTCAAACCGATCTTATATTTTTCAGTCATCTAACTTACCACCTTCGGAATTATTCCATAATCACTCTTTAAAGAGTACTGCTTCACAGTTCGGTACAGAGTGCTTTTAAACTTTGTTCATGTATTGCTTTTACACTCGGCTGTTTATTACATTTTTGTACTGTTTCTACTTGCGTTCCCTTCAATCAAGTTTATCTTGGGTTGGGTTATCCTATTCTGATGTGATTTTATTTGTTTTAGTCTAATCTCCAGTGAATACAACTGATAATTTATTGCTGCTACCATCTTGCACTTCATTTTATTAGTTCAAGAGGTCGCAGTATAGCACTTCACTAAGATACCTCTTATTGTATTATTTATGAATGCGCTAACCTTATGTGATTAACAAACTTGAGCATGAAAACATTTACAGGCAAAAACAGTATGTAGACAAGCCACCTACGCACAATTAAGAAAACTGGAGAACAGGAACAAGGGCTCATAGCAGATGACACCACCGAATGAACAATCAATTCATGATCTAAGGGCCAACTAGCAAAAACTGCTGGAATAAAGAGAAAGGATACGGCAGCTGGATCTTGTGAAGGTTGATAAAACACTTTTCAAATGGAAGGAGCAGCTCTGGCGTGTAGGAGACCGGGGCACTGACACCTGTGTTGAGGATGGGCCAGCCCATGGAATGCAGCACCTTGTTGAATTCCCTGCAAACAGCGAGAGTCATGTGGTGGTGATGATATTGTAGTGATGAGAATCATTGCTCTTTTAAAGTGAGCATGTGACCTGTGAAGATTTGGGAAAGCCTTTTCTCCATTAAAACTTTATATGTGTTGCCAACAATTACCTGCTATATACAGGCATTACTCATTTCTGAATTGCCTAAAAATCTGCTGTGCAAATATTATTACTGCCTTCTTTAGAGGCTGACAGATCTGAAAATTTGGACTGGTAGTGTTGTATGGTTGTCTAGATTCAAAGTTGAAAATTTAAAGTTTGGAGATTGCAATAATGCATCTCCCAATCATAGTTTCTATGATCAGGGGTACAAAGCATAAACATAGCTCAAGCAATCCCCATGAGTGCCTGATTCACTTAGCACGAAAATTATATGCTTTGCAATGCATTCTACTGGCTGCTACTATAGAACACAGCCTCTCCAAACTGGCATGCCTCAAAAGCTGCATTCATACTAGCTATGAGTAAAAAGGATATGAAGAGGACATGTTAAATGTATCATTTTACTGCCTTATCAGGGAAGCTTATTTTCAAAAAACAAGTGCAAAGTGCAGCAGACAACACTAGGTTCAAGTGTGCGCACACTACGTGAAGCCTTTCTCAAGTAAGACACAGAAATCAGCAAGCACCGACTTTTGCCACTTTGAAACGATAGTGTATATATGTGCACAGCTGAAAAAGTGATCAAATTTAGCCCTGAACAAGGCAAAGAAAAACTTACTTTTCGAACTTGTCCCTGAGAATTTGGTGCCAGTATAGGATGGTTTCTCGTAGGAAACCAACCAAGTGGATGCATGCTGAAGAGCGCACCTTCTGCCAGACTTGGAGTAGAAAGGAAAGATGCGATACTGCCTGGTCGTCCTGGCCCTGGCTCATTGCCTCCTCGATTGACTCGCTGCATGGAATTGTCTCATCAACGCTCTGAGCTTTCAGTACCTGCGTTCTTTGCAGAACAGGTTCACCTTCTGCCATCATGCACTTCAGAAAAACTGAATTAAAATTGTGCTCATATTTTTGCAACATCACTTGCTACATTTTTTAATGCAGAAAAACGGCCAGCATTGCTAGCCAGACAAGCGTTGCAATGTGGACACAAAAGCACTGCCACGAAGTGCAGATGCTAAACCGGGCCCCTTGAATATCTGGTGCATAAACCCTAGAATACATTTCTGCATTAAAGCACTACCAATCTTATAATGCAGGTTGGTAATGTTTGAATGGAGAACATTAAAGCATTCTTAATGTTTAAATGCAAAAACGAATTCTAGTGTTTGAGCACTCAATTTTCGTGGACCCAATTCAGCACTCACTCTTCACGGACCAACTTTTGCGTATGCGTTTTGTGAGAACCCTTTCACGTTAGCAGCAACATTTTAGCATCGACAATGCAGAGCTTGCCTGCATAGCAATCTGGGTCCATGCTCAACTGAATAACAATGAAAACAAACCACGTCTTTAGAGGCGTACACTGCGCGTACATACATGACCATAGCCATATAGGTATATATCGACACATATGTAAGACGATGCGTTACCCGTATCTATCCAAGGTAGCTTGAATAAAGAGGAGGAGAAAGTTTTTGACAAAGAATGCCTTGACCGAATGCATGCATTTCTATGAGAAAGTGGTGGAAATGCATTGCTGCAGACCTGCCTAGTGCTTTGTGAGAATATTTGCTTTTTTTTTTAAATGATGCAAGACGTGGTTACAGGATGGTATGTGAAATTGCCAAGCGTACTGTATTCATTGCTCTTTCTTTCTGTGCACACACAGTACCATCACTTTGATGTTAGGATCAGGACGTGCTCATATTGAAATGTTCACACACACAGTGATCTTTGTAGCATTTTCTCTAACCACTGCAATAATTACTGAATGAGCCCGAATATACAATGGTGTGTACAATGGTAACAGTAGCGAGCTGTAAACTGCAGTGATTCTGTTGTCGACAATATCTGTTCACCTGCTACACTACTAACAAATTTGTCTCTGTTTTGACGACATATGTTTGTCCAATAAACACTCTACTTTTCAAATGCTTCGTATGTATCCGTACCATCGCTGCAAAACGATGATATCAAGATCAGTAGCAGAACAAGACCTTTGCACTTGCATCAAATGTGATTTGACACCGAATCAAGACGACTTGACAGATTGATCTTCAGGAAACGTCGAAATTATTCACAGAACCCATTCTGTGACCGAGAACGCCACGACAACAAGATTCCCAGCTAAGAAAGCCATACAGACTGGTTCAACGGCGTAATTTCGACAACAGGCTGCGCTGTGAAACTCGAAAGCTTGCGCAACAGCCGGACCGCACGTGCAAACGAGCGCAAAGTAGAATACGACAGAAAATCGCCCTTTTCGCAGAAGTGCAGCTGCTTTCGGGGTCATTTATGCAGCGGCCGTAATACAAACATGACTGATAATTCTACCGGGGCAACATAACGTCAACTGACGGTGCACATCAACACAGTGCTCACCCGTCGTGTTCTCTGTCAACAAAAGAAGCTAATTTTCACAACCACGACCACAAAAGCGGTGCAGTAGCGACGGCCAGCTGAATCACACATTCGTTCTTTAGCTCCAGCCTGAAACTGCACCCGTCCGGCGAATCTGTGAGCGGATAGCATCATGCCACACTCGCCTCGTCTCTTCAATCTTGGCAATCCACTGGAGGTACTGCTTCAACCGCAGCAGCTTCTGGATGTCCGCGAGGGAGCTCTCGAACTCTTTCTTGACCAGGCTGGCGTTGTCCAGGTGGGCCGAAACGTCGTTCAAGATTTTGCCGTGGACGCCTTCCAGTATCTGCATCTTCTCCAAACTCTCCCGAGCGAAGCCCAGCAAACCTTTCAGCTGCTCCGGGTCTCCGCCGCCTTTTGACGCCTTAAGCTTCGTTTTTTGTGAGAGAGAAACGCGAAAGAACGCAACACGTCAGTTCACAAGCAGCAACAGATCGTCCAAACCAAAAGCCGCTGGCGTGGAAATAATAACAAAAAGCACACATTCCGCAGGTAGTACTACCTTTTGCTCGATCTCCTGTTTTCTGACCATCAGCGAAGCGTGATAATTCTTCGCCTTGCGGAGATTCTTTACATCGTTCCCGAATTCGCGATTCAACTCGTCCGCAACGTTTCGTTCCATTTTTGTTTCTTCCGGTCCGTTTTCTGCGGGAGGTTTCGATCGACAAATCGTACAAGCTGGCGTTTTTCCCAGCTAACGCCAGGGTGCCGCCATGTTTAAAGAGCAAGCATGCTGAGTCAGCCGCGTGGGCTTCGTCCTGAAAATTGGCAGGTTCGTAAACAAAAGGACCGCGGTTTTTCCTTACGTAGGCCGCTTAAAATTATGCGTTCTTTGCTTTTATAGCCATGAAGAGTTCTCTGAAATGCATCCTTTATTTGCACGCATTCAGTTTCTTTTCCGCTTTCTTTTATTTGTTGACGTAACGGGCTGACGGCTTTGTTGTGTTGTGGCTCCCATAGGTGCGCTTTCGGACTGCGTGGAGTGCGTGTGGTGACGTTGGAGTGTCGTCTAAGCAGGTTTTTATTTTCGAAGGGAAACCAGGCAAAGCACGTTTCGTTTTCACGGGCGGCATTGTAAGTTTTGCCAGCACAAGCTTGCTCTCGGTTTCCGCGAAATGCCACTGTTGCGGTGATCTTGGCGTTCCCGGTCGCGGCAGAAGCAGGATGCGCGCATCTGCTCTGCTGTGTTGTCACGCATATGAACGCGTTCGCGGCGCCAATATGGCTGGGATCGTAACCGGAGTTGACGATGAGCGCGTCGTCTACTGTCAAAACGGTAACGGACACTCTTCTCCGATTAATCTCTTCCCCGATCGTGACCTGGCGAAACGTGCGTGCGATCGAACCACCAGAGTTCTTACTTTTACTTCTTCCGGGCGCGAGGGAAAGTTATTGGCTAGCACATCCGTTTCTTTGGCTCGCTTGTTGTTAAGCGGCCGTGGGATGACTGACGAAATTCCCGCGCCCGTTTGCTGTTTAATTTCTCGCCTCGTACGTAATGTCATGCCAAGGTTTATTTGGCGTCGACGACCCTTTCGTACTGCGGGCAGCTGCTGAGAGGATTGCAGTGTCTTCACACCTGGCTTGTTTTTCCTGGCTTTCGTCCCTGTGGCGCGGGGCACTTAGGCGCTTCTATTAATTCTATTTATTTTTTGTTTCGTACTGACTGTGCCGCTTTGTTTTGCTTTCTGTTTTCCCGTAGGTGAACAGCGAACGTCCGAGGCCATGGCTTTATCTTTACGGGCTTTCTCTTTATAAAGCTTTGTGAGGTTTCGAGTGTGTGGTTCGAGTGGGAAAAAAAAAAAAAGAAAAGCAAGTGCGGAACTGTGCGTGGACAGTGTTTACCGAGATGTCGGCGATCGTTGATCAGACGCCCAACACAGCCAAGTCGGTGGTGGATCTCTTCGCGCCCAACCATTCCCCGACCGCCGGAGAGGACAAGATAGACTGCGATGGACTTAACGAGAAGGCAAGTGTTATTGTTTTTACGCTCAGCGTTTTTTCATTAAATGTACGATTCGACAGGAGTGACAAGCTGTAAATGGAAGGACTTAGTGAACAGCAAACTTGTACTGCTGAAACAACATCCTTGGAGAATGGCATTGTGGATTTGTGCATGCTATAGTTTCATATCAATTTTATGTTCGACACGCTCGATCATAATACACACTTCACCCTAACAGGAAATGAGATGCCCAGATGTGAATTGTGCATGCCGTGGTTTGTCAGTGTCAGTGAACAATATTCTTATTTCAGTGTGGAAAACGTCAACTGCTGAGGAGGAACTATTTGTTGCG
This sequence comes from Amblyomma americanum, assembly GCF_052857255.1. Classification (NCBI taxonomy): domain Eukaryota; kingdom Metazoa; phylum Arthropoda; class Arachnida; order Ixodida; family Ixodidae; genus Amblyomma; species Amblyomma americanum. The sequence goes on along the minus strand of NC_135504.1, from coordinate 3,049,048 downwards.
TTTTTTTTGCTGCTGTCATTCGACATAAGATTGCATTTAGGAGAAGAAAAGTTATTAGGTCCTCTTTTGTTTTCAGTTTCTAAGGAGACACAAATGTTTTAAATACACAGTAACATTTCTTAAACTTATAAATAAGTTATAGCTCTGAAAAAGATTTAAACCTTGTGCTTGGTTCATGATTGCCAAAGTTGGTTATGTACTTGTAAACCCAGTGTAACCAACTGTATGTACGCATTGTAATTACTGTAAGGGGGATTATTACCATGGTGAATGGCCTCTGCATCCTGCAGGAGTATTAAAATAAAACATAATAGTAACGAAGTTAACAGTGCATTTTTGGTTCTAAAAATAAAAGTAGTTCTTTTTACAGAAATGGCCTTCAACAAATTATTATTACATTACTAGCAGTTGCATGCAGTTCGATCACTACTTCTGCATCAAGTTGTCAGCTCAGAAACTGCATTTTTCTTTTGTTTATCATTTTTAGTTAAAGTAATTTTGTTAAGATGGCAAATTTTCAATGACAGGACATACTGGGCCCCTATATTGCAAAGAACTGCTATGCTGGCTTGCTTGTCACCAACTTTGTGTGTTTAGAATACTTCCAAAATACATGCAGTTACAGGCAGCACCGATATGATATGGAACAGTCCGTTTGCACGCAAGGCGAATTCTGTTGTTACTTTTGCGTTGAAGTTGAAATTGACTCATTGTCATTGTCCATCCAGAGGAAAGCTATTTTTAGAATAAAGAGAAAAATGTTTTGCAGTGATACTTATGGAGTAATCATTGGTTTAATGCAGATAATATGTTCCCTTTCATGAGCTCGTGGACATAGAGAAGGGAGTGGCTGATGCTAGCAGGTTGAAGGCAGGTTATCGCTAGGCTGATGACACATGTGATGTTGTGGGTGAAACAGAGGGCAACAGTTGTGACTGATCAGCACCGATTGCTGGGGATTTCGTTATTATTCTGTTTTTGTTACTATTGTTCAGACTTATTTCCTTTCACTGACGTGTATGCACTGCATGTGCACCTGCTGAAGTGCACTGCATGTGATATTAGCAGGATAGAAAGAAATTTTATATTACGGTGGCTGAAACTGAAATAGATTAGATAAAAATTTATGAAAAGAGTTTGCAGTTTTGGCACTCTGTTTTATTAACTGGAATCGGTAGATAAAATAAATTTTCTGCTTTGGCTCAGCAGCAGGTTGAATGGTCTTGTTATTTTTATCGCCGCTGACAGTGCAGTAGGTTGACATAGGACACCAACTTTGTTCAACGGTGTTTGCTTGGGTTTTGGAGGCTGTGAGAGAACTTCTGTGATACCTAGTTATGCATGGATGGATGGATAAGGCTGAACCCTTTAAATCGGGCGGCGGCTCATGACACCTAGCCGTGGCTCGTAATATATTTTGTAGTTACACTGGAGATGGGGAACGCTTTTTTCTTCTCCTTTAGCCTGAGTCATTCCATGACTTTCTGCAGAGTATGGATGAAATTTCACTCTTTCCTTAATTTTTCCTTAATTTTCCTTAGCCATCGATCAGATAACCTTATTTCTACCCATTTAAAATCGATTTTTCCTCCGCTGTCCTTAAACTCCAAAGCTTTGAATAAATCAGCCCGCTTTGAACTGTAGTGTGAAGCCCTTTACAGAAAAGCATCAAGTGTTCAGCCATTTCCTCCCCCTCTCCACACGCATCACATAACCTGTCTATCTCATGGTACTTGATTCGGCACCTCTTAGTCCGCAATACTCCCGTCCTGGCTTCGAACATCAAAGGGCTTTCCCTAGAATTATCGTAAATATTTTTTTTTTTGGTAATTCCGTGCTTAAACATTCTTTATGTTTGCAGTGCTGATTTCGTCTGCATCCCTGTTTTCCTCAGAGCTCTCTCTATTTCTTTAACCTTTTATTAACTGACAATTCATGATTTTTCCTCTTCCTCCCCAATTGCTCACTGCTCTCCAGATATTTTGTTGACAATTTTCTAGGTTGCTCTCTCCATTTGTGTCAACATTCCTCTTGTACAAGTAGATGAAAACTTTTGCTAGTCCACTGCTCTTCCCTCATTTTTCTCAATCGCTCCTCAAATTCTGTCTTATTGCTAGCTTCTCTGCTTTCGAATGACATCCACCCCATATCACCTTGCACCCCCTGATGTGATGTATTTGCTATGTGCTCCCACAGCAAGCCTACCTACCCCACACTCTTTCATTTCTAACCTTGCTTGAGCCCCTGGTCTCAGGCACAGGACCGCATTGCTGAAAGTCAGACCATCACCCCTTTCCAGATCATTCTTACCACTTCGTACCTATTGCGATTCCATAACACCCTATTTTTCATGACAGCTGCATTCCTGCTACCTTTAGTCATTACATATTTTTTATGCTCCATCAGAGACTGAGCACCATTATTTATCCACACCCCAAGATACTTGTAATTATTCACGGCCTCTAGTCTGGTCTCCTGTATCCTATGGTCACCACCCTCATCATTAAATGTCATGGATGCAGATTTTTCCTTACTAAACTTGAAACCTATTCTCTCTCCCTGTGTACCACAGGTGTCCACCAACCTCTGAAAATATTCCTTGCTCTCAGCCATTAGCACTATATCACCCGTCTACATTACTCCTGGAAATGACTGGTCAATTCATTGCGCTTGCTTGAAAAAAGAAAGGTTGAAGCCTAGTCCACTCCTGTCTAGTTTGGTCTCTAACCCTTGCAGGTACAGCAGGAACAACAAAGGTAACAGAGGACATCCTTGCCTAAGCCCCCGTTGCATCTGAATAGGCTTTGATACGTTTTTTTCCTATTTTATAAGCACCTTGTTACTTTTATACATATCTTTTAAAAGATTAGTTACTCCGTCTTCCACATCTAAGGTGCCCCACAAATCCTCTTGAATTGCAGTGTCGCAGGCTCCTTTGGTGTCCAGAAATTCTAGCCATAGGTGCCTATGTTCCTTTTCTGCAATATCGATACACTGCGTCAATGAGAAAAGATTGTCCTCTAACCTCGTTTTTTTGGGGGGGGGGGGGGGGGGGGGGGGGGGGGGGGGGGGCGAACCCATTTTGTAACTCCTCTAGCACCCATGTATGTAGTCTGCCCTTTATAATCGGTGTCACCCCCTTGCAAACCAGAGTTGCCCCTGGTGTTGCTTGGAGCGATTTTTGAACATTTGTCTTGTACTCTTTCTGGTAGTGAGCATAAAATTCTTCCTTTGTTTTTATTGCTGTAATGGTGTGCAGAAGGAAGATATTTTTCTGCACATCCCTTTAAATGTGGGAAAATGTGCAGAAATGGGTTTGGCAGGTGCAAATTGAGAACATCGAACGTTTGCATGTACCAAACTATAAAACTGTGTATTTGAGTGAATTGCCTGCTTTAGACATTTGCCAACAAACTTTTGTTTTTGCTAATTATGGCCCCTTGGAAAATTACTGCATCCTGTAGCAGTGCACGGAGCCAAATTTAAAATTATCATTGAGACAACACCAACCTGCCTTTGAACTTGGAAGGGGTTATGAAGACCAAAGGTGTAGAAAGGAGTGTAAAAGTGTTTTGCATGGCACTGTTTTGGCCTTGAAAAATCACTACAAGTGCTGCGATCATGAACATGAACTCGGAAAGCCAGTGCACGACATGTGAATTAACAGTAGCTGGTAATTTTTTGCCCCTTGTTTTGGCTAACATCAGTGCTAGCACACAACTCTTGCGCGATACCACATTCAACTAGCTGCAGCGTCAGTTATCGCATAGGCTTAGAAATTTCTGATGCTGTGGATAGTTCACCTTCTTGCACCTCCACCATGAGGTGGCAGGCAGCCTCAATGAAGCCCCACATCATCATTTTTTTCCACACACAGAGATGTCAGCATTCTTGCTCCGTTCAGACTACACGTCACTCAATGCTGATTTCCCTGTAGTTAAGGTGCCTGCTGGCCAGTACTGAAAATCATATTAATGGCGCTCTGCTTAGTACCTTTGATTGACACCTGTCGGGGGGCACCCCTATGTGCTCAGCCAACAAATTATGTCCTTTGCTGCCTTTGAAAATTTGTTTGTGAACACTTTTGAAAATGCTTGATCAAAGTTTCTAATACTCATGCCTGAAATAGGCAATCAGGTGTCTGATTTAAACTAAGCTTTTAAAGATTTTGAGCCTCTGTGGAGGGCAGCTGTGAAAATTTAACAGAAGCATAGCAGTAGCATTGGATACATTGCTAGTTTAGACCTGGCAGGTGCAGTTACCAGTTGGTAATTCTAACTCAAAGGGGGTTGAAAATTTGTTCCAGTTATGTGAAATTCTAATTAAGGGGAGAGTTTTTAATACAGTTGATGTAGGCGGGACCAAAGCGTCAGGTAGAATGAACCAGATGATCGAATTAATGAGACCCCACTGTATGTGCCAGATATCACTAAGCAGTGTAATGCACGGTTAATCTGCCTAGTATAAGGTTGCAGTGGGCTGCGTACTGCAAACATGTCATGACAGCTGATGATGATATCTGTTGGTGCTTTTTGATTCTGTGCACTCAGTACCCTGGCAAAAACATCCGTTGGTACTCTTTTGTGGCAAGAACAGTGCATTCAAGACCATAATTTGGGTGCTGTGCCCTTCTATTTTTGTTCCTCACAATGCACTGTACGAGTGAAAGGGATGCCGCACTGTACACCTCTGTTTGTCTCTGACCGATGTGCTGAAAGCTGTGATTTATTCTTTTTGCAGACGGTTCTGGTGAGCCCATCTGAGGAACAGTATGACGCCCTACAGAGACAGCTGTCGCAACGGTTACGAAAGGGACATGGGGAAGTGATCTATGAGATAGGAGCTGGAGGTGAGGAGATTGCGAGAGCAAAGTCAATGATATTTATAATGAGGATGCTTACGTGGGTAACGATTCGCATCCTGGTGTGATATTCTGGATCATGTGTAATATTGCGGTATATCAATGTGCTAAAGACCTCTAGCATGTGTCCTGTCTCTTCTCTCCTGTCTGTGTCTGTTTGTGCTAGTTACTGTGTCTGTATTAGTAACCAACTAGCCCAATTAAGAGCCTTAGCTAAAGACCTCTTGCTTGAGCGCAGCGAGTAGTGCTCTATGCTAACAATCCTAGTGCTGTTTCTACTGTGTTTATTTTGCATTTGAATCCTTGACTAGCCTTAAAGTCTGTGGGTCCAAACAATTTTGCATTGGTTTAGCTAAATAAATAAACGAAAAATCTTTCCCGCTTACATTCTCCATCTCTTGGGCCATATTTGTTTGCCAAGCAAATAGAGTTGTTGCTATCTCTGCGTCACCCAGCAGGCTATAATGAGCATGCTGGCTGACTTGTTCTTGTCAAGATTTTTTTATGAAACTTGTGATGTAAGAAGGGCATTGCCTGAAGCCATGAACTTATTGCTTGGTTTATACAGGGGTTTAAAAACATCGCTTTACAATACCCGCCATCCTGAGTACTAGCACGTTCCTGTACCTCGAAACAACTACTCTCTGCAGTCCTTGACACATACCCTTTCATCAATGCTAAAATATTTCGAACTGAAGAAAATTGACATTACGAGTATGTCGAAGAAAAACATTAGAAATATTTTTGTTTGAATGGTGACTATGTTCAACTGCTTGTTTTCTTTTGGCTTCATGATGATTTCTTTTTTCTCTTGGCTTTATGATTGTCACTTTCCACTTTTTTCCTTGTGCTAAATATAATGAACTCTTGCTTTCTCAAATATTTTATATAAGATGTTTCCAATTTGTCTGCTTATATGTCTTTATGTACACTAAATCTCCATCTCAATTTTGTTATCCAATGCTATAAAGCCACTTATATATGTGGTATGGACATCAATTGTATGTACATATTTCTTTGAACTGCACCTCGATGTATGTACAACTGCTGCCATCACCTGTAGGGGCAGCCACCCCGTCAAGCAACCAAGAATGGTAGAATGAAAAATAAAAGTATTGAGTTGTTTTGCCTAAAACTTTACACAATTTTTAAAAGTAGGCTTTTTGACTTAGAACAGCACTTTTGTCGGCTTAGCATTGTCAGCGGTGTAGTAGATCAGGATACAGCTAAGACATAACTAAAAGGCTGGTTAATTAATATTGAATATTTATCTTCTCAACTATTACTGTTAGGCTCCTTAATTATTGAGAGGCATGTAGCCCACTGTAAGTGATATCCATACAAGTTTTTAGAATTTCGAAAACATGATTACCCTTGGCGCTGTGGTCCAACAAATTTCGGCTTTATCGCGCCAGAATACATGCGCTTTCTTTTCTTTATTCTTTATTCACATACCTGAGAGGCCCTTTTCGGGCATTACATAGGGGGAGTGTACAGTTACAAATAAACAATACACCACACATAGTTATACAAGCAACACAAATCCAAAACCACATGAAAAACAGTACAGAAAATTTGAATTTGAGCATACGCAGGAATGGAACCTTCCTAATCAGAATTTATTTGTAAAACGCACTTCAGTTTTCGCACAAAGGCGTCATGATTTAAGGTGAAGACGAATATCACCTGGTAACATGTTCGAATGATGAACGGCAAGAAACAATGGTGAATGTATTCAAAAAGGGTTTTCTGGTGGCCTAGTTGGTGCTTCTCGTTCATGATTAAACTGCGAAAGAAGCAAGGACAGAGACAAGAAACACGTGCACACACAGAGCGCAGACTTCCAACTTTTATTCGAAAACGCGTCGAACATTCCTTATATATGCACCAAACCACCACATGACACAGCCAGGATCCAACACAGCAGATAAGTTTAACAGTTGAGTAGAGTCAATCTTGAGAACCAATGTAAAGAACTGCAAGTGTGTGCATGCCTAAACACCCTTGATACCTAGATAAAAAGAGGAAGGTAAAGAACCTGACGGTGAAACTAAAAATTCAAAGGGAACGAAATACGGAAGCGGCCGAACCATATATTACAGAGGTGGGTACATGCAAACATGAGTTCGATTTTGAGAATATGAACTGAGCGCGGAAAGATGTGGTGGGCGGGTCTAATATAGTATGAAACGAATGAGTTTCGAGAACCTTGCAGGTAAAACAACCCCTCCAGTGCACATAGCTCGTCGAAATAGCCAAAATTTGTTGGGCCACAGCGTCGAGGGTAACCCCGTTTTAGAAATTCTAAAAACTAATATGGATGTTACTGACGGTGGGCTACACGCCTCTCAATAAGTAAGGAGCCTAACATTAACAGTTAAAAACATAAATTCAATAGTAGTTAACCAACCGGAAAAAGTGCTCTTCTAGCTCAAAGAGCCTATCTAAAAAAAAAAAAAAATTGCGTAAAATCTTAGGTGGAACACTTTGTATACAAGTCATCAGTTTCTGCCATGTAGGGCCATATGAAGTTCCCTAGTGCAGCAGCTTTTACACATTTCATGTCGTGCTTGTCGAAGCGCATTTGCAATGGCTTAAATCAAAGAAGTTGCCTCATGTATAGAAGTTCTAGTTGGGTGTTTTAGCTACAACTGTGTTCTGCTGGCAGAGAGGAAATGCAAGGAACCATCAATGCTTTGTGTGATGTTTTTGTTTCCTGATCTCTTTTTCCCAATGGAGGAAAGGATTTGAATTGAAGGACAAATAGCTGCATGGAATCAGTAAAAACATCCCAAGACTTCAGCAACTGAACTGTTAGTGCTGGCAGCATATTATTGTAAAATTTGTAAGCAGCTTCTTTGGACATTCTCGAATGCACCTGCCTTGTTTTCTGCAGGGCTGGCTGAAACCGAGCAACACTGTGTCATTGACAGGATTACCAGTGAAAGGGCCTATTCTGCTAATTCACACTGTGGGAAGGTTTCGGGTTGAGCATGTAGCTGCAAAAGCTGGCGCTAATCTCCAAGCTTAGATTGAGATCTGGGCTTCTTTTGTGGTGCTATGAAAATAAGGGCTCCAGTTACATTTTTCCTGTCATTCATAGATGGATCCACCAGGAAGTGCAGAGGAAGAAGCTTTCATTCATCTTAACATCACAAATAGCTTGGGGATTCTGAAAGAGGTCATTTCACAATATGCTAACCTCTCAATGAATGTGCTTGAAGAGCTTCGTACTTGAAGAGCTTGCATCTGTTTTGCATGTGCATGTGTTCAGGACAGGGTGATGCTGGGCTCTCGCCAGAAGAGATGGCCGCCTCGGTGGCGACATTACAAAGCATGGCTGCTACACTGGAGTGTGACTGTGTCCAGCTGAGGGAGAGGAAAACCAGCGATGGACTTGTTGCTGAGTACTTAGTCCGACGACGGGCCAAGGAGAACGACTTTGTGGAAGTCAGGTCAGCATGGTTGTGATTTCGAAAGATTGAATACCGCTGTTGTCCACTTTTAGCCCTGTAATATATATGGGCAGATGTGGACCTTTTTGTAGTCCTTATATACTTTGGGACCAACTGAACAAGTTGGCTACACAGAATGATTGCAAAGATGCAAATTGGGAATGATTAACCGAGCAGAGTACTATCACTTTTTTTAGCATGCCTTGTGTTCTTGAACATAATTTGGAGAGAGCACTGGACCAGTTGGTACATGGGGGTACCGTTAATAAACAAGCTTTAAGTCTAGGAGTGGTGTGCGACCCTCCTTTTCTTGTCCCGCATCTTGTTTCTGGTGGTTTCTTGAAGTGTCAAAATTTGGGGACAATTCGCATATTCATCGCTGAATTCTTGATTATCCAGAGTTTCTTGAAATCTGCGGTGCTTGTCATTATAGATGCTAAAAGAGGGTGATCTCATTAGTAAGCCCTTGGAGGATCTCTACAAAGAAAGAGACGCTTACTTCCTAGGGTTTTCACCTCTGTTGCTTGTGTAACAAGATATGCTGGTGGGGCTTTTTTTCAGTAAACAGAAGGTCCTGAAGAGCACCAGAATGTTTGCATTAAAAAAAAAAAAAACCTACTCTAGCTACAAGCTAGTTGCTTGATTTCTTAAACGCACCAGTGTCACTGGGCGAATTTTCGTGCCATTAGGCAGAGTAAGCAGCTGCCAGAAGAAACGGTCATAGCTGACATCTAAAACAACACTGACAAAGAAGGAACAGACAGGGGCGAGCACTATTTCCAACTGGAAGTTGCAGTTGGTAGTAGTGCTTGTCCCTGTCTGTTCCTTGTTTGTCCGTGTTGGTTTAACACTTTCGAAAAATGTCAAACGTGCACCAACTAGCCCGACCCGCCACTCTTCTAAAGGTCATAGCTGAGCGTACATACTCAATCCTGATTTTAATGCTAGGAAAATGACACATGTAGAAAGTATGGCACCATCAGCTATGTGTAGCTTCATGTGCTGTAGTTAGCTTGATGTCTGTGTTTCAGTGATATAATTTTTTTATGCCTTCTCTATTTTAAAATTGTCATTTAGATTATTTCCTTTTTTGTTTCTTCTTTCCACTCCTTTCTTCATTTATTTTTACATGTATTGCTTCTGGCATTACAACAGGAGGGTACATATGTGTAATGTGAAATAAGACAACAGTGACATGCATGACATCTGGCAAAATGTAACATTCGATACAATTGAAACAATACTAGGCAGTAGAACATTTCATTCACTGATCATGCGTGCAAGCAAAAAAAAACGTGAGATATAACTTCTACAAAAACGGTTATGAGCTTTGTAACTAGTCGTGCCTTTGTGTTTTTGTTTAATTTATTGTTTCTTAACGAGATCATAAGTGTTACTTAAGAGGGAAAGATTGGTAATAAATGGTGACTTACAACAGTAAGAACATGAAATTAGGAGGAAAACAAACTTAATAGATAGAACACGGACTTGTGCAGTATTTTACACCATAACAGTGTCCTTCATGTGTTTATCTTCTTCAAAGTTTTGAAGTGAGAGTTTGCAGGCATGTAAGAAATGGCCTTTATGTTGCCTTTTGCGCTTCACCAATGTGCCACCACGTGCAGGGTGGCTGTGGTGGGCAACGTGGACGCTGGCAAGAGCACCCTGCTAGGCGTGCTCACCCATGGGGAGCTGGACAACGGGAGGGGCCTGGCCCGGCAACGGCTCTTCCGGCACAAGCATGAGGCCGAATCCGGCCGCACCTCCTCTGTGGGCAACGACATCCTGGGCTTTGACTCACGCGGCAACGTCGTCAACCAGCCGGACCCGCACGGGGGACAGCTCGACTGGATGCGCATCTGCGAGCAGTCCTCCAAGGTGGGCATGCAGCTTCGACGACGTCTCTTGTGACGTCTGTGAGGCATTATGGGGAGACAGCAGAGTGGGTCAGGGAACGATCATTTGTGTCCTCCCCCCATGTGTGGATTCTCTTGTGCGGATGCGGATGCCATCACTGTACGCTGCAATGTTGGAAAAGGGGGTACTAACTGCTGTCGTTGTAAATGATATCCTAGCTGAGGTCAGGAATGAGAAATGGACATGGGCAGGGCATGTAATTCGGAGACCAGATAATTAAATGATGGTCTGTAAGGTAGCAGAGTGGATTCCAAGAGAAGGCAAATGCTGTGGAGGATGGCAGAGAGTCGGGTAGGTGGATATGATGAGGGAGTTTACAGGGATAGGGTAGCTGCAGCTTACGCAGGACAGAGTTAATTGGAGATCAGTGGGAGAGGCCTTCGTGCTGCAGTTAGGGTGACAGTGATGTTAGTGGTAAGTGGGGCACAGGAGGTGGAGCTGAGACACTGTAGATGTGAAACGTGAGAGGGCATTCATGTTGCTCCAGTGCTGCACCAACAGCACAAATAGAAAAGAAAGACTGGACCAGCTGCGCTCTTTGCAACTGCTTGGCCCTACAGTTCGTCTCTCCCCAGGTTGTTAATGTAGCACTAGAACAATATGAATGCGTACTGAGCAACTCGCTCAGGCTTTCACTCTTCTACATGTAGAAGTGTTTAGTGTCACAGCTGGTCCCGAGGCAGTTTTGAATGATGCTGCCACTTTGGTCCTTGGAGCTTCCTTTTTTTCTCTTGACATTTGCTGGTGTTTTGAACTTCATGCAGCAGGTGCAGGCCCAGTACAGCATGTATGCAGCTTTCCTTGGGTCATCACACTGCATGTATTTTTCTTTCCTTTTGGATGTCACGAAATATGCTGTCCTCTGCTGTTGAACAAGAAACTGGTCAGTAGTGGCTGTTTACCTTGAGTGGTACATAACAAAAGCATCTTGCGGCAGAGGAAGGTGCAGAGGAGAACAGGACAGCAGTAAAAGCCCACTTGACTGCTTCAGGGCTCCATTAAGGCTGACAGCTGGGCAGGCTGCCTACTGAGCCAGTTGGGTATTTTGGAACTGTCGAGATTGGAGCAGTTTGCCATCAAAAATTGTTTATACCTCCTTCAAAAGCAATTTTCCTTCAACAGCAATGCTTTAAATCATTAATTTGTCCTTGTACAGGCACTAAAATTTGTAACCACCTTTCATAAAGCTGTACGGCGCAGTGTAGGTAACTGATAAAGTATCATTGGGTTAGTAGAACAGGTTCATCAGTTTTTTGCCAATGTACAGTCGACGACTAAAAATTCGGACGCCTGATTTTTCAGACATGCTTGATTATTCGGACTTTTTCGCGGCACTGCGAGATGGCCCATAGAGCCGATGTATAAGAGCGCCTGAAATTTCGACGCACCGCAACTGTGACTGCTCGATTTTTCGGACCTCGTTCGCACTCGCCGCCATATAATGTGTACAGTGGAACCTCATTACTTCAAACTGCAGGAGATCGAAAACTTGATCAACTAAAACTAAATTCAAGCTTAAAGGGAGCCTCCTAACTTGGGATACTGAAATTCTGCGCGAGTTGGCACATTGCGCCAGCGTGGTTTCGAATTCATACGGTTCTTGAACGTCTTCCGCTGCACGAACTTTTTTAAAAGCAGTCAGAGTTCGCGGAACTCATCTATGCCGAGTCTTTCGTTTCGAATATGGAAAGAGGTAGCAGCGAAGCGCATGGGAGACATACGGCTTCACGGAGACGGCGAGTGCGGGAGGAAATGGTGGTGCATTTTAATGCGAGGTCAGCATATCTGCGGCAAAACGCACCGCAACCCTGACTTTTCTGGAGGCCCGTGTGCTGTGCGATGTCAGTGCACGTTAAAGAACCCCAGGTGGTCGAAATTTCTGGAGCCCTTCACTACGGCGTCTCTCACAGCCTGAGTCGCTTTGGGATGTTAAACCCCCTTAAACCTTAAACCTTTTCTATTGTAAAACCGTAAATAACTGGCGTTTCGTTGACAGGCGAGGCGCCCATCATTATATGCAGGCCACCGCGGTTTGCATATCGCCGAATACGATGCCGATTTTGGCTCTAGTTGCTAGGCTTAATGACGGAGGCCAACGCCGACGGAGCGCTTGCTTCGGCTGTTTCTTGGTTCTTATTGTTTCGCCATCTTCACATTCTCATTTGGGGCCCATGGTACTGCGGGCGCAATGCAGCTCCCGCAGCGGTGTGTTCGCTTTCCTGTTTAGATTTTGTCCCAACCCGTGCGTTCATCGATGACATGCTGAGGGCAGCACAGCCAGGCCGAGCTCGTGAAAGCAGTCGCCACCTGTCGTCTGTGCACGTGTCGCGCGGCAAAATTTAGTCATTAGGAGCTTTAGAATGTGTGCAATACAACTGACCTCTTCCTCCAGCATAATAGCAATAAGTTCGGGATTTTTTCGGTGAAATTTGATTTTCCAGACTGCCTGATTTTTTGGTCGTTTTCGTGGTCCCTAGAGGGTCCGAAAAATCGGTTGTCGATTGTATTTCACATTTGCGATCCATGCATGGTTTTTCTACCATCCAAGTGAATCGATAGTCTAGCTGCTTGCACTTTGCATCATTGTAAAGCAGTGAGAAGATGCTGAGCAGTCTGCTATTCATTCAGATTTGGGGAGAAGGTACTTGAATGCCGTTACGTCAAATGACTTTGCAGTGCCACTGAACTGCATGGCTTCTATCACTGCCCCACAGGTGATCACTTTCATCGACCTGGCGGGCCACGAGCGCTACCTGAAGACCACCATCTTTGGGATGACCGGGCATGCCCCCGACTTCACCATGCTTATGGTGAGCGGCCAGAGATGCTGCTCTGTGCTTTGCGTAATGAGGGCACCGCGGCTCATGCTTGCACAGATAGCGTGACCACACCTTTGCTGCGAGTGTGGAGCGAGTGGTTGAGTGTCGCACTGCAGCACGAGAACAAATGCACTGGCGTAGGTGTGTTCATTCACTTTCTTGTTTTCTTTTATCTTCTGTCCTAGTGGTTTCCCTACCGTCTTCCTTGTAGTGTGGAATGTGGTAGTGGTCAAGCTTGCTTTGAGAATCATTTGTGCTGCTTTCTTCTTTGTTTATTGTTTTAATGAGTTGGCACCAGTTCTTCCATTCCTCCACTTATCCATTGCCTGTGAGGTCCCTCTGCCCACTGGGTTGTGGGCAACATGCCCTAGGTGGCAGCTGGGCCACCTGGGTCACATGACCTTGTGATGTGATCACAACCTGTCCACTGGATTGTGAAAAAACTGTCCATCATGGCAAGTGGCAGCTAAAATTATTGATTGGGGGCGAGAGGTTGTTCTGGAAGGGCTGCCTGGGTCACACAGGCCCCACTGGTGCCGTCACAGAGCAGTGGCACACCACTGCTCCAGGAGTGGTATGAAGACTCCCAGCGATGTATGAATGTAAAGGAGAGAACGGCCAGCTCCGCATATATGTGCGTTAACCCATTAGCACTATCGCATCATTAAGGTGGAGCTTAAGTCCGATTTCACTGATCTTTGTCTGAAGTTTGCTTGACCTTGAAAACTGAGCCTCAAACTGAAACTGAAGCGAAGACTGAAGTGCTGGCATACCTAATTCGCATTTGGCCTAACGAAGCTAATCATCCGCCATTTATTTTGTGGTTTCATCTTTAGTGATTCCATGCTTGATGTCAGCTGTTAAAGTGCTCAAGTGCGAAAACGAATTTTATTAGCTTAGTAATCTCTTTCTTGGCCTTAAGGATTGCTTACCATACTGAATTAAATGAGGAGGTAATTGTAACTGGCATCATTGCTGGACTTCACTAAGGGAAATTCCTCTGAGTAAAGGCCTTACAGGAGTGTCAGCATTTTGTTCAGTGTGCACGTAAAATAAGTGAAGTGCTTTTGAATTTTATTATTTAGGGAGAAAGTTGCATTGCTATGCTTGTACAGAATTGCTGCGTTTGTTTGGAGGCAAGACTTTTCTTTGAGTGCTACCTGTAGATGTGCCATCTCTTGGCTGGAGATCTCTTAACAATTGTAAACCTGTCTGGTGCTTTATTCCTTAAACTTTGATTTCTTCATTCACGTTTTGGCGTTCTCTCCTTGTTTGCATCTTGCATGTTTCTAGGTGGGTGCCAATGCGGGCGTGGTGGGCATGACCAAGGAGCACCTGGGCCTGGCACTGGCCCTGAGTGTGCCCGTGTTTGTGGTGGTCACCAAGATGGACATGTGCCCAGCAAATGTGCTGCAGGACACCATGCGGTTGCTGGTGCGCATCCTCAAGTCGCCCGGATGCCGCAAGATCCCCGTCGTGGTGCACTCGGCCGATGATGTGGTCGTCTGTGCCACCGACTTTGTCTCAGAGAGGTGGGCATGGTGGCTCAGCTTCACTGCTTACTTTGGGGCATTCATTTGAAGGCATTCAAACTACAGATGGTATGGAAGTGTATTGCTTTATGGTGACAGCTGTAGGAGGTCCTTTCGTCCAAGGACTGTGATGTACTTGTCCATCAACAACATATTGACAGTGTGAGTCTGCTTAGCTTGGGCCGCCACATAGGCTGCATTGGGGGGGGGAGGGGACATTTAGGAAAACTTTTGCTATCGCGTGTTCATTTCAAGGAAGGAAAACAAGTCTACGAGCAGTATCTTTCTTCCTTCGGCAAACTTTTGTCTGAAGACCGGGAAAAGAAACTTGGCAGCTTAGAAACAGGTGATTGCAGATGGTGGTTCTTGCTTTTTGCATTTGCATCTGGCACTAAGCATTTTCAAAAACATGCTGTGGTTATTTTAATGGCTCAGAAAGTGCTCGAATTAAGCAAAGGGCCCCTCCCCCTCTCTTCCCTCCTCTCTCCTTCAACTGAATCAGTCTCGTGTAGCAATCAATATGCAATCAGTGTTGCATTTTTGGTAGCATTGCAGCAGTAGTGCACCCATTGAAATGAGGCATTACTAACCAGTGGTGTTCCAGGCTGCAGCCAAAAATTCTCTCAATTGTACACTCATAAATCTTTTTTTAACAAGGCTCTTTTTCATAAGGCTCTTTTTTTTTTCCTGTACCAGCTTGAAAACTGCCAGTGAACAAAAAAAAAGTGAGACAATTTCACCTCTTAAATTTGTCTAAAAGTCCATAAAAATTCCATTCCCACCATAATAAAGGACTATTCCCCAGATGGAACATCACTGACTAACCAAGCTGTGTAAGGGGAACCACGGTTATGTGTCCCCCGTTCATGCGACGACCTGCATTTTATGACGAATTGGCACGGGCCCGGCGAATCTCCCATAGGGAAAATGCATTTAAAGCCTCGATTATATGACTGAAAATCATGCACGCCCCCCCGCTTCATATGATGGCCGGCTGGTGCTGTCTGGAATGAGGGATGCTGGCAGAGCACTTTATTGGCCATGTCTGCCAAGTTGGTTTCAGATCGGAATCAAGACAGAGGCATGCGCGCAACAGTACGATCGAGCGCACGACGACCTGTAATGACTGTTCTGCTGATGGCTCGGACTCCGCATGTGCAACCCGCGGCTGTTGGTATGAGGCGGCTTGTCTGGCCAGTTTTTCCGTGCGCTTCGCTGATGAAGGCATTAGTAAAATGAATTGTGCGTTCATATGAGCATGAAGTTATTGCACAGGTGGTAGAAAGATTAAATATTTCTATGATCATTGGCGGTAGTTCGAAAGTGTTTTCTGCTGTGACTTCAGTACGGAAAACGTTAGGCCTTGCGACACCAAGCAAGTGCAAGCGGTGTGCTGCCATCTGGCGGGCCACACATCGCTGCAGAAGGTGTGTCGCCAACACATATTCGCATTGCAGGCGAACATTGTGTTATTTTTTTTTTTTTTCCTATATGATGCGAATTCCTAGTACAGACACTGCTGCCGTGGAGTGACAACGGTTCTACAGGAAGTGTGATAATAATAATAATAATAATTGGTTTTTGGGGGAAAGGAAATGGCGCAGTATCTGTCTCATATATCGTTGGACAACAGTGAAAGAAGAAAGGAACAATGAGGTCCCGTAGTGGAGGGCTCCGGAATAATTTCGACCACCTGGGGATCTTTAGCGTGCACTGACATCGCACAGCACACGGGCGCCTTAGCGTTTTTCCTCCATAAAAACGCAGCCGCCGCGGTCGGGTTCGAACCCGGGAACTCCGGATCAGTAGTCGAGCGCCCTAACCACTGAGCCACCGCGGCGGGGCAGGAAGTGTGAACAAAAAGACATGTCGCTGGCGGTGTCAAACTGCGCGCCGCAAAACATCTTTGAAGATTCGGAGCAGCCATATTTTTGGCTCGTCATCCAAATCATCGTTTTTGAGGTGCACGTGACGTGTACTGAATTTACAGTCATGGGAGCGCTCGCACGCCTCGTCTGAAACGGCCCCTTCAACGTCGAAAAGCTTGCCTACATGTGGTCTCAGAGGTAATCCTCGCAGAACAAAAACAGGTGCTCTTATAATGCATGGGGAACATAATTTTAATTAATTTCTGAAAGCCAAAGTAGTGGACGGGATTATTACACAAATGCTTCAGTTGTGCGAGATTTTTGATTTTATGATGCCCGGATTATTCAACGGTTTCATGCAGTCGTATAATCGAAAGTTGTATAATCACGGTTCTACTGTACTTACTCACCGTATTTGGTATTTGCTTTTGACTGTGTTCGTGTTAGGCCAGAGTAGTAAGCAACTGAAATTCCTTATAGTACTCCATTTCACACTTACCCAGTGTGCAATGTTGTGAAAGCTACTTACCGTTGTTACTCGATTGTAACACCCCTTTGATTGTGACGCGCACCTATATATTTTTTTTTAAGGTAAAAAAAAAGTGCAGTGACATCGATTCTAACACGTACCAGATTTTCATGCTTCAATAAAGAAATGAATCTTCTCGGCTGGCACAGCCAACCTTTATTGCAACCGCTGTAATGTCACGATGAAGCCATTGCCTCAGTCACCTTTCTGGCAAACGCTTATTTGCTTTGAACTCTGTCTGCAATAGGCTGCATCCTCCAGTCACGCACATGAGTTTCAGGAACACTAAACCCACATGAGGCCGCCCGATTGCTGCTAGCCTATGTAGGCAAGATCACTACTATTTTAATGCGTAAGCTTTTCTTAGCTTGTTCCTTTGCGCCCTCGTCGGCGTCTGCAGTGCAGACTTTGGCAGCATGCCAAGATGTTGCACTCCAGTAACATCGTTTATCCTTCGATGGGAGCTCGGGTGGTGCTGGCACGCTTTATGAACTTGGCAGAGCGCCAAGACGCCATGCGCCCTGGACAGCCCTGGACGGGATCAGCGGCGCTGGTTACGTTCTTGGCTTGGGGCACCCCGGCTGCGCCAGTGTGCGCTTAAAAATCCTCCGGACTCGAGGTTGCCTTTTTTTCACAGCCTAGTGTTGTAGTGAACTAGGTGTGTCCTCGCAACTAACATTTCTATGTTGGCTCAAGTCCAGGTCGGCCCCTTGCTGACAGGACACTTCAGATGCTCATGATGCCTATCAATATCCACGGCCGCAGTAGGTTGGGTAGGCAATATCGATAATATCAATACGATTCGCGAGAAATACTGAGCCACCATTTTGTGATGCCGATCACAGTCGGGTGTTGCTGGCATAGTTTCATTTTTGTACTCAGTTCTAATGTGCATGTCATTTTTGGGCGATTTTTCCGGAAAAAAGTGTACATTAGAATTGAGTAAATACGCTAAGTAATGCACCTACGACAGCAAAACACTTTGCCACTTATTACTCAGTCTAGCCTCGTGTTACAATCATAGTTTTTGTTTAGCCCCGCCGCGGTGGCTCAGTGGTTAGGGCGCTCGACTACTGATCCGGAGTTCCCGGGTTCGATCCCGACCGCGGCGGCTGCGTTTTTATGGAGGAAAAACGCTAAGGCGCCCGTGTGCTGTGCGATGTCAGTGCACGTTAAAGATCCCCAGGTGGTCGAAATTATTCCGGAGCCCTCCACTACGGACCTATTCATTCCTATCTTCTTTCACTCCCTCCTTTATCCCTTCCCTTACGGCGCGGTTCAGGTGTCCAACGATATATGAGACAGATACTGCGCCATTTCCATTCCACCAAAAACCAATTATTTCCCCTTTTCACACCCGAAAAGTCGACCCTCACGTTACAATCGTGGTCGCGTTACATTCGAGTAAATACGGTATTTTGACTGCTCTCGGGTGTGGATGCAGCTAGCATTGCATGATATGTATGAAATGGAATATAGACAGCCATGGTGATCTACATAAAAAGCAAGCTGGACAAGTTTTACGGCTATGGGGACTCCCTGAAAAGGGAGGTACCCTAACGCGGTTCCTCAGGACCATCAATAAATTTTTGTCTGTCTGTCTGTCTGTCTCGCAAGTGACTCTTGCATGGTGTCCGGCGCGGGCGCAGGTTATGTCCCATCTTCCAGGTGTCCAACGTGACCGGAGAGAACCTGCTGCTGCTCAAGATGTTCTTGAACCTGCTGTCCACACGCATGCCCAACCTGGACTCAGAACCTGCCGAGTTCCAAGTGGACGACACATACTCTGTCCCTGTGAGTGGGAGTTCCAATGCGGTTTGCTTAGAATGCGGCGCAAAGTTGTTTCATCACATTAAAAACAAAATTTATAGAGCTGGACTTGCCAGCTTAGCGCAAGGATCGGCAAAAGCTGTTATAGCTTTGGTTTAACCGTAAAGCCCTGCATTCTGCCGTTGCTTCAAAAGGTGTTTGCTGGTATCATGGCACGATCTGACGATTTTGCAATAGTCAGGGGAGCGGCGAGATAGAGGGAACATGCTGAACACTGGCCAGATGATCAGGTTCCCCTAGTTTGGCCCAACCATGTCTACCCTTCTTTATAGGACGGTTCTGTTGTCCACAGATATATATGCCATTTCCTTTCCTCAAAACTGGTTCTGGTGGACACCAGTCTGCACCAGTACCTTTCCTCAAAACCAATTTTAAGAACCAATCTTCAATTTTTTTCAAAAGCAAAGGAAAGGCACATAACTGGCTCCCTGGGACAGTAGACACCTCAGTCGTGCTATGTGGCAGTAGTGACAGATGTGCTGTGCACTGCATGCATTGGCATTCACAATGTTGTAGTGTTGTAGCGGAAATGCCGCACTGAAGCTATAGACCATTGGTGTTCTTTGTGTTATTGGTGTTAGCATTGACAATGCTCTAGACTCCATGATTTTGAGGAAAGGAAAGGCACATAATTGGGGCAGTGGATGCTTCAGCACAACTGGCTCCCTGGGGCAGTGGAGGCCTCAATAGTGCTTTGAGGTAAGTGGTTGTGGGGAGAGAGAGGTGTGGGGCTGCATGCATTTGCGCTTACAACGTTGTGACAGACACACAGGGCACTGCAGCAATAGGCCGCACCGTTCATTGCGTGACCAACCGCTATCAACAATTAATTTTGCCTATCCAGTGTGCGGAAGGCACTCAGGTTAGGTTAGGTTAGGTTAGGTTAGAGAGGCTTGGCCAAGCCGCTGCACAGCTTTCGCTCTCCAACCAGGTTCAGCAGTAATTGAACCGAAGCTTATTTTTTGTACACGATGCTTAAAAAAAATGTGCCAATTGACGGTGCGGTCTGGCACTTTTATTTTTCTTGCGGTACCGTATTTACTCGCATAATGCTCGCACTTTTTTTCGCGGAAAATCAGTGGGAAGTTAGGGGGTGTGCTAAAAGCAAGTTCAAATAGGCTCTGAATCTGGAATCTCAAGGCAGCTATTGTAAAGATAACCAGAACATTGCTTTCAAGCAGGACTTGCCTTCATAATAAAAGAGGCGACATTGACACGAACTGCGAAAGCTTTTTATTTGCAATGGCTATCGGTCCGCAACTTCACCATTACTACTTGCGTTTGATGGTACAGCGTCCTGGATAGATAGTTCTACTCAGAGTTGTCACTGCCGTGTCGTCACTGCCATCACTGGTTGCTGCTTTATCGGCTTCTTCCTCAGCGTCATCCTTGTCCCACACACACTAAGTGGTCTTCAGTCGTGTCCAGGGCGTTAGAAATTCCCGTTTTCTTAAAGCTTCTCACGATCACGTCTGCGGAAATCATGCACCATGCCTTCGATACCCAACTGCACAGTAGCTCCACAGATGGTCGCTTGATTTTGCTGCCTGGCATCAGAGCATGTTGTCCTTTGGCCATCCATTCTGCATACAGCCTCCGAACGTTATTCCTGAATGGCTTGTTCAAAGGTACGTCCAAAGGCTGCAGCATTAGCGTGAGCCCACCTGATACCTTGTGCTAAGTCCGTGCGTAATTCTCTCAACTTCGCGCGGATTCAGAAAGTGACTGCGAAAGCTATCAAGAACGAAAAGCGACAACAAAAGATGTGCTCCCGGTCGCCGTGCCCGCACAGCCTCGGTACAGTCGATCATAAGTCCGCAGTCATCCAACCTTTTTCTTGCACCTGCATGTGCACACTGGTGGGGAGCTTTCCTTTCAGGAGGGTATTGCGCTTAAAAATTACATAAAGCAGCAACTTCTTCCTGTCCGCTGTCACGCGTAGCATAACTATGCTTCTTTGCTTTTCGGCACCTTTCGTCCTGATATGCGCAGACCGCGCGCCGGTCTGCTGAGCATTATGCTGCATTATGCGGTCTGCTAAGTGTGAGCATTATGCGAGTAAATACGGTATGTATGTCAAAAGTGGGGGTGGGTTCATTACGCAAGTAAATATGGTATATGCAGAGTTAAAAAAATTAAGGGAAAGCTTTTTTTAACGCTCTTGTTGTTGACAGGAATAAAGCATCAGTTTGAATTAACAATACAGTCAAACCCCGTTACAACGAACGCTGCGGCAGCGAAATTCCACCACAACGAAGTATATGTCCCATTCTCAGTCAGCAAACCGTACAAGGCATTGCAGTTATTTCCTTCCACAGCGAACAATTTTCAGAGCGAGGTTCCGATTCAATGAAATTTTTCTGAGTAAGTTGCCTATTTTTTTTTTTGCACTTCCACATATGCCCATATATCTCGTTTGGTTTTACCAAAAATGGCAACTGAAGACAGTTTCCGTTTTTAATGGAGCAGCTGACATTATATGTGAAATTAGAATATGTGCAGAGATATGTGCGCATAAAGATGCTGTGCAGCACACGACTGCTTGCGACAGTTTTGCCGATGGTTCGGAGTCTGCGCTTGCTAACTGCGGTCGTTGATGCAACTGTATTAGTATATCGTACATATTTGTGTACCCTGACTTGTTCTTCTGTGCCCTATGTTTTTGTGTACTCCCGTTTTTGTATTTCTGTAGTCTTTTTGCACACTGTGATTTTCTGTGGCCCACTGCTTTCTGTACGTCCCACTTTTTGAGTACCCTGTTGTGTTTTTGTGCACGCATGTTTTAGTGTGTTCAACACTGCAAGCACCTTCCAAGCATTGCTGTGAATGTTGTGGTGTGCAGGGAGTGGGCACGGTGGTGTCGGGCACCACCCTCAAGGGTGTCATCCGGCTCAACGAGGTGCTGCTGCTGGGTCCGGATCCCCTGGGCCATTTCCAGCCCGTGGCGGTCAAGTCCATCCACCGCAAGCGTATGCCTGTCAAGGAGGTGCACAGTGGACAGACTGCCTCTTTTGCCCTCAAAAAGGTCAGCTGCTTGGCTTCACCCTTGGGAGTGCAGGAGGACACAAGCTGCATGACTCCCTTTGCTGGGTGTTCTGAAGCCAGGATATGCAAATATACTACTGTTGTTTACAAGGCTTGCTTCCCATTGACGACCTGTCGAACCCTCAGTGCTTAGCTGCCATAACGATTTCTGCTAAAGGCTGCTGTGCCAGCCTCTAAGCCTTGGTAGAATTCATTAGGGTGGAACACAAAAAGACGTGAGGAAGGCTGGACCATGAAAAATGCATTATTGCTTGTAAAAGAGTGTGGAGCATTGGAAATGTACTTGGTTGGACTTGCTCAGAATTGGAGAACTGCTGTTTTTGACGGATGAAGCTGGAAGAATTTCAAAACAGGAAATTTGTGGGCTGAATGCTAACTGAAAATTAAAAGGTAGCTGGTGGTAGGCTCTGCATTTATTTCTTTGTTTATTTAGTTATAATGTTTGCTTGCCGGTGCGTTTCTTTGCATGCGGGCTTATTTGGTCATTTTTTTTCGAATGCAATTATGTATTGATCCTTTATCTGCATCACCTTGCATGAATTAAAATGGGCCTTGAAAGCCACGCTTTCTTGTGTGCAAGGAAATTGCCTGTGGTGTCAGGTTGATTGACATGTCAGCCTTTTTCTTCCTGTGAAAGTGGCACAGTTGTGAGGCTGTTGACATTGAGACCCACACTGTGATAGCCGCTTGCTGCTGGAAGGACTGTCTGTATGAGTGACCTTGTGTCCCAACTTCGTCCACTGCAGCAAGTGAAGCGTTCAGACATCCGCAAGGGCATGGTGCTGGTGTCAGCCAAGCTGGAGCCCAAGTCGTGCTGGGAGTTTGAGGGTGAGATCCTGGTGCTGCACCACCCGACCACCATCAGTCCCCGCTACCAGGCCATGGGTGAGCACAGTGCCACCTCCTCCTGCTGCTTTGCCTTTTCTTTTAGTGCGGTCGCATCAGAGTTGTCACACAAAACCCGCTGATGTACGGTGTCATGAAAGTCACTGATTGATTGGCCGAAAGAGGTAGGTCACATGGCCTTGTGAAGTCATCAAAACTTGCCCTGATGGGCTGCCCTTATTGGTCGAGAGAGGTCATGCGCCCTTATGACGTCATACCAACCTGGCCACAGCGGTGGGTGTCAATTTAATTAACGATTGGTCTACTGACCTTGTGGCATCACAATTTGCCCACTGGGCTGCGAGCAAACTGTGCACTGTAGCAGGTGCCAGTTAAATTAATGTTTGGTCATTAGAGGTTACTCGGGAAGAGCAACCTGGGTCACACAAGCCCCGCCAATGACAGCACTTGCCATTGCAGGGCAGTGGTTCATTGCTTACTAACTGCTGCACCACTGCAGCATGTAAGCGCATGTAAGGGCCACACTTTTTTTTCCACATTTAGGGGCAAATTTTTGGGGTGCGACCGATACATGCGACTTGTGAGAAAAAAATTTTAAATAAAAGCACACCAATCGGAGAATGAGCAGCATTTATTCTACATTCAGTCGTCACTCGCCGAGTATTCCGACTCCAATCTGGTGCTGTGCTCTGGTGCACGCTCATCCCACAACAAGTGGCGCAGCATTTCCACTGTCAACGCGTAGCCGTGGTTCCGCGCTTCCATCACTTAGCAGAGCAGCTCTTCTTCCAGTTCGAGAAACTTGCACGGCTTGCCTCGGAAAGCACTCTTTTTGCAGCTTGTGTTCCTCAATGCATCCTTTTGGTTACACCATTGTCGGACGCACTTCTAGGCCATGCCGAATTTCCTGCCCGCCGCACGCCTGCCGTGTTCAAGTGCAAACTCCCAGCCATGTAGCTATTAAGGTGCTTGCTCATCGTGCTAAAACTGAAACGCTTGGCGGCAGCACGTAAAAGCCATAACTGTGGTGAACTAACACGCTACAACTCCCGTGCCTTTGGCAGCCACAAATGGCTGGAGCTTGTGATACTGATTCCGATATGCATAGCGGGAGCTGGCGGTGGAGGAAAAAGTTGAAGATGATGATGAGCCGTGGCCTCGGGCGTCATCCTTGGGCGGCACCTGGAAGCTCCTGTGCGCATGCGGAGCTGATTGCGGAGGCCACAGCGCATGCATTTCGAAGGCTATTCCCGCATGGGTCGTGGAAAGTTTGGGTGCGGCCCTTACACGGATATTATGTTTTTTAATATTCTTTCGGGAAAACTGTGCTGCCTATACATGGGTGAGGCCCTTACACGCGTTTATACTGTACTTGGCTCATGCGTGGCGCCCATGGAAAGCTTACCAGAGTTACTCGGTAGTAACTTCAGTAAGCTTGGGTAAGTTTGGAGGAGCATCACACCCACCTGCCAGTGCAGTAACGTATTGCTTAACCGCTGTGCCACTGTGCTGGCAGTGATATGAGGACTCGCCGCCAGAGGGTGACCAATTCTGCATATTTGGGCATTAACCCACGGAGCTCCGAATGGTGTGCGGTTTTGTGGTCAACGCAGACTAAATTACAAAAATGCACAAACCACGAACGCACCATTGGAAACAGCAGTAGTGCACAGTGCTTTCGTATTCATAGCACTTAAGCAGACTTAAGTGCTCCCGATAGTTTTTTTGGCGTCAACTTTTTGGCCAGCGAAGGCTACGATTTGGGGGGCAGACATTTATGCAGCATGTGGTAATTGTGAAGTTTGTCCAGCAAAGGTAGCGCTTTCTCGCAACGAAATGTTTTTCCTGGGTCCCATTTTTTGCTGTGCTCCCTTATTTCGAAAACCCGGTTAATTCGAACATTTTTCACGCTCCCAGTGACTTTGAATTTACGAGGTTTTACTGTGTGCCTGCGACCAGCGTCCAGATGTTGCATAGGCACCACGTCGTTTCCGAGGCACCACTGACCAGTTCAGTAGCTTTGCAACTCTAGATACAGGGCTAGGAAATCGAGCAAGAAGTGACTGCTCCACTAATGCCGCATTTAAACCAAACCTACCTTTTGTGAGTCTCATGTGTTGGCAAAAATGGCCATGCAGCCTCTCTGACTTGCCAGTGCAAATGCCTTATCATCACTTTATTCACTGGAAGGTATTTCATTCTTGTCATATGAACAAGTCCGTGAATGTAAATGCTTGAGAGCATGCCTGGCGAGCAGGTAGTGCTTCCAGGTGTGTCCTGTGTGTACTCACATACAAGGTTTTTAAAAAGGGAATAGTGCTGCGGGTGAAGCCACGCAAGCTCCCCTGATGAACCTCTCTGTGAAAACACTAGAACTGATGGCATTGATAACAAGAAAGTTTACACTCTCTCTCCCCCATGCAGTGCACTGTGGCAGCATTCGGCAGACAGCCTCCATCCTGTCCATGTCGACCGACTGCCTCCGCACGGGCGACAAGGCCCTGGTGCGGTTTCGGTTCATCAAAAACCCAGAGTACCTGCGGCCAGGAATGCGCTTGGTCTTCCGTGAGGGGCGCACCAAGGCCGTGGGCAATGTGCTGCGCCTCTTCCCCCCTGTTCCAGGGGGCGGCCACTACCACGGCGTCGCCAAGACGTCCAGCAAACCCCAGCAGCAGCAGCAGGCCAGGAACAACAGCACACAAGTGGGAGCATTGGAGAACAATGGCGAGGCCTTGCCCGCTGAGCAGGCAAATGGTGCGTACTCTGGCGGATGTACACTCTTCTTGGGGTGTCGACAATGCATAGTGTGTGATTTAGTGACTTTGGCAGTGTGCCAAGAGAGAGAACTGCCTTGTTGTCGAAATTGACAATGTATTGACGTCAGACACCCTTATTAGTGCTTTTCTGCAACTCATCTCTGTAAAGCATCCAGCAAAGAAAAAGGAAAGTGAATGGGACGTGCTATATAAAGTGAGGTGCCTCTTGTTGTGAGAGTAAGTGTAAATGTAAAATGATTTGCATTCAGTAGAGTGGTACCTTACCATCTTGAATTATTCAAAGAAATTGCATTGGGTGATTTAGTGGCATTAATTTTATGCCCAGTAGCTGAACCGTATTGTAGTTGTTGCTGCTATATATGTTGTCATTGGATGCCTTGATAATGATTTTTATGTTGTTCATCTAAGTATTAAGTGCTAGTGAGACGATCACAAGCTTCCCCATGATGTTCATGTTTGCTTCATTTGATTCACTGCAGAGTACTTGGCAGAAAGCTCTCTCCCAACTTTTCCGTGCTCTTAAATGTTCACTTGCTGCTGGCCTGTTTCTGCTCTTACCCATTCACTGCCACTTGTGTCAGATACCAGCGAGTCTTGATGACAGTACCTGACTTTTTTGTTCAGAGCTAAGGAAAGTTAAGCATTGCTTGCAGAGGAAACAGGCAGCATGATGATGCATTTGGGAAAAGAGAGTTTGAGGGGAAATACTCAGGTCTACTCTATGCCCCTGGTCTGTGCCCACGGGATCTGATGGTGGCAGCACTTTTCAGGAACCCAGTTGTCTGATGAGCAGGTTCCACTTCCAGATGTGCTGCTTTGTGAAATCGACATTCACAGTCCTCGTGCGATTCTAGACTTGAACTCAAAGATGATGTGCAGTATTTGGCTACCAGTATTTGGCCACCGTAGTACCAGAGCAGGATTTGGCCACCCTGGTGTAGTACTTGGCCACAACCTTCTATGATCAAAAAACCAATTAACCCTCGGCCCTCAGTCCCCAGTGGCTGCGGAGCAACTGACCACGGCAGTGGTCAGACCTGTGACGCAGCGGAGGGTGCTAAGAATCTCTGGCTCCGGACAGGCCGCCATTGGAACCTGAGCCTGGCAACGCTTAACGCTAGAACTTTATATAGTGAGGCTTGCCTAGCAGTGCTGTTCGAGGAACTAGCAGGAATTAAATGGGATGTGATAGGGCTTAGCGAAGTTAGGAGGACAGGGGAGGCATATACAGTACTACAGGACGGGCACATACTGTGCTATCGTGGATTAGAGGATAGACGAGAACTAGGTGTGGGATTCTTCATTAATAAGGATATAGCTGGCAACGTAGAGGAGTTCTATAGTATTAATGAGAGGGTAGCAGCTATAGTAATTAGGCTGAATAGGAGGTACAAGCTGAAAGTGGTGCAGGCCTACGCACCCACATCCAGCCATGATGACCAGACCGTTGAAAGTTTCTATGAGGACATAGAATCGGCAGTGAATAAAGTAAAATCACAGTACACTGTACTGATGGGCGACTTCAATGCGAAGGTGGGCAAGAAGCAGGCTGACGACCACACGGTAGGTGACTATGGGATAGGCTCTAGAAATAGCAGGGGAGAGTTATTAGTCGAATTCGCAGATATGAATAATTAACGGATCATGAATACCTTCTTCCGCAAACGAGAAAACAGGAAGTGGACCTGGAAGAACCCCAATGGTGAAACTAAAAATGAAATCGACTTCATACTATGCGCTAAACCTGGCATCATTCAGGATGTGGCCGTCCTCGGAAAGGTGCGTTGTAGCGACCACAGAATGGTAAGGTCTCGAATTAGCTTAGATTTGAAGAGGGAACGGAAGAAGCTAATGAAGAGGAAGACCATTAACGAGTTAGCCGTAAGAGGGAAAGCACAGGAGTTTAGGATAGCACTGCAAAACAGATATTCGGCTTTAACTGAGGAAGACGATCTTGATGTTCATACAATGCACGATAATCTGACATCAATAATTACGGAGTGCGCAGTAGAAGTAGGCGGTAGGACAGTTCGACAGGATACCGGAAAGCTATCTCAGGTGACGAAAGATCTGATTAAGAAGCGCCAAAGCATGTGGGCGTCTAACCCTACCGACAGAATAGAACTAACAGAGCTATCAAAGTTAATAAATAAACGCAAGGTAGCCGACATAAGGAAGTTTAATATGGACAGAATCGAGCATGCTCTAAAGAACGGAGGTAGCCTAAAAGCAGTGAAGAGGAAACTAGGCATAGGTAAAAACCAGATGTATGCATTAAGAGACAAGCAGGGCAATGTCATTAGCAATATGGACAAGATAGTTAACGTAGCCGAAGAGTTCTACACAGACTTGTACAGTAGCCAATGTAATCAGAGCATTAATGAGAAAGACAGCAGTGCACAGCAATGCATCATCTCGCCAGTAACGAAAGATGAAGTAAAGAAAGTGTTAGAAGCAATGAAAAGGGGAAAAGCAGCTGGGGAGGATCAGGTAACAGCAGATCTGTTGAAGGATGGAGGGGACATCGTGCTAGAAAAACTAGCCACCCTGTATACGCAATGCCTTCTGACCTCGACTGTACCAGAAGCTTACTATCCGTTGCCTACAAAGTATTTACTAAGGTAATCGCTAATAGAGTCAGGGCAACGTTAGACTTTAATCAACCAAATGATCAGGCAGGCTTTCGTAAAGGATATTCCACAATAGATCATATTCACACTATCAATCAGGTGATAGAGAAATGCGCAGAATATAACCAACCTCTATATATAGCTTTCATTGATTACGAGAAAGCATTCGATCAACTCAGTGGAAACCTCAGCAGTCATACAGGCATTGCGTAATCAGGGGGTAGAAGAGCCTTATGTCAAAATACTGGAAGATATATATATATATAGCAGCTGCACAGCTACTATAGTCCTCCATAAAGTCAGCAATAAAATCCCAATAAGGAAGGGCGTCAGTCAAGGAGACACAATCTCGCCAATGCTGTTCAGAGCATGTTTACAGGAGGTATTCCGAGGACTAAATTGGGAACAGTTGGGAATAAGAATAAATGGAGAATACCTAAATAATCTGCGATTTGCTGATGACATTGCCTTGCTGAGTCACTCAGGAGGTGAACTGCAAATCATGATCAATGAGTTAGACAGGCAGAGCATAACGATGGGTCTAAAAATTAACATGCAGAAAACCAAGGTAATGTTCAACAGTCTAGCAAGGGAAGAACAGTTCACAATTGGCAGCGAGAGCCTGGAAATTGTGAAGTAGTCTACTTAGGTCAGGTAGTGATCGACTGCTGATCCGGATCACGAGAGGGAGATAACTAGAAGGATAAGAATGAGGTGGAGCACATATGGCAGGTTCTCGCAGATCATGAGTGGCAGTTTACCAATTTCCCTCAAGAGGAAAGTGTACAACAGCATAATCTTACCGGTACTCACCTACGGGGCAGAAACGTGGAGGCTAACGAAAAGAGTTCAGCTTAAGTTAAGGACAACGCAGCGAGCCATGGAAAGAAAAATGATAGGTGTAACGTTAAGAGACCGGAAGCGGGCAGAGTGGGTGAGGGAACAAACGCGGGTTAATGACATCCTAGTCAAAATCAAGAGAAAGAAATGGGCTTGGGCAGGGCATGTAATGCGAAGGCAAGATAACCGCTGGTCCTTAAGGGTAACGGATTGGATTCCAAGAGAAAGTGAGAGAAGGTTAGGTGGGCGGATGAGATTAAGAAGTTTGCAGGCAAAGGGTGGATGCAGCTGGCAAAGGACAGGGTTAATTGGAGAGACATGGGAGAGGCCTTTGCCCTGCAGTGGGTGTATTCAGGTTGATGATGATGATGATCTCTATGGAGGGAACAAACAGGAGCAGGCAGAAAATTGGCGTAGGCTGTTTATTTCCAGCAGAGAATTGGGGTTTGAGAGAAGAGAGAGAACTCCTGATGATTGCAGTGCAGAGCACAGAGAAAACCGATTTGAAACTTGGTTAGGATACAACAGGGTGCTGAAAATGTTTAAAATTCTGTGCAGCTTTAATTATGGGCAGACAAACATCTGGAATTGGTGAGACCAAAGCGTCAGTTTAAACAAACTGAATATTGCACAAGAGTCAACTGTGTTTTTTTTGCTTTTGAGCACAAATAAGCCATCAGCCTTTGTGAGCTCTCAGGTTTAAATTTAACTGCCTTGGTCTCGAGAGAAGTTTATCACTTATTCAGAGAGAGAGAGAGAGAGACTGAATATTGCACAAGAGTCAACTGTGTTTTTTTGTTTTTGAGCACAAATAAGCCATCAGCCTTTGTGAGCTCTCAGGTTTAAATTTAACTGCCTTGGTCTCGAGAGAAGTTTATCACTTATTCAGAGAGAGAGAGAGAGACTGAATATTGCACAAGAGTCAACTGTGTTTTTTTGTTTTTGAGCACAAATAAGCCATCAGCCTTTGCGAGCTCATAGCGTCTTGGGAGTCTTCATAGGTAGAGTCCCTAGTCCAGGACTCCTGTGGCGGCTGTGGTAGCTTGGGCCCGTTTGACCAGTGAAAGCTGATGCTGTAGAAGCTTGGGCAAGTTGGTGTGACATGGTTTTTCAGCAGCGCAGGGGACAAAGGACGTGAGAAGTGCACAGACACGGCGCTGAGACACAGCGCCGTGTCTGTGCACTTGTCACATCCTTTGTCCCCTGCGATGCTGAAAAACCAGTGAAAGCTGATCTCCGGGTTCCCAGCTGGACAGCGCTACCTCCCACTGCTTCAGTTTTAGTGTGTTTCAATCGACATGGCATAACAGGTGCACAGGAAATGTTACATTGGTTGCACATTTAGCTTTTGCTAATGTGGTTTAATAGCCTTCTTTTTCTTCCTTCCTGCTGCAGACTCCATTTCATCTGGGAGTTTACCATCGGCAGTGCCAAGAGCTGAGAATGAGCCACAGAAGGCCAGCAAACGCAACCGTGGCCGCTTCCGAGGGCCCCGAATGGCACCCATTATCTAAGAACCTCTTGCCATAGCCCATTTCTTCGATCCAGTTGTTTCTTCCGTTTTTCTTTTTTTTTTGCGCGAGTTAACGAGGGGTGTTTTTTTTACACGTACTTAAACAAGCAAGCTTGCACCTGCTGTCCCTATTTGCCATAGCTTGACATTTCTCCTCTGTATCCTTATGGGGCATATCATTGGTGCTGTCTCGACATGCGAAACAGCCCTTGTGTGTGGTTATATGCGTTCTACACTGCTTCACCCGTCCTAACTTGTTAAAAGCAAATTCCAGCTGCAGGGTTCTTCTGCCGTGGCGCTTCCTAGCCTCTTCACTTCTGTTTTTTTAAATTATTATTGATGCATATAATGCTATGAAGTCTGTTGCCAGAATTTCTTTTTGGACCCCATGTTGGGAAGTGGGGGAGGGGGGGGGGGGGGAGCAGTGTTGTGAAATTTACTTGACTTGTGTACGATACAGACTGACCTTGCCAGCTTATGAATAGGCTTCATTGATGTGTTGAGCTTGTGTATTTCACAATACCGGTTTGTTTTTGTATTCAGTAGTAATGCTGCTTGTAAGTTCTCCTGTTTTGCTGGTTCTGTTTGCCTAATCACTTGCTTTAAGACTTTGCCTGCTGTATTTTCAGACATTGTCTGCGCTTTTGCAAGCTTTCCAAGTTCATGTGGTGCAGTTGCACGATAAAGTGAACTGCATTACTCACTAGTTAATTTCACGATAGTGAGCTGCGTCGCTAACTTGATGTTGGCTGTTGCCAGGTGTGTTATGACTGCTTTTTTTACTTTTTATTTTTTCGGTGAATTAACTTGTCAGATCAGATTGAGAAGAGAGATCGATTTTAGGAAGGGAGCACTCAAACCATTGCTATTCATAGTGCAACCACCTTCAGATGCGTTGTTGCATGAACAGCATGGCTATGGATTTTGTTCCCTCCCTCTATTCTGGAGAAAGTTAAACAAGCGTAGAGGATGGTCATATGTGCTGGTTGCCATTTTTTGAGATTAATATAGCAATACTACATAGTTGTGAAAATGGCAGCTTTTCACCATTTATTCTTTTGTTGATCGATTAACAATCCAACCTGTGTATTAATGTGATGCTCACGAGGATTTGGAAGGGTTTGTAACAGGTCTGTTATTGTAACCATTACCAGAGGAGAAGGAGCATTCACCTTATAAGGTTTCATTTCTTTATGCTACCAAATTGTGACTCTCAGAGTCATGTTTGGTCAACTGTCGACAGTGTCTTATGAGAGTTCTATTCAGTGCTGACAGTGTC
This sequence comes from Amblyomma americanum, assembly GCF_052857255.1. Taxonomy (NCBI): domain Eukaryota; kingdom Metazoa; phylum Arthropoda; class Arachnida; order Ixodida; family Ixodidae; genus Amblyomma; species Amblyomma americanum. The sequence goes on along the minus strand of NC_135504.1, from coordinate 3,017,307 downwards.
AGTTGGGTAATGATGCTACCTAATAGTAATAAGAAAATTTTGAAGTGGATAACGGGGTCAGCTAGCGCAGGTAAACAGGAATGTCAGTCGTGAATGGCGATTTGGTTGTATTGTTTTTTGTTCTTTTAGCAAATACTTTTTTTTTATTAAGGAAAAACAGTTTGATGGCACCTTTTGCTGCATTATAAGGAAAGCTTACACCTTCACAGTTTCATTGGGTATAGATAGCTCGAGTGAGATCAGTGTTCTACATTAACAGAGCCTTAGGACAATTATGATTATCATATTTCTTTCATCTGTGAAAAGAAAATGGGGAAAAGCAGATATCACATATCATTGCATTTGTCATGTGTGGTGTCATCACTTAGCAGGCTCATCTTAGCAGGTTCTTAACATTTGTGCACGCACTATTTGTTCAAATTTTAACTGTTTATACCACACGTTACGCTATGTTTCAATTCCACCAGTTTAGGTACTTTTCACTGCAGTGATCATAAAGAAATACAAACACCAACATTCTTGTTGCATTATCTTATTTAAAAATCTGCATACGAATTGCTTATCATCCGTCATGATGCAAAATTCATTAGCACACAGTAGTTAATTCATAACAGCATATCTTCGTTTTTGGTTTTAATTTATTAGGCTTTGGATTTGTGCGCTATAAATTACTCTAGTATGCAGTACGTACTGCGCAAAATCTGGCTTTGGCAGCAGGGGCTAGCAAGCACCGAGAAACATTTGATCTTTTAAGCCTCATATAATCAAAGCAAGATGGTGTTGCTGCTGTTGTGATACCGAGTGCCAAGTAAGCTTGAGGCGTACTTAAGGATTCGGCCGAGTGTTCTCTTAGCAGCAGTCACACTTTAACTGTTCCAGCCACAGGAAGCAAAAGCTATAATTCCAGCATTGAACTTCTCACACAGACTGCTGTGCATCAGTGGGGGCTCAGCTTCAAAAAGTGGTGCCATTTCAACCTTTGTGCTTAAAACTATTGCTGCGAGTTGCTCCTTTCTGCTGCAGGAGACTTGTATCAGTTACAAATACTGCACAATAGTAGCAAAATAAACTTCGTGCCATTAATGGCATGTATTGAATCGCATACTTAGCAGCGATGTTTCCATATCCCTGGGTGGCCTTGGTTGACAGGCAATGGAGTGTTCTACAGTTCCTCTTTGCTTGTGGTATGCTTGCTGGCATATCTGAACATTGGCATAGTACAACTTCTGCAATGGCTACCCTCGAAGTCATCGCAGTGGATTGGAGTGTGAGGTGAATTTCTGATGTACGATGCATCAGATTTTCTGTGCATCGAATATGCACGTTAGAAAACCTTTAGGTGTAGAGAGCAAACAGATTGTGGATAATTCACATAAGGTTCCATAGCACAGAACAACGAAGGGACAAGACACAAGCACTAGTGTCTTGTCCCTTCGTTGTTTTGCGCTGTGGAACCTTGTGAATTACCCACTAGCCCGAATCATCAGCCTTCCAAGATTGTTGATGTCGACTTGTTGGAAAATTTTCGTACAGAGCCATGAATCTCATTAGACACTTGCGCTTGTCGCCTAAAGGAAAAACATCTGTTAAAATTTTTATAGACAATTTGCAGTAGCCTTGACTCATTAGAGTTTATTTGATTTTGGTGCAAGGCACTTGTAACAGACTTTGTGGAAGTTCTGTAGATTTTCTGTAGCAGCCTTGCACTATAAACAGGTCGAGGTTCTGTAGCTTCCATGGGAATGCATCAAGTTGCAGACAGTTTTAAATGGATTTCTCATTGTTGGAAAGCCATGAAATATCTGTTGCACGAAACCAAGGGAGGTAATTTAAAAGCAACATGGTCATTAAATTTTTGATAGCTTTGAGCTTTGGATATTCATTGTGTGCTTCACAGCAACAGCCCACAGCACGTGTGTGTGACGAGGCTCCCTTGTCACACATCGGAGAAGTGGTTTTTCGAAGTTTTGTACGTCTTTCAGTACTGCAGCTCGAAGCAATTACAAATTGAGCACGTTCAAGCTTTGCACCTTTAGTGTGCCAATTGCTTGTGCAGTGCTTTAGGGTTTTCGAGTTTTCTGTGATGTTCAAAAATGTTTGTGTGTATGCATTGAATGGCAGACTCGCTCATAGAAATAAATTCTTCCTAGCTGGTTTGTCAATGTACAGCTGAGAGAACTGCCCACGTACTCCCATCATCTGCTTTGCAAGCCCATCTTTCAGGGTTTCCTGGTGAAGCAGTCTCACGGCATGTTTAAATTATGGTTTAGGAGAAGCAGTCTGTAAGTCTGCGATATATAGTAGTAAGTGTTTCAATTATTTTGCGCCATTGAGAATTTGTTTTAAATATACGACGTCACCCATGGTGGCGACCATCGGAAATAGAATTGTGCTTCTCTGCATAGTGTTCATGTACAAATCAAGAAATTTAAACATGGAATAAATGCATTTTCAAGCACCTGATAATGGCATTGTATGAATGTGCTCGCACATTATGGTTCCTGTGAATACAATTGTGCTTCTCTGTGTTCAGCATTCAGTCACGAAGGAAAACGAATTATGAACTTGGGGCGAATACTTTTTTCCAGCATTTATTGATGGAATTGCATGACTGTGCTTGCGAGAAGAAAAACTGCAATGATGATGGTAGCACTTGTTAGCCGAGCTGGCCTGCTTGGTTAGGCTTGTTCGGCTACTCAGTTCACACTCCCTTAGAAGACGGATGCAACACGGAGGAGACAGACACCAGGATAGAAGAACACAGGAGCCATACAGCTAATAGCATTTTGCAACGGAATGCCGAACAAGCCAGCACTTCCGCACTGTGCCACTGTTGGAGAGAAAAGGGAACTTGGCAACACTTCTACGATCCACATAGAATAAAAATGTGCAGCACTCGTTGCATCGTCCTCTACTCTTCTGTCTTGTCTTCTCTGCGTTGTATGTCATGTCAGTTTGCCAAGGAGTGCGAAACAACGGACTTTGAATCAACAGAACGCTTGCTAGGAGCCGTTTAGCTCCGCCGAGTCGGAGCAGAGGTTCTGTTCCGGCTCTGCCGAATTGGAGCAGGAGAGCTCTGCTTGCTGACTGTATGGCTCTTCAGTTCGCTCGTGCTTCCTCTTCAGTACCTGGTTTCTGACTCGAGATTTGCGCGTGAGCAGAGTCTTCCGCAGGAGCCTACAGGGCACGCACATGGCACCTGCAAGTGTTGGAAACGGGATGGAACAACGCAACAAAATGCATGAGTGTTTTAGCCTGGCACTAACTGCGTTGTGCTACCGTGACCCACTTATGTGGGGACCCAACTACGACTGCACATGTGCAGCTGGTGCCTCAAGGAACCAATTTGCAGTAGCAGGTTACGCTAAACTCTCAAGAAGTTCTGTACTTTCTATCGAGGTGGCGAAGTTGCACCGACAGCTCTTCTGCACCTTTCCACACTGAACAAACATCAAAATAACTGTGAAATGTGTTATTCCACTGCATTGAAAAATTCATGTGCTTTGCCACTTGACAGCCTCTTAAAATTTGATGTTCGCAGCGGTTTATAGACAACTCTGGAGCATTTACATGCAGTTCACGAGTTCATTAAAGACACTAAGTGCACACTATGCAAATGTGGGTTACTTTTTTCGCCTCTAGTTCTACAAATTATGTTTGATAAAAAGATGACCTTCAGCAATAATTATGAAGAAAAATGTCAAAATTCATTATTATGCTTCCATTGATAAGCTATGTACTCTTCATTTATTTACTGATTTATAATGCGACATATAACATTCTGATGCATATATTTTCAACATCATCTGCTTCCTGTTTATATCCTATGTACCTTAACCTGTACTTGTTTTTACCAAGAACCCACGACGGAATTATTTACTATGTGCACTGAGCAGTTTATTTCTGCTTGTCGCCTAATTTACTGTATCTACCTAATGTAGCAATATTAACTTAGGGACCTCCTGCTGTATTAAAATGTGCCAGGACAGTTTAAAAGCAGTAATTGCCATCAATATACACGTGTTTTAAAAGTTTGCTCTCACCAAAACACTTAACAGGGAAGAGCATCAAATTAAATGAAGCTCATGTTTTGGAGATGACACACACAATCGTGCAGTGCATGTTAGCCACTGCGTTTCTTATTACTTCATGCACACCCATGTTTAACTAGCTAATTAATTAAACAAACTAGCTAGAATACACACCACATTCACGGGGCTGGTGACCTACCCATCTGCCGCAAGGGATGCACAGTATTGGTAAACCCTCTAAGTAGGTCTTCTGCATTATGATCTGATCAAAGCATGGAGCTTGCAATTTGGAGCTGGCAGGAAGACAGTATTAGTGAAGCTAGGTTTCGCTAGACGGAGGACACTCCTAACAAATATGGCAGTGAGGTATAATGCGCAGGAACTGAACAGCTCTTCTCAATGGCCAATTCTTCAATGTCCACAATAAACAGAGACAGCAGCAACTAATTGCTACTTGGTGCAGTGACGCTGTGAAATAAATTCGGACAGAGCAACCACGCTGACGTGTACTTATTGCTGAAAACCTTGGAACCACTAGTCTTACTTTGGCGGTCCTACAGTTGGCTGGCACACTGCATGTGTACAAACATGAACAAACTACCACAGAGATGTAAAACCATGCATTCGGAAGTATCTGAAGAAACTGTAATGCTCATTTTCTCTGAAATCCAACAGCATTTACAGGCTCACTAATCTGAGCACAGTTAGGCGAAACTGAGGTGTTAGGTCTGAAAGCTGCAGCTCATAATGAGGACATGTTACAACCCTAACTATGCAGTGAGTGGGGCACTGTTCCACAGACGGAGCATGTTTTGTCTTTGGCCTTCCTGTAAGGACAGTTTTGCTACCATAAGGTAAGAAACGTACGCTAGTTATACATGCTATGCATGAAATGCTGTTTTAACTTGCCTGTCCCTCTCCCAAACGTCACCTCCACAAATATGCAGGCTGCAGATGCCTGCCAATTCCCTCTCGATATCACCTTCTGTTCCCAAGCTCGAAATTAACAACGATCTCGTGGGACATGACATTCAGCTGCACTGGATGGGCAACAAGCAACAACAGCATGCCTTTGTTTGTTAAGCATATAAAGAACGGCAATCCACAATGGGTCACTAATAATGTAATGAAATGCATCATGTGACTGGCATCCTATTCGACACACGAATGGGGCAATTTCTATCTGAAAAAGGCTATTACTGAACTGTGAACCTGTTGCGTGCTAAAAAATCACAAGGCTGCAGTGGGCAGTTGGAGGAACAGGGTGCAGCACGTAGGCTCAGAGATGGTCAGATAACGATCATGTGATCATCATCTGACCAATGAGAATGGTGCATTGCTCTGCTCACTCGCTGGCCTGTGGCAATGCTTCCTGAATCAACGATTGAAAACGATGATGGCAACGAGCTTCCTGCGACGACGCACATAAATCTGCTACAAAGACGATGCCACAAGTCCTAGAGAAAACATTTGATACGGCTTTCACTACAACCAAATGAGTCACGTTTAGACACAGTCCTCTTCCTGGAGGTCTTTTCAGATGCAAGTTCCTCACGAAAGGAGGAAGATAAAAAGGACAAGAAAGGAGTTCAGAAACTCACTGCTGTGGCAGGCTGTGGAATAATTTCACTTTGAGCTCTTCAATGTGCTCTGACCTCTTCAATATACAGTGCCAGCACACATTAACCATTTGTTGGACAGTGGGACTCATGTTGTTCCACTTTCTTCAAGTGCTGGCAAACCGAGAACGGTGCATCTAGATACCATATTTTTGCAAGAATACTACCAAGTATTTATACAAACCATTCAGCATGTTTTCCTCGTTCACTAATAGGCTTCTTTGGTGTTGTGTGTGTTTTACAAGCACAGGTCTACATTTTAACAGGGCCCATATTGGAGGGAAAAATGAAGTGTGAGAAATTGTTGAGCTTTTGATGGTTTCGTTTTATGACGTTTAGTGCCCTAAAGTGACTCTGGCTATGAGGGACACCGTAGTGGACGGCTCCAGAAAATTTCGACCACCTGGGGTTCTTTAAAGTACACTGACATCACACAGTACACTGGCCCCTAGTATTTCGCCTCCATCGAAATGCAACCAACGTGGCCGAGATCGTACAAGTGTCTTTCAGGTCAGCAATCGAGCACCACAACCACTGACCCACCTTGGTGGCTGTGTTGAGCTTTTCAGCCTTTTCCATCAGTCAACTGTGTCATCATACTTCTTGATGCAATGCTCATTTCTATTGCAAGTTTTGTTATGCGTCAATAAGACCAAGTAAGGATACGTACTACATTTGAGGTCTTTTTTTTTCAGTCATTGGTAAAAATGTGTACCCCTTTTTTCTGCAAAACTAGCGATAAAAACGACTTGAAAGTGATGTAAATCTATTTCTAGAGTCATTATGAGTACAATTTTACCGTTTATATGCATGTGAGACATGCATATAGCTTGTGCCTTATAAAGAACCCCATGTGGTCAGAATTAATCAGTAGCCCTCCAATAGGGAACTGGTTTCTTTCCTTCACTACCTCTTCCACCCCTTGCTTCACGGCACCTCAGGTGTCTAGTGTGAGCGAGAAGGTTACCGCACTCCACCACGGCCAAAAACAAGCGCACACGCACGCACAGCCACGGGCAATTTACCTTCGGCGTCAACGTTCCTCGTGCACTCCAGGCTGAACACAGTGTCCTCGTCGTTCTTTCCGATCTTCTGCAGCAGCTTCTTCGTGACGCCGACGCAGACCTCCGCGAACTCGGTGTCCCACATCGCTCCCCGGCACATGTGCGTCGCGTGCGCGTCCTGCAAGAACGACTCCGCCTCTTCCAGCGTCGTCACGATCGCCCTGCAGCACAGGGCGCCCTGAAAGTAAGCCTCGGCAATCATCTCGCTCCCGTCGCCGTTCGAGAAGGCCACGTACTTCGGGTGCGATATTTCCAGCCCTTCTCCCGATCCCCTGATCAGCGAAGTGGCAAACACCGCGCGCATGCTTTCCAACGTGCCGATGACGCACCACTCCTGCGAAGGGAGCTTGACGCTCTTCAAGCGCTCCGCTGTGAGCGGGCCTTGGTCGAGGAGACGTGCCTGTTGCTGCGTGTGATCCCCCTCGTTAGTCTCGGCCGGGCATGTCGGCTCGCCGTTCGTCGTGCTTTCTTCACTGCGGCCAGCATCGGCGGGTTTGCGCGGCTTCGGAGGTCGGACAATGGCCGGGAGATCCGGCCTGCCTTTCGTCGGTCTCGGTCTGGGCAGCTTCTTGGACAAGTAGCCCGGCAGGTCGGGCAGCAGCGTCGGTATCGCGCCCGGCGCGAGCCGCGGTCTACCTCGCGGTATGCGCACCTCGTCGCCGTTGACGATGTGGACGAAGTCGCGCTCGATGAAGCGAGGGTCGAAGTGGCGCTCGCAGACCGACGAGTAGGCCGTCAAGGGCTTGTCCAGCCTCCTCAAGTTGTACTGCCATATCTTCCTAAGCTTTTCGTCTCTGGGCGCAGTGAACAGAGAGGCCTTGGGGGCGCCGTACTGCCCTGACCGACAGCCCGGAGCGTAACAGACGGTGTGTCCCCGCTGCCTTTTTGGTTTTTTCAAAGCTGTGCCATCGTCGCCAGAAAACTCGGTCGGCTTGGACGACTCTGTCTCAGTCGGCGTCTCGACTGCACTCATCGGCGAGCTAAAACTTCACACAGCGAAAGCATAACAAGATTTTCTCAAAGCGGCGGGTGACTTGTCTCACAACTGGCAGAGTTCACAGATTGCAAACTGCATTTGGCAGCTTCGACCCTTGGCGCCTTCACGAAGATCTTCTAGTTCACTCCAGCAAAACGCACGCAATGGCTTTGTCTTTTGATGGATTTTTGACCATCTAGTCTCGTCTCTGATGGGCTGCAAAGAAAAAGTAAAAGCGCTCATTTATTTGTTATAAAATTTGAAAGTTAAAAATTACAGACACTCTTACGGTTTTCAATTATATTACTAAAAACTAGCGCTGCAAATAAATTTTTTGTTACACCCTGATGGCGCACGCGTTCATCATCATCGTTGCCACTGTAGTGTAAATGGCGCAATGTTTCAAAAAGATATAGTCTGTTCAAAAAACGGTGTGCCCAGATTGTTTCCGTCCTGAGTATCTTGTCGAGTTGTCCTGAAAAGGGTGATGAATCGGAGGGAGTAGACAAGGCGACTTAGGATGAAGGCTTTTATGAGGCGCATGGTTTCGTGCTGTCGAAGCCGTAGATTACTGCAGGTGATCCGGTCATAGAGTCTCTTACTATTAACTAGAGGGAAAGCTGGCGCCTCGCCTATGAAAGTTTGCATGGAGCTTCCTCGAGACCACCTCAGCCACCATGGGCGCTCTAAGCATCATGGGGCGGAGAGCTACCGACTGCAGAAACACAACTTTTGGCCAAAAAATAATGAAAAAACAAACGTTGTTTGCTAACATTCAACACTAACACTCAATATCCTGTCTATCAATCGCAACAAACGAGCAGAAAATCATGTAAATGTAAAGCTTGCCCAAAATAAGCGGTGGCTTGCTCTCCTATTGGCCAAGTATTGCAGACCACAAAAGCCAATATTTCGTGCTTAACAGACGCAATTTTGAAAAGAAATATGTGCTAAAAAAATTTCGTTTCAGCACTTTAAGAGGTTTTTTTTTCATAGAATTTCGGGGAAAAAACTTTTATTGACGTCGTGTGCTGTTGTGTTTTCGGTACTATGGCTTTTGTGCACTATGTTTTCGCTAAAGTTGGCCGCGCGCGGTGCGGACGGTGCGCGCGGTGCGGAGAAAAGTTTCTTTGCTATTAACTAGAGGGAAAGCTGGCGACGCCGCACGTGAGCCACCATAGACGCTCAAAGCATCATGGGGCGATGAGCTACTTGGTGCGAGAGAGTGGTTTTTTTTTTTTTTTCAGGAACAGAGGGTGGCGTTACTCAGATGTCCCGTTCCGTCCACGGCGCACACGACTTTTGCGCAAACGTAGTGCGCAAAAGCCATAGTATCGGAAACGCAACAGCACACGACGCCAATAAAAGGTTTTTGGTTTCCGAAGTGCCATTAAAAAACCTCTTAAAGTGTTGAAGCAGCAAAATCTTTTTGAGAACATATTTCTTTTAAAAAATGCGCCTTTTAAGTAAGCACGAAATGTTGGCTTTTGTTGTCTGCAATACTTGGCCAACAGGAGAGCAAGCCATCGCTTATTTTGGGCAAAGTTTATATTTATGTGCTTTTCTGCTCGTTTGTTGCAAATTATAGACAGAATATTGAATGATAGGATATTCTTGATTATCGAACAACGTTTGTTTTTTCATTATTTTTTGACCAAAAGTTGTGGTTCTGCAGTCGGTAGCTCTCCGCCCCATGATGCTTAGAGCGCCCATGGTGGCTCAGGTGGTCTCGAGGAAGCTCCATGCAAACTCCCATAGGCGGGCGCCAGCTTTCCCTCTAGTTAATAGTAAGAAACTCTATGGCGTGCCGTGGACGGAACGGGACATCTCAGTAACGCCACTCTCTGTTCCTGAAAAAAACCGACTGTCTCGCACCAAGTAGCTCATCGCCCCATGATGCTTTGGGCGCCCATGGTGGCTGAGGTGCAGCGGCGCAAGCTTTCCATCTAGTTGACAGTAAGAAGCTCTATGGATCCGGTAGATGAGACGGATGGTCGGGTCTATGTGTTGGGATGTGTGCTGGATGAAGGTGGTGTTCTGGCGGGTTTGTTGATAGACAGCCTCATCCGCAAAGTCTGCTGATGCTGATGCGTAAACTGAGAGTGAGGCAGTTACCGGCTATTTCCTTTACTGATTGCCAGTTTTATTTTTCATAGGGGGTGGCAGAAAGGTAGGTTGGCGGATGAGATCATGAAGTCTGCGGGTTTACAGTGGCCGCAACTTGCAAAGGACAGCGTTAAATGGAGAGACATGGGAAAGGCTTTTGCGCTGCAGTGGGCGTAGTCAGGCTGATGACGATGATGAGGTTATTCGAACACCAAGCGTGGATTTTGTTTAAGTCAGTGTCAAGTTTGTGGTGAAGTGCGAGAGTGGTTTTGTCACGCATAAAATATTGGTGTCATCGTTTAAGAGCGTACGTTGTTGGGCTAGTCGGTCGGTCATGGTAAATACAGGGGGGGTACTGCGCACAAAAAGACAAGGACAAGAAGATAACACAACAGGCGCAGACTCGCGACTAACTTTATTGACAACACGACACCCCTTTAATATTTTCAAACTGTCACATCACACACATGTGGAAACCAAAAACTTGTCTTCATTATGATACAGTTTGATAAAGATCGACCTGGCGCGACGCACACTGCGATTGTGGAAGAATTTTTGTCGATTTTCAGACGACATGGGAAGGGTCTGACCTTCACTCACGAGTTACCGGAACATGACAAGCTACAGTTTTTAGATATTAACCTGACTTTAACACCAGATCACGGTTTCTGGATGTACTTACCACGTGCACGGAAAGACCTGTTGCCTTTCAGGTCAGCACATTCCAAGACTGTTAAACGGGCTATCGGAACGTATTGCTTGCAGGGCGCCTTGTCTAAGTCTTGCGCTCACCTGGTGCACGAGAGCCTCAATAATCAGGTAATTAGGATGACGAAGGCTGGTTTTCCTGCTTCACTCATTGTTGCAGTGGCAGAGAAGCTTCTGCGCAAACTGAAAGATAGGACGTGCCGGGATAGTGGCCGTTCTAAGGAAATGAGGCCAGTGGTTCTACCGTATATTCACAGAATTTCCCACAACTTGAAGAACGTGGCGAAACGCTACGGCGTGCCGGTAGTTTTTACCGCCCCATGCAAGTTGGCCTCATTGTGCCCTCAGGTCATGTCCGGAGGGAAGAGGAAAGAGGACTGCGAGAAGCGTCATGCCACTCGTTTTGTCAGGGGCCAGACGGGTGTCGTATGCCAGATTCCCCTCACCTGTGGCAGGGTATACATCTGTCAGACAGGCCGATGTCTGAATGAGCGCTTAAGGGAACACCAGCGTTCCATGAAATCAGGGACAGGGTAGAATTTACCCCTGCATTGTGGCGCATGCCCGGATGCTACGCGCAATAACCCTTGCCTGCCTTTGCTGACAGATACAAAAGTTTTGAGGAGGAGCCGTGACCAGGTGGCGCGTGAGTTGACGGAGGCGTTTTGTATCAAACAGAAGGATAAAGATTGCGTAAGTGACCCTTCTATCAAACTGTATCAGAATGAAGACAAGTTTTTGGTTTCCACATGTGTGTGATGTGACAGTTTGAAACTATTAAAGGAGTGTCGTGTTGTCAATAAAGTTAGTCGCGAGTCTGCGCCTGTCGTGTTATCTTCTTGTCCTTGTCTTTTTGTGCGCAGTACCCCCCCCCCCCCCCCCCCCCCCTTGTATTTACCATTGGTGTCATCCGCGGACAAAAAACAGTTAGAATAATAAAGCACAGTCGGTAAGTAAATAATATATAAAAAGAACAATAATGGTCTTAAAATGAATCCCTGTTGAACTTTTATGTTGGTAGAGTTTGCAGGCGAAAAGTTGTCATTTATCTGCACAGACTGGAAACGGTAATATGAAAGCTTTGAATGAACTGCAGAGCTAAACGCGTTATTTTTTTCTTTTGAGAATTCGATAATTTATGGTGTCAGATGCTTCAGTAAGGTCAATAAATACGGCTTCAACAAGTAATCAGTGATCAATTAATTGGTTATTCTTTCAGTGAAGTTAATAAGCGTGAGTTCAGTCCAAAACTTTGGTCTGAAACCAAACTGATGTCCAGAAAGTAGATTTAATTTAGTTACGTACAGTTCATCAATCGTGCATGTAGGAGCTTTTCTATAACTTTGGTAAAAAATGGGGGTTTACAAACGGGGTGATAGATAACACGATCGCTTTTCTTAAATCCAGGTACAATTTTTCCAGCTTTGAGAGAGGTCTCAAATACGCTTTATTTAAACGTTTTGTGCACAATCTATGCAACTATTGGTGACAGCTCTTGCGATACAAGTTTAATTTGTGAGGGGTTAATTCCGTCTGAACACTAAGCCTGGACCAGTCGTTTTAAGGAATTATTTTTTCTTTTTGTAGTACTTCGTCCACAGAAGTAGAGCGCAAGTAGAATGCAAGGGTTCGAAGTGACGAGATCGACAATGGGGGCGCTCCCTGCCGTCGCCGTCGGACATTCTGAGACGCCGTCGGACATTCTTAGTCATTTTTAGTCCGGATTTTCCTCCCCCTCCCTACAAGTGAAAAAGGATTGGGTGCACAGGGGCAAGTGGAGATAGGGAAATATCCCTAAACACCTAATGAGTAGTTAGTCCTAATGCTAGTGAGTAATTACTCCTTTATTACAAATCTACACCACCTTGGGGTTTAACCTAAACACCTGGCCAGCACTATTCCCCACTTCGAGTTTTTGGCCACATCACTCTAACGGCCCTAGTATACATGCTAGCGGTGTCGGTTAGCTCAAGTGAGACGGTATTCCAGAGTTCGAACCCCGGACCAGGACAAAATGTTCTACGCAGTTTCTGTGAAAGCTGTAGTGGCCTGTAGTGGCGCCATCTACTACATCAGAGGCATGGTTGCGAGTGAGCTCTTGTGTTGTCTTCTCTGCCGTCTTCGTCCTTTTTGCGCTCGTTAACCATGAATACGTATTAACTATAGCCTAACTTCTCACGTTAACGCCCCTCGTAATGTCAACGCCGTAAAGGCTTTCGGTTATCGTGAAAGAAAGGCGCTAATTTGGGCCGTGAACAAGCTATATAAATCTCGATGCCAGCGAAAAATTGCAGTCGTCCTTCGATATGTATATTCTTACTTCTGGTAAATGGATATTGTGTTCTTTCGAGCCCGATGCTATGAAGACGTACTAAATGCAATATATAGTTTGGCTCTTCCAGATCAAGCTTGCGATCTATTGCTGAGGGGCGTGCCTCGGAGTAACGAGCGCAGCGGAGGAGGAAAGGCGGCGACAGCGAAATGAGCGCGATGGGGAAGCGGAGGAGGAGGAAGCATGATGAGGAAAGCGGAGTCGGAATCGGCGGTGGCACTCGGCGCGAGCCAACAGAGCCATTGGCGTTTATCGAGCAAAGGAGCGCATCATCGGATGAAGACTGCACGGTTTTAACGCAGTTATACCAAGTAGGACGTAGGAAAGCACTTGAGGCAGCACCGCTTCAAAGGCATGCAACCGCGTGCAATATTTTATCATCAGCAGCTACCGGCAGCCACGCGCGGGAAAGGGGGCGTCTCGCACGTTAACGGAACAGCTGAGCAAGGCCGCCGCCCCTGACGCTCAAAGGTGGAGGCTTCACACATACCTCGCGCAATTTTCCGCCAGATCGACCCATAGCTGGCGGCACCGTCGCTGAAAAACACGCGCGGCGGTTCGCTTCCAAGTTTACGGAGGGTTTCCGGCCGAAGATAACATGCCCTCTGCAATGGATGAGTGATATACTTCTTAAAATGTTTTGTTAGAGCACGCACACAAAAGCGTAAAATCGGCAAACGCTACGTACAAGAACGCGGATTGCAGGAAAGCATCGGACGGGCACGCAACCACACAACCCCGTTTTTGTGATTTTCTCATGTTTTGGCGTGCGTTTTCCTTGTACCACACTCACGTGCCTGATATACTTATTGCATCACACTTCCTTAATGGCTGTTTTGCTTTTTCGTCGCCTTTTCAACAATGTGCGGGCCACTGACTGTGCCAGAAAGGACTGTACGGGTGCCAGACAGCAAATTTAGCTCGACTGACAGCGGGTGCATTTCACCTCACGAAGTGTCACTGTGGCGATACGCGGTGCTGCCCTCCGAAGATAAGCGCCATTCGAAACGTACTTCTTCCAGCAACGGACTATGCATGCGCTTTTCCTCCACTATTTTTCGAAGGCAACGTCGCTGCGCCTGTCTTCGTGCACGACAGACGCTTTTCTGGGCAGAGACACGACGAACTTCGGGGTGATACATTAGTTGCCGTGCTAGCATTTTCTGAGCCCACGCAGATGCCTAGCTAATTTCCGCCCTGACCCACCTAAAAAAGAAGAGACGTGGTCTGGTTCACTAGCGTTCTTGAGTCGAAGATTAAGCGGATTAAATGCAGCGTTGGCAGCGGACCGCCCGGTAGGTGTGTCCACAGTTGGTGAGCGCATATATCTGGTCTGGCTAGACGACATCAGAGGACACGCAGTGTGCACGCATGCAGAGTCAGTTTAATAAAAGCAACTTAAAATATAAAAAAATATAACCCAGTTAAAATATATAAAAGTTAAAATATAACCCAGAATAAAGCACTCTGGGGGGTGGCCTTCGGAGTCAAAGCAAGCCCCTCTTGGCTAGGAGGAGGTCCAGGCGTCGATTGCTCCGCACCACGCCCAGAAAGAAGCGGATCTCCTCTCGGACTATGACGATTCTGCTGGCGGGGGCCCTTTGCATGCCTTGGCTGACCGGTGGCGGTGGCCGCAGCGCAGGGCGTGGAATTCGCCGGCGGCGGCCACCTTCTGAAAAAAAACAAGCGAAAAGCAGAGTATAAAAGTACAATATGTACGGCGTAGTAGAGGTCTCCGAGGTAGCGCGGCACAGGCCGAACAACAATCTAGGGCCCACAACGCAGGAGGCATGCGACAGCTGACGCTATGGTGTAGTGACAACACCTGAGGGAAGGCATGCAGGTGGAGCTGCACAGGGAAGGGCACGGAAAGGACCGTCTGTATTAGATATCTAGTAGCTCCTTGGGCTGCCACAGGCGACGGAAGAATTTGTAGACTTGCAATTGCGAACAAGCTAGCAGGGCAAATAGGAGATCAGAAATTTGCAGCCCGACAACAGTACACGCACTGAACTCGGCTTGTGCCAGGGACAAGTGCGTGCTGAGAGTTTGCCGATGCGGCGGCGAGGGCGAATGCTACTCTATATGACCGAGAAGCTGACGGGTGAAGAACTGAAATGGCACTGAATATTGGCTATTGCTCCAAAAATAACTAGAAATAGCATTGCATGAGGTAGCACTTAGTCACATGGGAGGAACAGGAATTATCAGGCATGACTGGGATCGCTTTCTGACAGATGTGCATGCATATAAATCCTTGGCGTCAATTGGTCCGTAGGCCTCGCCGATGTTTCGTTAACAGCGACCTTAAGAGCCCCATATGGCCAATGTTCTTTACTGCGGCAACCTCGGCGTTAAAACTCCGGAGGGGCGGGGATCCCTCGTCTGCCGCGCGAGTGGTATTTTGCTACCCGAGGTCGACGCTGGACTTGCAACGCCTGTGAATGGAAGCGCAATTAAGACGGCGTTCATTAGCGGCCGCCTTACCTGACGGCCTTGGTCCGGGTCGTCGGGGCGGCCGTCGAGTGGGGCGGGGGATACGCGACGGCGGCAATCCTGAAAAAGCCAGAAAACGAAATCACGTACGGTTGCAGCTGACAGCACGCCGTCTCGCGAGTGGCCATGAAATCACTGTGGGCGAATTCATTACCAACAGCACTCCTATATCGCTTTTGTTTCCCACCCGACGGAAGTGCATCCTCGCACTGAAACTCGGGAATTTCCTTGTACGCCGGAATATGCGTCTTGCAGACTTCTAGTGAAGAGCACATCAAGCGACTGCCGTAGGAACCGATATTAGCGACTTTGCCAATGTCTCTTGCTGTTAAACTCGGAAGCGGGATTGATCGGCGACTAGCTGCTCTTGCTACCCACAAATGATAACGATGGGCTTTCAACGCCAGGCATTGATTGAACTACACTGCTTGCATAAGCGGCCGCATGGTATTTTGCGCACGCGCACCACTGACGCTGCCTGCGGTGAGCCACGGGCGCTGCTGCAGATGACTCCGCGCGTCCACAGATTGCAACTTCAGCAGGCCTACGTGCAGCGGCTTGGTTTATGGGGGTTTAACGTCCCAAAGCGACTCAGGCTATGGGGAACGCCGTAGTGAAGGGCTCCGGATAATTTCGACCACCTGGGGTTCTTCAACGTGCACTGACATCGCACAGTACACGGGCCTCTAGAATTTCACCTCCATCGAAATTAGACCGCGGCAGCCGGGATCGAACCCGCGTCTTTCGGGCCAGCAGCCGAGTGCCACAACCACTCAGCTACCGCGGCGGCTATATGTGCAGTGGCGTCCTCGGAAAAGGACCAACGTGTCGAGCCGTTCACTCAGCACCGTACCGCTTTGACAACACTTCCTGAAAAGGGCGTAACGCAGTAGACGCTGCGACGTACGGACGGGGCAGGGGGATGAACGGATGAACCGCTACAGCTTATCTGCTTCCACATTAATAGCGCAAAGACCGCACAAAAGAAAAGAAGGACACGACAGCGCTGTCGATATGGAAGTACACAGCCAACTCGTCCAGAATATTATATTATATTATATTATGGAGCTTATCTACGTTGACAGCCTTTTACACAGCGCCTTCGACTCGAGTGCAAGTACGGCGGCAAATCCACCGACTCGGCAAGCCCGCTTGGACGTGTTTCAGAGCGCTAAATCCCCCACCCTCTGACGGCTTCACCTGACATCTCAAAAACGCTTAATTGTGATGACACATCTGGCAATGCGGAAAGCAAGTCCTAGATGACAAGTGTTAATAATTAAGCACAGAAAGATGCTACACCATGCGGGATGCCTCTCCCTCCCTCCTATGGTCACCAGGGGTTGCGCGGGAGCGCTCGCATGCGCGCTTTACACTGCTATATATATATATATATATATATATATATATATATATATATATATATATATATATATATATATATATATATATATATATATATATATATATATATATGCATATAGAAACGCGTGTAACTTTTTAACCGGATGACTGGCCGAATTTCACAAGATCCATTGGTCTATTGCCGTCCCATGCCCTCACAACGTAGTCATAATATATGTAAACCACTTTGCGCAACACGTTCTAAAGGGCCATATAGCAGCTAGACATCTGTAAAGGGAAAGCGAATTCCACCACCATTTTACGCTGATGCCGGGAATAAATGCACCTCTGGGGTAAGGCGGAGAGTGAAAATACGAACCTTCTGGGTGGTAGGCAGTCATCTTCTGTCTATCTGGCCCACTACACTGAAGCGAACGCGTTTAAAGCATCCACGAAAGCTGCGTCACGTGATAAAAAAGCAGCCCCGCACTAAATCCCTTGGCAAATTGAATGAGCGGTCAAGGCAACACAAAAAGTGATTTGTTATTTGTGCAGCTATAATTTGTTAAAACCACAATATTTGCTTCGTAGATTTCAAATTTAGAAATTAAACTTTATAAAATTTACGCCACCTGGTCGCGCTAGGAGAAACCAAACGCTCGCCAAAACGCATTGCCAGCGACCTTAACTCACACTGCTGGAATGAAAGGACACCATATGTGAGCTTTCATCAAGAAATATTTTATGGTGTAAACAATGAAAGTAAAGTATAATGATGATGCCCATAATGGACGTGATTCAGTGTTTTGTTGCTTAACATTAAAGGACGGGCCAACTTTCCTTGCAGTAGTAACATTGTAACTTGCTTTTAGCGCGCTCTCTCGGTCTTGTTGACGCGTATGAATGAAGGGCCATGCTGAAACCTTTCTGCGTTCGGGCAGGCAGCGGCGGCGGCTCACCTTGGCTGCTTGTCATCTGCGTACTACGTGTGTCAAACATTTTCGCATTTCGTGGTCGTGGTAAAGTTCCTGCCGGTAGCAAGGCGAAAACTGTCAGCGGGAACGAGTGCGTGCCTTATCGGACGGGCCTGCGATGCTGCGTGAGCGAATCGATGACTCCGCGGTAAGTGGCAGCGTGGATGCTCACTTGCATGACCGATATAACGCTGCGCCGATTTGGTACTTAACCACGAAGCTGATGCGGTTTTACTTCTCCCAGGACGCGCGTCGCATTCCGAGAAGCTCTCCTCCCGTTCCCGTTGCTGGGAGATTTTCCACGTCGCATAAACGCATCAGTGTTAGCTGAATGTGCTCAAGCAACAGTAGCTCGGTGTGGGCCAGTTGGCAACAGTTTTTTGAAAACAGGGAAAAAAGACACAGATGTCCCGTCTACATCCGTGTTGTCCGTGTCGTTTTTGCGCTGCTTTTAAGAAGTGCTCAAGCAGTTGTTACTGGCGGATTGCTATGTGATGGGTAGTTTTGCATGGATATATTAAACGCTGACGGCACTCTAAATTGGTAGCGTTTAATGAGGTCGTTTTAAAAGCGCCTACTCCAGAGGTAGTTATAGTTAGCGGTCTGTACGTCATGCTTCGGTGCTCGCTGTCACCGACGCTGCAGTGAATGGGGCAATGAAACGCGCATATGCGTAAGGACGTGATGAACTTTAATATGATTTGTAGGCATTCAGTATTTTTAAACTGCTCACGTTTTCGCTTACACTGGGTTGTGTCACCGTCCAATAATACGCGTTCTTAGATGAGGAAAACTGAACAGTATAGCGCTGGTGATTTTCACCTCAGAGGCGCGTTTAAGTTGTATAGTGAGCCCGGTTTGAATGTCGTATCCAGGAGCTAAAACTGCGTATTCGCACTTGCTTTAGTTATACTGTTAGTTTCTTTTGATGTTTATGGTAAATGAATCTCCCGTAAGTGTGACCCGTTTATGGCCTGAGCACGTTTTGTTCGCAGACGCTCAGGTCAGATCGTTTTACTGTCACCTGGGTCTATGTCTGAAGACTCCATGAAAGATGAGTTCAGGGCGATCACCTTTCTACCATTCAGGATTTCATTTCATTCTTTGTTGGAAGGCATCTAACTGGGTAATTGGGAGTTATAACGCACAACTAATCACTTAGCCGCGATGTTTGAAACTTGCGCTCGAAGGCCAAAATTTGAAGGCAAGGAAGTTGCGCAAACACTTCTATTTGTGCGGGTGTCATCATGTGCTGCATGGCGCTGAACATGAGAAAAATATCGCGGGAATTTTGAACATTTGGCGAACGCCATTGATTTCCTATAGATGTCAGGACTAGTGCACGAGAGGACGCGAAGGATATGATGAAGAATAGGCCGTCACTACGAATATCTTTGCGCAGCCATCTCACCATACTGTTTAGTTTTCTGGCAATTAATGATGGAA
This sequence comes from Amblyomma americanum, assembly GCF_052857255.1. Lineage (NCBI taxonomy): Eukaryota > Metazoa > Arthropoda > Arachnida > Ixodida > Ixodidae > Amblyomma > Amblyomma americanum. Next base: position 2,998,211 of record NC_135504.1, on the reverse strand, counting down.
ATATTCCAATTCATTTACGCAGTGCTCCTCACTGGCAGCCGATAGATGCCGCTACTTACTGCAATACAGGAAATCTGGGCATGTGCTGAGCCACAGCGCCGAAAGTAATCGTATGTTTGAAATTATAAAATGTGGTATGGCTATCACTAATTGCCAGCTACACACGACTACTTGCAGCTATGCCTCTAAATATTATCGTTAAACAAATTCCTATCAGAAATTACTTAGCCAGCTCACTATAATTAATGTGACCCCACTGTTTGCTGATGACTACCAAAACTGGAGTTATAATGCTGTAGATGCCACCTGTATAGCTTAAAAAAGGCTATTTTCAAATAGTGTGCTTGACTCCTGCCGTTGCAGCCTTTATAACACTGGAGATGGTAAGTTTTATTCATTGAAATTTAAGTACGACGCACTACCCCACTGACAGCAGCTGTACGGACACCGCAGTATGTTCCATGCACAATTTTTGCTGTGAAAGGAAAGCTTATAAGATATGCGTTCTTAAATAATGGACACATTGCGTGGGGCTTTCATCAGCAGATGGCAATCTCTGCCTCAGAGGGAGAAAGCGATCTAAGAGGACACAGGAATTTGGAATGCAGTCTTTGCCTACATATGTATGAATCAAAGAAGGCATGAGACAAGAACCTCGCAATCTATAAGCCCGTGTCGAAAATGAGACCAATTTATCAAGTTACTCAAAGCACATTTCGAAGAATACTTCAGAGTATCTCGCCACACAATATGTAACACATTTCCTCCGCGAGGAGGCCGTCACGCACCTGAGCCGAAGCGGTCAACGTACGGTTGAGTGAGGAGTTTGTCCACTTGGTCGTTTCTGCTTATCGAACAACGTAAAACATTGCAAAAAAGAAATACTTTTGGGTTCACAAAGAAAGAGGGAATGGTTTCAAGTAGCGGATCCAGGGCAGTGGAATGGCGGACTTCGGGGCAGCAAAGGAACCTTATCGCGGTTTAACTTTTACGTCTTTCTCTGTGTGGCGAATGCCATATTGCTGTTCTGTTAGTGCCACCTTCCGCTCTTGTTTCTTCGAGTCTTCTTAGGCCGGTCCGTCCACACCACGTTTTGATCCGACCTTTCCGTCCTTGTCTTCAGCGCTAGTCACCATGCGCCTTAAGTCTTTCTCACCCACTGCCGAATTTAATCCCCCAGCCGCTATTTCAGTGCCAATAGTGTTACGCCGATGTTACTTAGCACGATTCTTAACGTAGATCTTCCTCCCACACGTGTTTTTGTACGCATTCTTTTCAGGCCCTCACTAACCTCTTCGTTCAAGGCTTACACACAGCTAAGGCGTCCTGTTACACTCGGATAGAGAGCAGCCTATTAGTGTACGCTCATTTGTTTCCCCCATTAGTCCTTGTAATGCGAGATTTAGCGCCAATGTTGTCTGTCTGAGCGAATGTCAACTCTGTTAATACCACGCAGAGAGTAGCATGCCACCGTATTTGCGAGTCTGGTTTCGCTACTGGCGGCCTTCCTTAATGCGTTTGGCAAGACGGGAAGACTGGTAAGTCGTTACGACAAGATTCTTTGCCTCATGGTGTCGGCATTACGTGGGCAGAAGCACAGGGATCCATTCCTGCCGAGGGACAAAAGCGTGCAAAGAAGCAAAAGGCCAGCATGCCTCGTGACGCAAACAATGGCCTGTGTTTGTCGTCTCTCTGCGTTTTTGCTGCCGAAGGCGCTTTCGGTATCTCAGTGTCTTCGAGATGCAAGCAATCGCCTCTTCACTGCCGTCCTTATTAGGCTGCTCTTTCCGAATCCGTCGGGTCCCCAGTTCGACGGCTGATTGAATTCCTGCCGCCGACATGATGCCGGCACGAAAGGACGCCAGACGAGAAATGGTTCGCCGCCCTCAAGATAGCTGAGTCAGCAGACCGGCGTGTGGCGTTCGGTGAGGGAGCGGAAGGGTACTGCATGAAAAGCATCTCCGACCTCCCTCACGAAAGACTATGCTCCAAGCTGTTATGGACTCGAATCCTTCCAGAGGCGAAATATTGGAAGTCTTGTAAGGGACACAGAAGGCTCTTGGGTAACTAGTTGCACAATTGATGTCTTTGAAAGCAGTTCCTAGATTAAAAAAAAATAAATATTGGATAGTTGTTACAAATAATTTTGTATGTTAAAACGTGGCGGCAATAATTCATTTATGATTCCCACTTTAAGACCCGCCGCGGTGGCTCAGTGCTTAGGGCGCTCGGCTGCTGATCCGGAGTTCCCGGGTTCGAACCCGACCGCGGCGGCTGCGTTTTTATGGAGGCAAAACGCTAAGGCGCCCGTGTGCTGTGCGATGTCAGTGCACGTTAAAGATCTCCAGGTGGTCGAAATTACTCCGGAGCCCTCCACTACGGCACCTCTTTCTTCCTTTCTTCTTTCACTCCCTCCTTTGTCCCTTCTCTTACGGCGCGGTTTAGGTGTCCGCCGATATACGAGACAGATACTGCGCCATTTCCTTTCCCCCAAAAAACCAATTATTATTATTATTCCCACTTTAATGGGGCCTATGCCCAGCGCTTCAGAAAAAGATTTTTTCCAAAAGGCATGCGTTGCCTCAGTTGTGCTCAATACTTGCAGTTTTTACAGTGTGCTCGGATGACCGTAGTGTGCTTACACCACGATAGCGATGCTGTATATGAGTCACGATATGTGCAAATCAAATGCAAGTTGCTCAAGGAACTTCCTTCAGAAGGATAGTCTCTGCATATACATGTATGAATGAAAGAAAGCATGAGATAGGATGCTTGCAATCTATTAGCCCGCATCACATCCCACTAATCTCCCGCCTTCACATAGACGTTGTCCCTCGTCACAAGAACCACAAGTAGCAGACTCCCCGCCGTCAAGCACGTCTTCGCAGCATCTGTGGTTAATACGGCCAAGACACCTCGGCTATGTATGTGGATGTGGCTTGGTATGCACAGCCCCATAGCTGTGCCTGCGTTGCTGAAAATAACGCCAACACCCCTTATCTAGGAACGTCCTTCGCGGCACCGGACCCGGCGGCCGCAGTAGCCATCGCTACAGCCATCACCATCAAAATGAGCGCCACCCAACACCACGACTCCCACACTTTTACCGACTCCCAAGCCGCCTGCAGAGCCTATACGAGTGGACGTGTCCCGCGCACGGCTTTCCGCGTATTGGGCGACCATTTCCAACATGATCATGTCATCACCTGAGTCCCAGGACATGCAGGTCTTGATGGCAATATTAGGAAAGATGCGCTAGCTCTATGTTATGCATACCAAGCGGGGCACACTGACTCTGCCCTATACACCCCCCCCCCCCCACACACACACACACGCACACAAACTATCCCCACTTCTTGTGGGGATGGCGAAAGTCATGCGCCTAGAAAAGCTTTCTATTTGGAGAACTTCGCGCTTCGTCTAAGACATTAAAATTGAAATGATGCAGTTCAGGATGCATTTTGTCGACACATTTTGGCATGTAGAACCATCATAATTCTAAAACACTATACACGCAAGAGACGAGAGCTTTATTGGGCTAATTCGCAGTGCCAATGTCTTGTGTAAAGGAAGTCTATGGTGTAATTGAACTCGCTCCGGCTTGTACCTCAGCCTAAACTAGCCTGGCAGTTAAAAGGCAGCTTTCACATGAAGGTACCGGTATTTACATTTTAAAAAGTTGCCCGTCTTAAAATGCAGAAATAATAATTTCTATGTGCAACCGGTGGTAATATAAAATTCATTAACATACATTAAATAAAGAAATATAAAGGAAACGATAGCTGAAGAATGGAAAAAGAACTGAAGGTTCAAGTTAGGAAGGGCGAAATACTTGTCTTTGCTGGAATTAGCGAGACCTGGAGAGATTACGATAAATAGACGACTGATATTAACGTTGAACGTGATTAAAACTGGAATGGCAAAACAAAAACTGAGATAACAAGCAAAAAGATGTTTAAGAGGCATTTTCTGAGATTTTTCTATTGTGCTAACTAAAACGCAACGACATGCGCTCAGTTCGAAGTCGATTTCATGACCGTTTCTCTTTTAAACTCACAATATCCAGTAATTCTAACTGAACAAAATATGGTCTGTGTGAAGCATTTAATTTTATTGTTTGAAACAAAATAATGCAACACCTTTTTCTTGATCTAGAATTACCTTGTACTGACGGTCTTCCAGAGAATTTTTTCAGAAAATCAGAGCGGAAGTTTTTTTTTAAATCTCCATCAATGTTAACCTTTTTTGACTTTTCGAATTATAGATGATTTCAACTCCTACTTAAAAATTATCTTGCCGTTATAGAAGTACAAATTTTGTCCGGCGATTGTAAAAGGAACGGATTAATTCTGAGAAAAATTTAACCCTCAGGTTTCTAATCCTCCTTGTCCAAATTTTGTCCTAAAAACTTCCCTTACTGGAATGCCTTACTTTTTCACAATGTTTGCGATTTTATGCTGCAAAATTTTAATAGTCAAAAATATTTTTGCATTGCTTCCAACAGGAAAGTTTCCTTAATATTAGTAAAAAAAATAACCAGGTTACAAAACATTTTATTTTACTTTCTGCAGGGTTTCAAACTAGCGATTTTGTGAAACCGCAAAATCTACGTTTTCCACCTAGCGTGCTATACGTTTTTTTATAAGAAAAAAAAACTACACCACTTCTTGCAAAACTAAGTACGATTCCCTTATGTTGACACATTTCCCCATCACATATAAAATTTTCATTGAAAAAATGGTCATGTGGCCTCGAGTACTATTTTTGTCTCAGCACACCCATATACATGCACAAAAGCGCACTGCTCCTGATATCCAAAAGGCCAGGTGTTGCTGAAAACCACATTAACTTTTAAACAATTAGTTTCCTAACCTGGTCACTACCCTGAATATTCTACCATCCCGGCCCGACGCCCTTGTGAGACTTCACATCGGCTCATTCTGTGTTATAGCTCTAGAAATAGTTTCATTCGCCACATATATAGGAAATAAATGTCACTCCCAAAACCAATTTTTTTTCCGGAGTTATCGGTAGAACCATCCAGCTTTTAACAAAACCTATTGTTGTTGGCTAACGATGATGTTCGTCGAGTTCTAAGCACATGAGAGGGTTGCTCGATGGCAAGGAAAGAAGCATGGATTATTTAAAGAAAAATGCTCAAAATGGAATTTATACTATGTCTCGTCCAAAATAAGTTTCCTTATTATGATAGGTTCCACTGCGCGCACTGAAATAGTTTGGTGAAACCTTCACACTCTAATTCCACGCGACGTCCGTGCTAGAGCGGCATATGCTGTGGTCGTCATAAGAACGGTTACTGTTTTCTCTAAGAACTCGCAGAACAGATAAGAACTCGGGCTTCTTCGTCGATTCCTGTAGACTTCGGAAAACTCTTCGCCGATGTCAGTCTCTTCTTTTCCGAAGAAAATTCTCGCATATGGTGCAGGGCTTATTCCATTCGCCTTAGTTTCAAGTGTCTTGCCTGAAAAATAAATAATTCGAGCCTCCCGCATCTCTTTCTTGCCAAACCTTCGGCACGCCAGTCTGCCTGGGTTATTTCTTCATGGAGACGAACTCCTTTAATGTTTTGTCTTCGCCACTATTCAACAGTTCGCAAATATAAATGAAAGAAACTTCAAGGCTTCGCCTTGCCCTACGACGCATGCAGAGGGACACCTTTACAAGAAAAATCAAACGAAGAATTTTTATTAAAAAATGAAACGGCCTTATATCCTAGTTTTTTTTTTTTAGCACTGCGCTCCTCTTTATAAGTATGACACACGAACTTGCACGCATGTATACGCTTAAGGAACGAGGCTGATCGATGTACTGAGCCGCGCTTTTGAGTTCAATGACACGCCTCTTGCCACTTTCCTCGTCGCTTTTTCAGCTTCCAAGCGTCCACCGCTAGGAAATGCTCGGAAGCATGTCAGAGAGAACGCCGCCGCCGAGAGGTGTCCAGCTCTTAGTACATCCCCTACGGGAGCGGATGTCACTGGCTGAACCAGTTCTCCTCGGCTCTATTTTGTGTGCGCACATGCTTGAAGCTCTGTTGTCAGACTCCGCGGTTTACTTTCGTCTTTGAGCCGTCTTTCACGACCGTGTTTCCAGTTCGCAGGCTGTTCAACTCTATATAGGCACACTTTGTCCCCAGGGGGAAAATATGTCGCTGATGTATAGATGGAGAACTTGTGCACTTGTGGACCAGACAGAATTCTTGAGCTCTGCGCATATGAGAGGGAGACATACTCATGGCGGGAAAAGTCAATAACAGATAAATACAAGAAAACTAAAAATAGAGCAAGCGCTAAGTAAAGTGTTGAACGAGCGATCGGCGTCTTTCCGGCCGGGCATGGAAATTCCCACGGGAGTCGAGCGGCGACGCAGTACCGGTGCGCCTGAGGGATTTGGCCGACGTCTTTGGCGGCGCATTCCTTCAGAGAAATGTCTGCGCCGAGAACATGTCGCGGAACCATATTCAGCGTCTGTCATTATCGTTTAGTATTTTTGTTTTTCAAATGCAGGGATCACGCATCTCAGAATGCCCTGCGGGACCGCTTGGCACGAAAACGTCCTATTGTTTCATCTGCTTGCAGGTAGCTATATCTAAACAAAAGCGATGTTTTCTCAGTGTCCGGGGCGATGAAAGAGCTCTTTGCGATTGGTTGAAGTTGAGTTGAATTGAGTTGAGTGGTTGTAAACTACCGGTGGGATTAGCCTTGCAGTTGCTGCCGGCAATTGCTCCACCGTAGCGACACTTAAATAGAAATCACAGAAACACTGTCCGCAAAAACCCAAGTAGACACTCCTGAGGTCACCATGTGGAGGCCAAATCCGTGTCCTGCAGGTAAAGTAGAAGAAGGCGAGAAGCATCCCTTCTACTCGACTGGCTCCCGCGCGGGAAAACAATGTCCTGAAGAGAACTGTGAGGAACTCCTGCCTTCTTGAGGGATCCGAATAACACAGCCCGTTCCACGTTGTACAAAGTACAGCACAAGAGGTAATGTTCTATGTTACCACACACACCACACGTTGAACACAATGGTGACAACGCTAGGCCAGTCTTATACATCCACGCCGGCGTACGAGCAGAATCCGTGCGAACGCGATGCAGCAAAGTGGCTTGGTACCTATTGAGACCCTTGGTCACACATGGCTGATGAGGAGAGCTCCACAAAGTACTGAAGTGGCACAACACCACATCTCTGAACATTTGCTTGACTTCATGAGGGACTCCATGTACTGGAATCTCGGAGAGAGCTGTATGGGCGAGGTTGTCTGCTATCTCGTTGCCTAAGACACCTATGTGCGAGGGCACCCATTGAAAACGCATAGAGAAGCCTTTGCTATGTAGATTCTGCACCAAACGTAGGGATCTAAGACTCAAGGCATCAGTGGGGAGCCCGTACTCTAACCTTTGAAGGGCAGATTTTGAATCCGTAATTATGACAGTAGGTTGAGGCGTACAACACCGTAGCTTCTTTAGAGCTGCCTCAATGGCAACGCTTTCGGCCATTGTGGAGGACACGACTTTAGTAAAACGAACAGACCAATCATACTTCAAACACGGAATATGAAAACCAGCTGCACTATATCTTCTGACCTTGTCCACAGAGCCGTCTGTAAAAATTTGAAGATGACTGTCATATTCGGTCTCAAGATGTTCCAGTACGAGCGAACGCACTGCCGCTAAAGGAGAATTCCGCTTAGCGCGAACGTGGGGAATTGTCAAGGAACAATCGAGGCTCGGAAAGGACCAAGGTGGCTTCAACGTCTAAGGTCGATCTCGAAGGTCGAGACCCAAAGAACGAAGAGTATTTAAAGCCAAGTACGCCCGGGACTCAGATCTCTTTCGAAGGCGCTGTAGAAGCGCTCTCCCGGCAACAGTCTCTCTGAGGCAGCCAATTTGCAGAAAAAGTCTTTGTGAAGCGGCTAGCCGAAGGGGTTTCGATTGAGACTCATACAGTACTGCATTGTTTGGAGCAGCCTGCGGAACGCCGAGAGCCCTCCTTAGTCCCATTCTGTGCAAAACCTCAAGGCGTTCCAGCTGCGATACCGAGGGGGAAATTAAAGGGAGCTGGTACATTATGCGACTTGTCACCAGGGCATCGTGAAGCCAGATCATTGAAGCAGGATGGTTTCCCCATTGCTCACTAGCAACTCTACGAAGCACATTGAGACGAGAAGATAGTGAAGCCACAATCGAGTCCACAGCTCGTCGCCACTGTAGACGTGAGTCAATAGTGACGCCCCAAAAAAAAACGTATGTGGTTAACCTGACGAAGGCAAGACTGATCAAGGTCTATGCTCAGCCGCGCATACCGTCGTCCCCTACCTGGAAACAGGACGAAGCCAGATTTTTCCACCGAGAGAGTCAACCCAACACCTTGAAGATAACTTTTAACTGAAAGCACGGCCTGTCGCGCTAATAGAGCTAAGCGTTTGTGTTGATATCCGGTTAATCAAAGACAAATGTCGTCTGCATATATCGACATATGGACATGCCTACAATGTTTTTGCACATTTGCGGGAAGACTAGCCATGACAACATTAAAGAGCGTTGGGGACAGGACACTACCCTGAGGTACCCTTCGCGATACCGCCCTTTCGGAGCTCATTGTACTACCTAACCGCACTCGAAATTTACGATCACTGAGAAATGAGTGAATGAATCGCAGAATATAGCCCTGTACGCCTATGACCTGCAGACTATTCAGTATTGAGCTCTGGAGGACGCTATCATAAGCCTTTGACACGTCTAGGAAAATAGCTAGTGTTGAAAGTCCAAAAGCACTCTGATGTTCAATGTGGCTTATCAAGTCCAGGACGCTATCCTGCGCGCTTAAACCTGTGCGGAATACAGTCATGCATGTTGGTAGTGCCCTTCTATCCTCAAGCCACCAAGATAAACGCTTACTTGCCATCTTCTCCATGAGCTTAGCCACACACGACGTCAGCGATACAGGACGATACGAGGCCTCGTCTGTCATCTCTTTGCTGGCCTTCAGCAGTGGGACTACACAAGCCACCTTCCATGAAGCGGGAACGTCACCAGACTCCCACACTCGATTGAGATAGGTTAGGAGCATCTTCCGGTGTTCTAGAGGCAGGTTATGTAACATTTGATTGGTAATGCCGTCAGGACCTGGGGCACAGCGACGCCGCAAGCTGCGGAGCGCTGTCTGTAGTTCTCGAAGTGTGCACGGGGCGCCCATAACAGACGGAGACGTAGCAGGCAGAGCGCAGGGATGAATGCCTGGTCTGGAATTTACAAATGCATCCGCAAATTCCTCTGCCAAGCACACGAGATGTTTCTGCGTGCGCAATGCAAGCGCCTCGAAAGGTTTACTCGGACGAGAGCCACCAGCAAGACTGCCAACGACACGTCAAATTCTCGTTATCGGTGAGAAAACAGTCAAACTAGCGCAAAAGGATGCCCACTGGGACCTACAGAGCTTGTTCGCATGACGTCTAATGGCAGAGTTGAGCCTGTTGAAAGTTGTCTTCAAGGCTCTGTCGTCCTTCTTCCGCAACAGTTGTCGCTCCGCCCTTCTACGCGCTGCGCAGAGGTTCCTGAGTTTTAAATCCGGAGTCGGAAAATGATCAGGTAGCTTGAGCGCCGTGGTAGCAGCCATCTTAGCATAAATCATTTTGTCTGTCACATCACCGGAAACACAGGCTAAGTGCTCCCTGTATTTGTCCCAATTAACAACATGGCAAATTTTAGGACCACGCAGATGGAAGTCGGCAGTAAACACAAATATCGGGTAGTGATCACTTCCCATTCGGTCAGCTCTAGTTGACCACTGCACACGGACGTCAGTTGAATGTATGGTTAGGTCTATAGATGTGGGTGAGGTTGGAGGCCGAAAGAAAGTGGGACTTCCGTCATTGGCCACGCACAGGTCCAAACTGTCGATGACTTCTACAAGTTGACGTCCGCGAGGATCTCTGTTCCTGTCACCCCAGGCAGGGTGGTGGGCGTTGAAGTCACCGCAGATGATTCTGGGTGCTGGGCAGTGGTCACAAAGTTGCTGGAGGAACAAAGCCATATCGACCTTCATCTGCAGGGACACGTATACTGATGCAATGGACAGAGTTCGGAAGGCGAGCCGAATCCTCACAGCCACTACCTCAATACTGTCGGTGCAAAGATCGGTGACGTTCAAAGCCACATGAGGAATCTCCCTTCGTATGTAAAGGGCGGCACTTCCTGCGGGAAAATACTTTATGCTGCAATTCTTGTGGGCGACGTATCCCGGCAAAGACCTCCCGCTTGGCAAGCCAGCCTCCGAGAGGGCCAGTACTGGAACACAGGTCTCTTTCAAGAACAATTTTAGTTCTGCTAATCGACTTATAATCCCAGCGCAGTTCCATCGCATGATAAACGGCACTTTTCTAGGGTTTTTAGTTGCAACAGGTTGAAGAAAACTAGCCATCTAGGAGTTGATGTTCTCTGCGAAGGCGGTGATCAAGGTCTCAAAGGAAAGCACCATTTGTATAAAGTTCTTCAAAGTGCCAGGCTGCATCGCTTGGCTAAATTAACGCAGGGCATCAAACAAAACGCGTAGAAGGTCGGAGAGATTCCGGCTTTTGAGCTCCTTATTTTGCGGCACGCACTGGCGCACCACTTCGACAAAAGACGGGGACTGGGACCCACTCTTGGCCACGGTAGCTGGTGTCTGCATCTCTTTTAAGGCAAGGGGATGTCCTCCATGTTGTCGAGTCTTGCTGTGATCTGATCGCTGAGGAACATGGACACTTTTTGCAGAAGCAGATCGAACAGCCAGCTCACCCTCGGAGGCCTTTGCCGACTTGCTCGGATCAGGTCGTGCAGCGACGTCGCTTGCTACCACGTCCCGAGCTTGCAACTCGAGCGCAGGGAACTCTTCACTTCCATGTATCGGCTTCTCAGTAGGTTGTGGTTTGGGGCCACTAATGAAGGACTTGCGACGGTGTAAGGAGCTTACACGGAATGTGCAGCCACTGAAACTCGCTGGATGGTCACCTCCACAATTAGCGCAAGCAAAATCTGCCTTGCACTCTTTGTAATCATGGCCACCACCACACCGCTTGCAAAGTTGATCTTTGTTGCAAACTCTCGCTACATGTCCAAAGCGTTGACACCTGAAGCACCGGGGAGGAGTTTCAACGAACTCGTGGACTGCATGTTTGGTGAAACCAAGGTCAATTATTCCAGGGCGCTCGGTGTTGGGAGCAAACGTTAGCACAATAGAGTTTGTAGGCTTCTCTGCCCATTGTTGTTCTCCAGGCTCCACCCGGCGCATTAACCGTCGCACGAGCAGAACTCCTTGCGGTTTCAAGTAGTCAAGAAGGGCACTTTCCGAATACCACACTGGTACTTCCCTTATAACACATGTGTTAGTCATGTAGGAGTGTGGCAACCGGGCTTGAACTCGTATGCCACCGATCTGAGAGCACCGCAGAAGAATGTCTACTTGCTCTTCTGTTGAGATATCTAGATGAAGAGCCCCTTGCGTTGTGAAGCGACTGCGAATCGGATAGTTCAGTCAAAAGAGAAAGGTGTTGACTTCAGAGAGTGGAACCCTATCAGGCTGTTCGATGATATTAAAGTACTAGTAAGATCTGCGATTGGTTGAAATCAGGGAGGTGGATACGGAACTAGGACCATATCGAGCCCTTCAGGTCGTTCGCGATGAAGAATATGTTTAACTCGGTGGTTGACTCTGAGACCCGTAAAACTGGACGTATGCCGGCGGCCATCAGCTTTTCATGCATGAACCGTTTTTATCGCCACTTCAGTCGAACATCTCAGAGATGGTGAGAAGACTTGACCCTTTCAGGCGCTTTTCGCAATTCCCGCAGAAAAAAAATCCTTACATTTTGTATATGCAACTATAATCAAGTCTACTTCACTTAATTTGCAATGAGAAACCTCCACTGTTGAATTTTTTACGAGTAGGTAGACAATTGTGTACGCACACCTTGATGGGTATGGAGTGTCATACAACGGCTCTGTTTATTTAGTTTTTTTAATTTTTGTCGTTGTTTGTGGCAAGTTGCTAATCGGGGTTATAACAAGGGCATGGCGGGCCTTGCAGAAATGACTAACTACAAACTATTGTGACCATGCATTTGGCGACCATGTTTTTGTTTCATCAAGCAGGCTAATCTCTCCCCTCAAAAACGACCGAATTGAATTTTCTCTGTAACATGTAAAAGGACACTGAGGAAAAATCGGCGTTAGGCTCAATTACTGCTCTCTAATGACACTGTTCATCTAAAAATGGAACCTTTATGGGCTGGAAAAGGCCGAAACAAAAGAAATGCATGCGTCTCCATCAGCGGTCGAATTCGCAAGTAAACTGCAATGAGTCGGCACTGTTTTCCGGCTGCACATCGCGGAGGCTAGGCTACAGCGACATCACTTAAAAATTCAAACAAGAAGCGATTTTTGCTGCGCACATCACGAATTTAAATCCAGATGCCGGAAGAGTTTTGAGTGCAATTTTCTGGCCAATAAAATTGCCAGACGATTACGGCAGTGGGTAATGCGAAGTTTGAGCACAGTTCTTCACACACCGTCTGCCACCGCTGGCAGGTGGCGTACGTGTTACGCTGCTAGCCAGCCTCCGGGATCTTCCCGTTGCAGCCACCGTCCGGTTATCCATTGGCAGGTGGTATCACGCCACCTGTCAGGTGATGTATTAGCCGCCGACTACACCTTACGGCGACGACGCGGAATGCGGGAACGGGCGCCTGTGGGGCTAGCAAAAATCTTTTCCTTCCTTTTTACTATTATTTTTTTAATAAAACCACTACCACCACCACCACCTGTGGGAGCTGCTGTCGGACAGGCATCAACATAGCCGGAAAGAGCCACAGGGGCAATCCTTGCTGACAGCGAAAATTGGTTGGAGTTGTCCTCGGTGCCCCTCTCAAGTCTATGGCAAGCCGCCTACATTCTGTGATATGCATTAATGCGAGGCAGGCTTAGCTTTCCGTGTCGATGGTTTTCGTGCTCGCGTTCGTATTGTTTTGCTCGCAGTGCAGGCTTCGCCCATCTATTGGCCATTCTGGCCAGAAAGAATGAAAAGAAATATTCGAGGGCTTTCAAGAAGTTTTTTGTTACCTAAAGGACGTCCTATTGGAGAAGGGAAGTTGCTGCGGCGAAGAATGTGTCTTCTGCAGAAGACATAGCCGCGTTCTCTCACTACAAGTAGCCCCGCGTGACATGCGAGAACCTGAAGCGAGACCTTTGCGGTGTAAGTGGTAGCTATGAGAACAAAAAAACACAATCTGCTGTGTCTAAACAAAGGCTTACCATTTCCAGACTAAAATTTTAGGGCAGAAGAAACCTGTCAGACTGAGAAAATTTCCTGGATCGCATAAGCGATCGATATCGTTTCCTGTGTAGAAGCTCTTTGGGGAAACAAAGAAACATAAACCAAACAAAAGGCTGCAGTGGTAGACACCAAGCTATGAAAGCAACGAAAAAAAGCTGCCAGGTTAAGAATAATCCACAAATGCTTATATCTGCCGGTTGGTGGCGTTTGTGAAAGCGTGAACGGAAATGCTTCCGTGCCCTTCCAGAAAAAAAAAAAAACGCCGTGCGGCGGCGGCCTCCTTTGTTCTATTAGGAGCGGCAGCGTGCAGCTTTGATCTCCCATCTTCCGAGAGCCAGAGGCGCCTCTAGTAGAGAGAAACCTCTCTTTGTTTGCGACGGGCCTTCTGCGCCGGAGCAAGAAAGATATGGCGGCCACAGAAAGTTTCGTGTCCAACTTGGCCGCATTGTGCTAACAGCTAGCACGGTAAATATTAACTGGTTGGCGCTCTGGAAGGTCTTCTCCCAAAGAGGCGCGCGATCAACTCAGAAGCAACGGTGACACGTGGGGCGTAATATCCCAAATCGCAGTGATGGATAGGTCCACGTTTTTCAAGACGGGACAGAGAACAAGACAGACGTCTCGTTCTTTGTCCGTCTTGAAAAAAACAGCGGTTATTTCTTTTCCGTCAACATGTAACAACCAGCCCGTATTAGCCCTCCTCTGGTTAGAAGCGTTCCCTTTGAAACGGTATGGTGGCAGGTGCCATCATGCTCGTATTCTCTTTATTTACATTTCCTTAACCGTTCTGTAAAATTTCGCAGCGTTATGTATAAATTCACAATTTTCCAAAGACAAATTTGACTGATTTTACGTTTCAGAAATTTTTAATCACGAATTTGTATCCTTACGTCACCGCCTTGCTTTCGAGCCACCGATATTACAACCGCTTTTTGTCAATGTCTGCCGCAGATTCATTCACATTACCTTGGCAGTGAGAGGTGACGCAGTTGAGCGGCGCCCTCTAAGACCAGGAGGCGGTAGTCGCCATCGCCAAAGCGTCGGCGGAAGCCACTGGGATCACGGACAGAGGTCCCCACCCACAATCCGCTCCGGTCTTTTTTTTTTTACAATTAAATGTTTATTCTCTCTCTCTCTCTCTAAACCTTAGGGCCTCAGGGAGAGTGACTGGGCCTGTATAGACATCCGGATGGGGAGTGTCAGATTCTAAAAAGACATGTTCCATTCCTTCTATAGACTTACCACACAGTGCACATGTGTTATCTCTCTTATCAAACTGAAGAAGAGCGGCCGATTGGGCGAATTGGTAACAATTCATGACAGTGAAACAGCGCAAACTAACAGGACCCAGTAGGAGAGGGGACAACAGAACGGTGCTGAACTCTCAACTGAATTTTATTGGAAGTGCGCACGCCAGCTTATACAACACTAAAACTGCGCACATGCGCATAGTCAACCGCAGGCGTTCTCGTAAAAAGTCAAACCTGCTTTTCCTACTCTGTCCTGTTCGCTTGCGCTATTGAACTGCCATCTATTGCTAAATTTCTTTTTGTGGCTTCGCGTTCTGAAGCACCATAATCTCACTTCAAAGAATAGGGCGCTGCCTCTTGAGTTATCATAGACCCATTCCTTGTTGGTATGTCTTCTCTGTTTTCTACACTCGCCTGAAATCTGCCTTTTCTCCATTGAATGAATATAGTTAGTACCCTCTGTGGTCCTGACCCGTCATTTAAAGCTCAGTTTTTTTTTCTTTTTGGTACTGCTGAACACCTACTAGTTATTCTTCTGGTCCTTTTGCACCACCTTGTGCGGACGCTTTTTCTGCACAAGTATTTAAATTCCTTAGCTGCCCACCTGTTATCGTCCAGTTTCCTCAGACGCTCTTCATATAATGTTCTACTCTAAGCTTCCCGTGCTTTGAACGATGCGCAGCCCACATCCCCTGTACTGCCTCATCTATGGCTTTGCCGTGGGCACCTAGTGATGATCTGCCAATAGCTCTCTGATTTACTTCCAATCTCGGCTGAACTTCTGTCCTTAAGCACAGAACCGCATTCCCGAAAGTAAGCCGGCCCTGACACAATTATTTCTTCCTAAATACTTTTCAGTGGCGCATACCTGCGGTGCCCCCCTTAAGCCATTTTTCGTTACCGCGGCATATCTTCGCCCTTTCTCTCTGGTTGTATTTTCGAGTTTTTCGATGTTTGCCTATCCTTCCCATACTCCGGGATATTTACGGTCTTTCTGCCTGGATATACATGCCCTTGTACCGTAAGCACGTATGTCGCGTTATGTGGCGCTGCAGTGCAGGGCTTCGGAGTATTTTCTGCTGCCAGGGGCACTGCAGTCAGACAGCACAGAATACGGGGGCTTTCGAATTTTGCCGCGAATGAAACGTAGTTGCCGCGGCCGGATCCCTTCATCTTGGTCTCAGCAGCCGCACGGCGTACCTGCAGTATCACTGCCGCAAGTGATTCGTAGGTAGTGTAATGAAAAAATAAAGAACGAAACACTTTAAAATTTTGAACTATTTATGAGCTTCTTAACAACAGTGGTATTCAATGACTTCCAAGACAATAACCAAATAACCGTGACCCCAAAAGTACATCCCCTCTATCGGGGTGAGTAAAAGCGATTAGTTGTTCGTACTTTCCACAGGGCGCCAACATTCAAGCCGCCATGCAAGGCCGCTATGCTACAGATGACACACTATCGAGGCATTGATTGCAGGGCCAATATCAATGCGACTAAAACACGTGTTGGTCAACTGGACGATAATTTTCTTTCACAAAAGTGGAACACTAGGCTCTGAGATTGCAACTTAGCACGACGTGAAACCAGGCAAAAATTGCTACTCTGGAGGTACCCCTCATAAATTCATCGCCATGAAGATGTCTAGAAGAATAAAACGGTGATATGGCGATAAGCGAGTTTTATAAATCTTGATTAAAGAATTAAGTTGGGTTAGTTGGTGCTTTTGATCAACAGACTGCGACATATTACTAGCGTTAAAATACAAAGGACAAAGAGCAGAAACACACAGGACACACACAGAGTTGAAGTCTAGCGTCTGTCCTGTGTGTCTCTGCTCTTTGTCCTTTGTATTTTAACGCTTGTAATATGTTGCAGTCTGTGTATAAATATTGACGCCGTTAAGCATCGAAATATGTCTTTTTCAGTCCTACCTCAGCTAACAAGTAGTGGGCGTGTCAATGTTTCCGCAAGTTCGAAGTTATGTCAACGTACTCATTTGCAGGATATAGTATCACTCGTTCAGTGCCTCGAAATTGATTTTTGGTTTTGTGTGCCGCGTCCGGTAGTTGCTTTTGTTTGTTTCAAATCGTGTCTGAAACTCTTCCACGAATTCTTTACCGCGTGTTTTCCGGCAATATCACTGCAGCGAGACGACTGAGCTGCTTAAATCTTTGTGTGGCGCATATATAGACGTAGCTTGAAACGCAAGTGAACTCCCGAAGGCAGCAACCTTCGTGCATATGGGCTGTGACACCTACAGAAAAGGGCCGCCGCGGTGGCTGAGTTGTTATGGCGCTCGGCTGCTGACCCGAAGTCGCGGGTTCGATTTCGGCCGCGGCGGTAGAGTTTTGATGGAAGTGAAATTCTAGAGGCCCGCGTACTGTGCGATGTCAGTGCACGCTGAAGAACGCCAGGTGGCCGAAATTTCCGGAGCTCTTCACTACGTCGTCTCTCGTAGCCTGAGTTGCTCTGAGACGTTAAACCCCCCTAAAACATAAACCAAACCATAAACACCTACAGAACAGCAACGGCTCTACACGCTTTAGCACCATTTTTCTTGTTGTTAACGCGGCAGGATTTGGTCTGGCGTGCACATTCGACCGTACTTATCATAGCCGGGAGCCTGCGCTAGCGGGCTCGCGTTGGTGTCACACTACGTCCCTTATACGTCGAGCACCGCGCATGGGAGGACGAACGGATAATGGCAGTGCCCAGGCTCAGATCAAGCGTTTCATACCAGAGCTTTGTTATCGCCAGCGACCGTAACCGTAGGTGATTTCTTCTTTCTTCGCCAGTCATTGTAACCCAAAATAGTTCCTTATGTTTGAGGCGAGTATTGATTACCGATGAATGCCGATGCGCGCGAATACCGCATACATTCATGTAGGGACCGCTCCCCCAACTCAGTAGCCAATTAATAAATAAATAAACAAAGAATAATTCAATTTCACTTATGTATAATTTTCCGCCTACGCACAATCTCTCCTTAATTATTTGTTGGAATAACTGCGGGTAGCGTGATGCTAGTCAATCAAGTGCCCTAGCAGCCTATTTTATGACGGGCTGTTCCTGTCTGTGCGCTTATCACCAAGAGTTTGAATCTTTATACAGAACTCACCTAATCGCACTAATTCGTCCCAGAGTGCGGGTTGTTGCACGAACAGGTACGTGCCTGTTTTGCTGTAGTTGAAAAAATTTACTGCAAAAATGCCGCTTTCATGTAAAAGCCAAAACTTGTTAAAATATCAATAGACAAGTGCGGTCCTTGTACTAATGTATACGGTACACGGCGTGGCCACGCTTCCGATCTGCGTTGAATGTATCCTATCATTTGTGAACACAAGCGAAAGACTCCTGAGCTAATTTGCACTGCCGCGATTTTTTTCGAAAGCGGAGAACCGCGGTAGATGTCGGGACGCGGTGATAAAAGCCGCGCACTGAAGCGAGCGATGGATACCAGCGAACAACGAGTAGAGAGACCGCTCTTTAATGGAAATCCTTGTTATTACGAAGAGGGAAAAGTAGGAATGCTCTCTTGATGCAGGCGCGATCGCTGGCACATAGTGAATTTAATGCGGTGAGATAATTCTATAACCATCAGAAGAGAGCAGATTACGTTGGCGCGGGATGTATTTCCCATGAGACGGGGAGGAGGGGGAGGGGGGATAGCGCACAAAGATTCGTTGCGCTATTTTAACGGCAGTTACACGGCAAATAACTTCTGCAGAAATGTGTAGTTGAGCTAACTGGAGCAGATTCGGAACATGATGAGAAACAGCACGTCGACGAGACACGTAAGGTGAGGCGCGACGCATTGTTGTCTCGGTTCTTAACTTTGATTTTTGTTAATTTCAAATTCGAATTGCTGGAATACTGCTCGTTTTAAGTGCATATTTAACGCTTTTGCCGAGGTTGGAGTGTTAGTGTCCCCTTGAAATGTCCGGTTAAGTTTGCTCTTCTCCTGCTACAAAAAGCGGAAATTGGTGAAATTAAATTGAACTGGATAATGAACTATTCACCACAAAACGCGTTAAGCAACAGTGACTTCTCTTCCGTTACATGTACTGGGTGGTCACTGGAAGTGGCAGCCTCGTTTGTTTAGAGTTGGCAATGTTTCCTTTAGTGATTTCTTGAAAAACAAGGTTTTTTTTATTCAGACATGGTAAATTTGCGCGAAAAGTACACATTCAAGAGGGGACTCGGTACAAGTGCAAATGCCCAACGGGGACTTTTTCCCGCCGGTAGTGACGGAGACGGCATAAAACTTGTGCCCCCTTTTTTTTTTCAATCGTGCTGGTTTGCAGACATCAAAGGCAGACGTTTTTTGCATGTACACAGACAATGGATTTGTTAACACGAGGGCCTTGAAGTTGTGAGAGTCTAAAGTAAACTGAAGGCGTTCTTTGAGTCTAATGTTTACTCTTTCTTTCTCCGCCGCATAGGAAAAAGCGCGTGAACTGTGCAGACTAAACCGCAGGTGCCCACAATTCAGAAGTGAATTCTGAATTTGATGCATGAAAACACAAGGTTATAAAAACGAGGCGTACTCTGTACTGGCTCCTCAGAATGATTTCACCGAAACCATAAAAATATATATTAAAAGCAAGAAAAGCAGCTCTCGATGCACGCAGTGCGGATGTGCTGATCATAATGCCTAAATGCATTCAGTTCCTATCTCACTTTGCGTTGTTGTCTTTTATAAATCTCTGCGTCACAGCTGAAGCGAAATAATACGGTCGCGTGCCTGTGTGAGACGCTAAGCGCAGAAGTAAACCCAAGGTGTCACATTTGTCGCAGGTTACTCGGAGGCGCATTTTCAAGGCGCCGTGTATTTAGGAAGGGTTCGTGTGGATGAGTGTAATAATGCGTTCGGTTTATTTAATTTTCTTTGACTGCCCCTCTGAACAGAAAAAGGAGCTCTGACGGACTTAGTCAAGCTTGCAAGCGCACGACGATTTGCTGCGTTTTTCGTTCAAGAAGTCCACCGAAACATTTTGACAGGTGCATTTACCGTAAAGAAGGGTGAGAGTCAGAAAAGTTTCTACTTCAGGCAGAAAGTGACAGTTCAGAAGACTGCTTTCTCCACTCACAGAGTAGGGCGGATAGTACGCCATTTTCTGCCTTAGGCTGAAGGCTTTTAGGCTGGAAAGTTCACGGACATTAGACGCAGGCGCGTTTTGTAGTGAAATCGAAAGAATAGAGTGAATTTGGACGCCAAAGAGCAACCTTTCAGAGGACACGCTAAAAATAACGTGGAAAGCGAAAAAATAAATCCCTATACATTACTTTTCCTCTTCATCATTCACTCATTATATCTTGCAGTATATGCGAGGTTTTTCAGGAAAAGCTGCCACTAATTTTCAAAAATATTGTTTATGAAGTAAAGAGAAGCATTTCGCGGCGTAATATTACCAGAGTTTGCGGACGTCCAAAATCAGGCGATGCACCCTAACTAGTACAGTGATTAACAAAAATCTGATAGTTAGCTTTTCTGCTATTACCGATAAGCACCTGATTTCAAATAGAAATTTGTAGCCTGCTGTTAGTAACATCCATATAAGTTTTTACAAATATAAGTTTTTACAAATTTTTAAATGCAATCGGGCGCTTATGTGAAATAGCCATAAGGTCGACCATCAGAATTAACCACTTTACTAAACATAATTCGCCTCTTTTCTGACGCCCGCCAACACTGGTATCATTATGCCGCTGGAAGCTTCTATTTAGCTCGTTTTTTTTAATTAGTGGGAGGCTGCCACGAAAAGCTTCGTATATCACTGGTCGCACTAACCTTTCCATAAAAGGTGATAGGTCGCTTAGTTCATTGTTCTGGGACTTCATAGATGGCGCCCACCTGCTCGGCACACGGCACTAGTCATTGCAATTGCTCGCAAGTGGGCGTGTCGGATAAGTCAAGACGAGCTTGGAAGTGGTAGGAATAGTAAGAATATCGTGACAATGATGCCGTCGATGGTCACATATTAAACGGCGCTTACACTAGTATGGGTGTGCTTCATCTGACGTCTTGAAAGTAACAGCTATACAGTGCACGCCAGCTCAAGCCGGCACTAAAGTTAGAGATGTGGAGGCTTCGGACATTTGCGTACCCCAAACTCCGGAACTCGAACTGTTTCCACTCCTCGCATATAAAGAAGACATACAACATCATGGTTACTCGTCTGCTCGGCTCATTGACAGCTTCACGGACGAGACTAGCGGAGCGAATGCAACGGTGGATATCACGGTATCTTATGCCGTTGCACGCGAGCAGCTCACTAGGCAGGTGTGGGTTGTAACGCACAAGACACAATGGACAATAGAAGAAGATGCATGCAGCATTGGCGCTGTCAGTTGTTGTAAGATCGGAAGCTGTCATCTGTCGAACTATGGCTAAGCAGAACGTTCAGTTGGGCGAGTTGGTATATATGCATCTTTTGTAAAACAGCGCGAACAACGACGAACAAGAAGAAGAAGGACACGGGACGAGCGCTGCCCGTGTCCTCGTCTCGTGTCCTTCTTGTTCTTGTCCGTCGTTATTCGCACTGTTTTACAACAGATCTGTCGAATGTAACTTGTAATCCAGGCGCTGAACAGACGGTGTACGTGTTATTGCGTTTGAACTTGTGTTTTGTACTTTTTGTTTATTTGCCTTGCTTCAACTTGTACGCTCAGTTTGTACTTTGCTACTTTGTATGTTTCTTTCCTCAGCCTGATAAATCGCAAACAGGTGATTTGAATAATCAAAATTCAATGCTATAATAGGTATGCAGAATCGTGTTACCCCTGGTCTACACATTTCCCATCATTGCTTAGAAACTGATCTGTCAAAAATGTAGAAATTTGGAGATTTATTTTATGGCTTCCAACTTTAGTTCTACTAAAGTTGTCATTTCTTATATGAAACCCAGATTTCCTTCAACATAGCAACGTCCGCTGAGGCGAAAAGTTCTGTAAAATATTCAGCATATTTTGAACCTCAGCACAACAAAACGCTGATCCAAGATATGAACACAGTTTTGTCAGGAACCCACAAAGTCAATTACATTTTAAATAGCGAAAGGAGAAGTAACTGTTTCATATGTGAACAAAAGAAGTAACCGTTGTTGCTTCTTCGACGTCAGAAGGGATAGCAGAGCAAGCACAGAACTGTGATTATCTATTATGATGCGGAACATGTCGACGCTTAGAAAATTCAATTTGGTGTCACAGTGTTTTCAAAGCCGTCGTCAGCCTGAGCAGATGTAATATCAGTATGGAAACAAAAAACAAAGAAAAAGAACATGCAAATCTTGAAATGTTTGAAATAGAAGATTAAAAATCCGGATTTAGATTATGACATGCTCATGCTAACCTGTGAAAAGGCGTCTTTACTTTGCTCCGTGTAAAATTAATGCCGGTGAACGCTGAACAGCGCTGAATGTCAGATTATTCAAATTCGCTTTGTGAAGGAGTTTATGAGAGCACGAGTAATCGTAGAAAAAAAAATTAAAACTAATTGCGACTTGTCGCCATGCCACTGGCAGGCTTGTTCAAGAGCTGTAACTCTGAGGAGCTTTCAGGTTGAAGAATTCAGAATGGTGAAATATTAAAGAACGGGAAGAACAGACGTTATTTCCCGCTTCACACACCGCCCGTTACAGAACCTCATTTACATTTTGCGTAAATATGAGGCACTGCCTCCTGCAGAAAGACGACGTTACAAGCGTGAACAGCATGTTTTGTTTTCGGCAGCAGACGCAGCTCCCAAACTTTGTTCCGAGTGCAGAGATTAAGAGATGCTTGCGGCGCAGAAGAGAATCCTATTCGTGACAACATGCAAACGTTGCTTCGCACCTTGGAAAACGTTGAAAATTTAAATAAAATTCGTGGAAGGTGTTTGCGGTTAGCCGGAGACTGCGTTGCGAAGCTGGCTGCGTTGATGTGTTCCGGCGTTCGTTCGTTCGTGCGTTCATTTTTGCGTCCATTATTAACACGGCTTCTACGATGACTAAGATTAAGCAGACAAGTAAAGCTAAACGAGGGGCTCGTTATGACATACAGATGTGTCATAACAAGCCCCTCATTTCGCTACCCTTGTCTGCTCAATAGCTTAATTAACGAAGGCTTCGATTGTCGCCGGCTTGATGCCATAGGTAGCATAAGAGGACTCTCGCACAGCTGCTGTCCTCACTGTTCCACGTGAGACTCGCGGTAATGCAGCACGTACTACGTCCGCCACTGTGCACCAAGGTGGCGCTCCTGAACGCTCTCAAGGTTTGATTACGCGCGACATAAATACCGCCGAAAGCAGAAGATTGGACTACCACAGCTCAGTTGGTACAGCACCGTACTCGGCTTGTGGCTGTGGCTTGCCTAACCATGACAGCGCCTCTTGCAAAGTTCGGAATGGAGTCTCTGCCGTCTGGGATAAGGAATGTGCAATCAGTGAGCCTGTTCTGAAAATAAAATGGACGCACAACGGCTAATCGCTCGTGGCGCATTTGAAATGATACGCGTTATAATCTCCAGCGGATTCTGCATGGATACTCGTCCTTCGTGAGAAGGGCAGCATGCGCCCGGGAGGAGGCGATCAAAGCACAGCGCTTTGTGCGGTGCAACGCTATGCCAGCACTTTCTCCACTTAAACCGCGTTAAAACTTAGCGTGCATGAAGGCTAAGAAAGAGGGAGAGAATGACGTCCAGGCGATTAACCTCGAGCTTCGCTCATGGCGCAGAACGTACGACATGCCTCGGAGCACCAGAAGTTCTCAGTCGCATTCTTACGTTCGTCGTTTGGAGGCGAAACGCTAAGGCGCCCGTGTGCTGTGCGATGTCAGTGCACGTTAAAGATCCCCAGGTGGTCGAAATTATTCCGGAGCTCTCGACTACGGCACCTGTTTCTTCCTTTCTTCTTTCACTTCCTCCTTATCCCTTCCCTTACGGCGCGGTTCAGGTGTCCAACGATATATGAGACAGATACTGCGCCATTTCCTTTCCCCCCAAAAACTAAATTATTAATTATTATTATTTGTCGTTTGCGGTGCTAGGCGATCCCCGGCGCTGTTTTCCTTTTTGGTCGTACTCCACCTTTATCTCCTTAACCTTTCTGTGTGCGTCCATAACCACAACGACTTTCTCCGACCTTCCTAACTCGCTGCTCGACTTAACCGCTGGCTACGTCTGCCTGGCTCGCAGGGGCAATGCTGGGGCGCCCAGACTACTTAGTAGGACTCTTAACTTAGGTCTTCAACACAAATGCGATTATGCATTTGTTGTCTACAAGGTGCACCTTCACCCCTTCGCTGAAGATTTATGCTGATCTAGAGTACTGTGTTACCTAAAACTAGTGTAGCCTAATACTCTCATTGAGAGTAAACTCGTTTGCAGTCGGCAGATGGGAGTGTATGTTTCCTGCTTTTCCTGTGCCTCATCCTTGCCTATTTCTTTTTCTAACAGTGTTCCTTACAATGCGATATTTACGCTACTGGCCAAATATCAAGCGAGAAGTTCGCTGTGACAAACATGCGCTTAGCAACTGCTGCTGTTCGATTTTCGTAATGCGTGGACGGGAAGACAGGCGAGCCGGGGAAAATGGCAGCTTCCGTTCTCTTGCGGCATGTGCGCGTTATGTGGGCGTGCGCAGAAGGTGACACGCACATTGGGGCACAAACAGGCGTGCCAAAGAACAACGGTCTGCTTATATGCTGCTTGCATGTTGTGCGCAGATGCTGGCGTGAGGTCCCGCTCTTCCTAATTGCGTCTTTGTTGCCGGCGATAGTTCATCACATTGTCAGCAAGATACAATATGTTTTTGCTTTGGTCTCATCATTGTGGGATGTCCCTTTCTTACGCCATGGGAGCAAAATTCTGCCTGCTCATTCGATTCCAGCTACTCTATTATCCCCTAGGAGAGCCGGAGAACAAAGGATTTGGCGTCCTCAGCAAGAAAGGGGCGACTCAGCAGGAGGAGGGAGAGTAAGAAGACGAAGAGGAAAGGCGGGAGGTTAACCGGAAGAATAATCGGTTTGCTACCCTACACGTGGGGAAAGGGGTGAATGAAAAAAATATGAAAGATAAAGGAGAGTCACTATGAAAAATCAGCGTTCAGCAGAGTGACTGGTTACACTGCAGCACAATGCAGAGAGGAAGGGTGTTTAATAAATGTCCAAGTTCGGCGTTAACCATCGAGAATATCTAAACGTGCTTCACTAGGAATACCCAGGCTGTACCCGCAGAAAGTTTTGGAGGCGAATCCTACCAGGAGCGGATTTGCTGCCTGCAGGGGACATTTGTGGAAGGAAATGGGGGGACCCCTTAGCACAGTGCATTCCTCATACTGCTTCGACGAAGTAATCGCGCGCGACTCACCGGCATACTGTTATCACCCCGCTCCCACTACGCGCTTTCAAAACTAAGCTCTGCTCGAGAGCGAGCTTAAACTCTTCGCTATTACTTGTAAGAAGGAACAGTATTCTTGATTACTAGTGCCGCACAGAATTTTTGGCAGTTTGAAGAAACGTCATTAAGATTTAAAACGAGGCAGGATCAGTGCAGTTCAAATACATCCTTCGGCTATGCGTATCTTTAAAATCTTCACAAGAAATTAACTTTTTTTTGACGAAAATAATGAGCCTTGCTCCAACTGAACCTTTTGTGTTCATACTAGCATCTGTGACGCGAATTTGTAGATGTCAACTGGCTCTCAACGGAAAACCGAATAAACGGAAGGCGGTAATCTGGGCACGCATCTGAATTGTATGCAGTACAGACCCACTAGCTCGTAATATGATGTACAGAATGTATTCATATTATTTAACTGATACACGACACATGTGCATCTTGCTTGCAAAGTGATATATTACCATAATGCGGCTGGTTATTACCTTTCCTTCGTATTGTTTTTACCGACGTGTGCGAAATCATACTTAATAACTAATAACTTGTTTATTTCCATCAGTGATGGGGGAGACTGCGGATAAAAGCCGCTTGACAACAAGCGACTTGACTGAAGCCCGCAGCCTCCCTACAAAGCAGGCAGCGATAGGACAACAACAAAAAAAAAACAAAACAAAAAACTCGCAGAAAGCACAATATTCAAAATTAATGCACGCACACTTGATAGTCACAACAGGTAAACATAACAAAAGGCAAGATAACACTTTTAGTTGTTATTGTAAGCAAGGATCGTTAATGAAATGTGGGCGTAGGGTTCGTACAGAAATCGTATGCAAATCTATACCTGATTTGTGAAATGAATTTAAAAGGGTTGGCAGTGTGTATGACACTTTTTGCCTGGAATAATTTACCCGCGCAGTGACCACTTTCCACGGTTCTGTGTAACGGGTGGTGTAGGAATGTGTGTTTTTATCGAGATCTGATAATTCATGAAAAAACTTGAGATTTTCTTTCACCTCCCGTTTGAAAGCCAGGCTTAACTTATAGTTATAAAGATTAAACGCGCGTATTATGTTTGCTTTCGAAAATAGCTGTGAAGTATGGGAATGATACGGTACATTAAAAAGTGCTCGAACAATTTTTTTTGAAGTATATGTATTCTTTCAAGATTTGTACGTGTCGTGGTACCCCATACCAATACACAATAATACAAAGAAGAAAAAAAGAGAGTATTGTAAATAAGAAGCTTTATATTGAAAGGTAATATAGCTCTGTGTCGCGCCGTCATACCAACAACACGAGATAGCTTCCCTGACACAGATTCAATGTGCGCATCCCAAAGCATATTTTGTGTGAAGATAACTCCAAGTATTTTAACACTACTATCTATTTCGATTTTTTCGTTCTCGTAAAGAAGGGTGATTAGACTGCTGTTTATTTGCTTCGATTTCGGTCTGAAAATTACGGCTTTTGTCTTTTTTGTATTAATTTGTAGACTGTTTGCTGCGGACCATTTATGAAGGGATCTTAGAGCAGAGTTGGCTTTATTCTGAAGGCTACTAGGTTCAGGTGATGAAAAAAATATACTAGCGTCATCAGCGTATAAAATGTATTTTGCATCTCTGTAGATATGAACTAAGTCATTTATATAGACTATAAAAAGGAACGGGCCAAGAATACTGCCTTGAGGAACACCTCTGTTGATTTGTTTCAAATCTGAACGGCAGTTCTCTATTTGTACATATTGATGGCGATGATCTAGGTACGATTTTATGAGATTTTGACTGTGTCCTCGAACGCCGTAAGTCTCAAGCTTTTCAAGTAATATGGAATGATGGATGCAATCAAATGCTTTAGTGAAATCTATGTAAAGGCCGAGCACAAAATTCTTGTTGTCAAACTGCGACAGAAAAAATTCTTTTTGCTCAAGTAGTGCTAATTCCGTCGATCGGCGTTTTCTAAATCCAAACTGGGCAGAGGAAATAAGATTATGCTTATCAAAAAAATTAGACATTTGCATATGTATTAGCTTCTCTAATCCCTTGGATAGCACCGGTAAAATGGAAATAGGCCTGTAATTTTTGATATCGTTTACGTCACCTTTCTTAAACAGGACCGAAACTCTTGCAATCTGCATCCTCCTCGGAAAGATAGCGCTCGCCAAAGACATATTAAAGATACAAGTGAGATATGGAGAAAGAATATCGAGCACATATTTGATTGGCCGGACCTGCATGCCTTCTACGTCGGAACTTGAGCTATTTTTGAGTGAAAGGAAAACTGACTGTACCTCAAGTTCCGTAAAAGGGCGAAAAAAAAGTGAAAATTGATTTCTATCAGGCAGTAATGTCGAAATATCAGTCGATGCACAACTATTGGAGTAGCCCACAAAATAATCGTTAAACGTATTTGCTAGAGCAATTCCCGATATTTCTTTGCCTCCTCTTTTTACTCCTCTTTTATGTTTTTTATTTATTTATAAATACTGCGGTCTTGAACAACAAGACCATCGCAGGTGGGTACATAATTTGTGTAACACCAAAGGACACAAAAAAAAGGAAATACAGCAGACAAGGCGTCACAGCAACGAAATTAGTACATCACACTGTACTGTATCGTTTCACAACCTCAGAATATATATACTGCAGTCATAGAGCCAAGCATATAATTAAGTAAATCTCAACAAATTACTCATCAACCGAACATTCAAAATTTCGTCACTTGTTGCAGCAGCGCCTCAAAATGGGACAAATTATTCTCTTCGACTATATGACCAGCAAGGTTGTTCCATTCGGTAATAGTTCTTGGAAAATAGGAATATTTGTAGCAGTTCGTTTTTGTGGATAAAGGTTTTACGGAAAGAGAATGTCTCAGGCGTGTTGCATAACCACTAGAGTAACTAACAATTTTCGAGATGTCAATGTTGTATTGCCCATGAATTAACTGGAAAAAGAATTTCAAACGACAGATACGGTTTCTATCAGTAACGGATGGTAAGCCACTCTTTTTAATAAGATTAGTGATAGAAGTGCGACCATAGGAATTATAAATAAATCTTACTGCTTTCTTTTGAATCCTTTCTAATTTGTTAATGTTAATCTTGGTATATGGGTCCCAGATCATTACGGCATATTCTAAGATTGGCCGCACAATAGTGTTATACGCAAGGAAACGTGTTTCAGGAGTAGCGAACCGTAGTGCACGCCTCAAGAAGAATATTTTGCGCAGAGCATTTGCCGAGATGGTATCAATATGTTTGTTCCAGGAAAGATTATTGGAAATCCATAGGCCGAGATATTTGTAGCATGTTACCTCTGAGAGTGCACTATCGGAAGTACCATACTGGTAGAGAAGAGGATTCCTTTTAAGCGTTATTCTCATATATACTGTTTTATCAAAATTTATCACCATTTGCCACCTATCACACCAGCGCATTACCTTCCGAAAGTCATTATTTAGCCTGATTTGATCTTCACTTGAGTTAATTCGTTCATAGAGGACACAATCATCGGCATATAACTTAACATTAACAGAGAGATCTTGGACGATATCATTAATATAAATAATAAACAAAAGCGGTCCAAGCACAGATCCTTGAGGAACTCCTGATTCAACTAGAATGCAATGTGAGAGGGCACCATTTAGTGTAACAAACTGGCGCCTGTTTGTCAGGTAAGCCTTAATCCAGGTTATTAGTTTATCGTTTTTTATTACAGAACTCAATTTATATATTAGCTTGTTATGAGAAACCGTATCAAAGGCCTTGCGGAAATCTAAAAATATTACGTCAGTTTGTTTTCCTTCGTTTATGGCTTCTGCAAAATCATGAATTGTTTGTATTAGCTGTGTACATGTCGAATATCCTTTCCTGAAACCATGTTGAGCTTTCGATATTACGTTATGTTCTTCAAGAAAGGTAGATAAATGCTTATGAATAATGTGCGCAAGTATCTTACACGCTGTGGAAGTAAGTGAAATAGGGCGATAGTTTTGCACCTGTGTTTTGTCACCAGTTTTATGTAAAGGTTTAACTCTGGCAACTCGCCAGTCATCGGGTAGGGCGCCTTCCTCTATAGACCTTCTAAAAATGACACATAAATACTTGGAGCACCATTGCGCGTACTGCTTCAGAAAGGCATTTGGGATGTCGTCTGGGCCAAACGATTTCTTAACATCAAGATTTAGAAGTAAATTGAACACTCCATTTTCAGATATGGTAACATCAGGTATAGGGGGTAAAGACAGACTGAAAGACGGGAGATGACCATTGTCTGCAGTAAAAACAGTTTTAAAGTGGTTATTAAAGGCTACACAGGCTGCATTATCATCGCGAATACATTTTCCATCTATTAAAAACATGTCGGCACTGCGGGAACTCGGGGTAATCGTCCTCCAGAATTTTTCAGGAGATTTTTTAATAAATGATAGGAGTTGGACACCAAAATATCTTTCTTTGTCAAGTAAAGTCTGATCTTTTAATTGTTGTGACACCTCCTCAATAACACGGACTATGGAAGGGGTGGCTGATCTCGCTCGCTTTTTAAGACGTTTTAGTCGACGTTGCAAGTGCAGCGTCTCTCTGCTGATCCAAGGGTTGCGGCTACAAGACTGCTTAGATATCTTCGGCACGAAACACCGGATACATTCATGAACCATGTTCTTGAAGATGAGCCACAAGTCATTAATACTGCAAGGATTCGTTTGGAAATCTTCATAACGAAGGTCAAGAATGTCAATGATGGACTCATTATCTGCTCGTGAAAAATTTGGAAAGGAATGAAGAGCATCTTCATGCTTTAAAGAAACATCATTTATTGACAATAAAACTGCCTTATGATCTGATATACCAGTAGCAACATCACAAGAGATGTTTTCCGTAATGTTGCCACTTAAAAAGAAGAGATCTAGGATGGACATCGAACCGTGCTGTATTCTTGTAGGCTCATTTACAACTTGCAGCAGATCAAAGTTTAAGGCAAGGTCCAGCATTTCGTTTTCCATCAAATTACAGGACTGTGAAGAAAAAGTGCACCAATCAATATTCGGGAAATTGAAATCACCAGTCATAATTATTCTGTCTCCCGGTTTTACATGACACTGGATATACTCTTTTAAATGGTGCAAGACAGGGACAGGAGAGTTAGGGGGCCTGTAAATGGCGCCTAGTAAATACTTGATGTTATCAGCATAAACTTTGCAGAATATGCCCTCGACTCCGGTGACATCAGGTAATCTTATAAGTTGTAAAGATGCTTTGTATAGTATCGCAACTCCCCCACCTCTTCTGTCACGATCTTTTCTAAAGACCTGGTAGTTATTTGGAACAAATTCACTGTCATATATATCTTCACTTAACCACGTCTCAGTTAGCACTACTACATCAGGGTCATGCGTAAGTAAAAGACCTTCCAACTCAACGACTTTATTAACAACACTGCGACAGTTAGTATTTAAAACTCGAAAACAACCTTTTTTAGTTTTGTTCTGTCAGGTGTGCTTGGTAATCCTGTAACGCTTGTTTTTAGTTTTGTCCCAGTTTTGTTCCTTATCATGATGTTTCTTCTTTGATGATAAGATGGACTCTGTGATTGTAGCTGTACTTCTGTCGCAAGTTTATGTTATTGCTTGCATTTCTATGTTCGCGCTTCGGTGTGCTTCGTTTAAGTAGTTTATGAACATGCTATTTACTACATTTCAGTTCCCGTTTGTGCAGTATCCGCCACGTCCTCCAGAGACGTCCAACAGATAAAAGAAGGTAATCATACTCATGTCTGCGATGGGTTATGCTGTGAAGCTAAATAACTATAAGGACATCCGGTTTTGCAACTTACCGGAGGCGCATGCAAGGTACCCTCACTCATTAAATGAGCGAATCAACTAGAACGAACAAATGGAAGCTTTTTCTGCAACAAAATTGTGCAACTCTATACTACGAAGAGCATTGATGGCTGCAGGCAACGTACCCTAAATACGTCTGCTATGTCAAGATTGAAGGAAGCCTCACAGGCCAGCCTTTTGCAACATGTCGGCACGAAACGTGGACAAATAATGAACGGGCGCTCTACTCCCATCCGCAGAAGGATCTCTGTTGCAAAAAAAAAAAAAGAAAGCGTGTCTTGTTTGCAGCTGTCTCACTTTGCCGATCTCCACTCCTGGTGGATTTTTTCTCGGTTCCTCGAAAATGGCCTCATCCATACGTTTCCATGATTGCTAAATCAGCCGATATATTTCGGACCGGTGTTCATTACACGTGGCTTTATGATTAGGGCTGTGGCGTTTATGCCGTTAGCTCAGTGAAGCGACGTCTTTAGAAATACCGAATGGCTGTCTCCTGTCCCGATGGGGCCTTCAAGAGAATATTAGTTGTCTGCGAGCGATTGACTTCCTTAAGGACTGGGTTCTTAAGCAGTTTCGTAAAAAGGGGCTGAAGCTCTGCGAATAAAATAAAGAGATACACCCAGCATTGTGAAGCAGGCTTTCACTTGTATGTAGTGTATACACCTAACCTCTCTATTTATGCGTTCCGATGTTCAGTGACTTCTTTTCTCCTTTAAGCCGCGATGCCCTGAAACTTGTGTTCCTTAGAGAATCGGCCACGCATGCTAATAACGCCGACAAAGTGCGGCTCCTAGCGCTTAGCTAAAAAGATTTAACAGTGCCGAGTAATGACACTTATTTGGAAATGTTTAGACGAAAGTATAAAAAGCTCAACTTGCACCTGTCGTTATTATAAAAAGTCCAAGTATGTTTATTTCGCTGTTTTAACGATTTATGTTTTTTTCTTTATTTGGTTAAGTGAAGATCAGACAACAGCATTGGCGCCATTGAGGCTCAGTGCTTATGGCGCTCGGCTGCTGATCCGAAAGACACGGATTCAGTCGAATTTCAATGGAGGCGAAATTCTAGAGACCCATGTACTGTGCGATGTCAGCGCACGTTAAATAACCCCAGGTGATTAGCTCCGGAGCCCTTCACTACGGCGTCACTCATAACCTGTGTCGCTTTGGGACATTAAATCCTCATAAACTAAACCAAACCGGATAACAGACAGTCTCTTGAAGGATGGTGGGCAGATTGTGCTAGGAAAACTAGCCACCCTGTGCACGCAATGCATTTGGAATCAAGCGTACTATAATCTTGGAAGAACGCTAACGCAATCTTAATCCAAAAAGAAGGGGATGTCATGGACTTGAAAAATTACAGACCGATCAGCTCACTGTCCATTGCCTAAAAGCCATTTACTAAGGTAATCACTAATAGAATCACGACAACCTTAGAGGTCAATAAAACACATGACAAGGCAGACTTTCGTAACGGCTACTTAACGATATCAGTCAAGCGATAGAGAGAAGAAACATTTAATTGCAAACAGAAGACCGGAGCCGATTGACGACCCCACCCACCATCGCCATCGCCAAGGAGAGGCGATAGAGAAACGCGCAGAATATATCCAACCTCTATATACGGCCTTCATAGATTACAAGAAAGCGTTTCGGCGCGGTTCAGGTGTCCACAGAGATGTGAGACATACTGCGCCATTTCCTTTGCCAAAAAACTAATTTCCAAAGAGCAGTTTTAAGATGCATTTCTATCTCTAACCAATTTACGAAGAGGTGTGACTATGCAGAGTGATCGTTATGATATTTATTCAGAGAGCCCTTCTTTGTTAGTGTATGAGCGAGTGACGAAATAAACTCCTGGTGGCTACGCGTTGCATCATAAACTATCTTGTGATATGGTTTACATTGAAGGAAGCAAAAAGTTACCGAAACCAAGTAGCATAGAGGAATGTTATGGGCATAATAAAAAGAATGTAAACAGTGTGATTATTTTATTGCTGAAAGGTAACTGATTACACATCAGAAGAAAAACAACCACATGCAGCCAATGAGGCCCGAGCCCACGATCTCCGAATTTTGCGGCCGGTGCTATACCAACTGAGCTGAGGCGGCGGCTGTCGAATCTTCAGCTTTCTGGGGTATTGACGTTGATAGGCTGCGCTCGGGTTCCTCTAGAGACTTGGAGCATCGAACATTTCACACTGCCGGCTTCCTTATTAGCACAAAAAAATCCTGTCAATTACCCTCATAATGTGAAAGAAGAGGACACTTAAGGTACACTTTAATGATATGACGCGATGTGTTCGCAGACACGGATACAGTTCTTTGTGTCACCCTAACATAGTGCTTAATCTATCGTTACGAGTACGTTACAGATTCGCTCCGCGGGAGTGCTTTTTTTCGGTCATCCAGGTTCTGCCTACTTGCCCATTTACGCGGGATTTACCGTTACTTATTTTACACGCATAGGTCGCTAGGAATCCTTATACCACTCCTGGCGTAGTGATGCAGTAGTTAAGGGATGCGCCATGGCAGCGGTGCGTGGCTGTTTAAAACACAGCCACCGGTGTGACCTGCTTTTTGCCGAGCAACAACTCGCGACGAACTGTCACTTGCCACGCTGAGCAGTTTGATCACAATCCGGTGCGCACGTTGCTACCTGCCACAGTGGCCATGTTGTGATGACGTCAAAAGGTCACGTGACCTGGATGGCAGGCGGGCCAGCTGCTTTTTCGCTCACAACGCCAACGACGACGCCGGGTTTTCTGCATAACGAGAGGTCTACGGAATATTCGCCGCTCCATGTAAAGCATGTTGAATGAACGACTAGCCCACACGAAGACATTAATCTATCACCATATACAGCTTTTTCTTGCTTATCGGAAGAAGTAGCTCCTAAGCAGGTGTTAGCTCTCGCAGTCGTTCCAAAGCTAATTCAACTATGGGTGAAGTGTGGTCGCAAGTGACTTCTGGTGAATGGTCTTGTTCATTAGTTTGCTCGAGCTTACGTGCGGGACTGCAATGCCTCCTGACCATGTCTAACGGCAAAACTTCTGATTGCAAGCGACCAATGTCCACACGCACCTTACTGTCAAGTACGTCTTCTCCTGCAGAACTTTTACAACACGGGGCGCCTTATGTGAAATAGTGCCCGTCTTTCAAAACACGACCAAAACGTTGAACTCCACAGAGCGCGTAACTAAAATCCTCATTCGAACTAGTTTTTTTTTTGTCAAAGATGCAGAAACTCATAAAAACTACGCAGTCTAAACAGTGTTAGAAACAGACGGGTGTCGTTTGCCCCAGTCCATCTTTTGTCCTCGTCCATTTGCTCACTTTTGCTTTCACTGACAAGGAGGACGCTTCTCAGTCTACTATACTCACCTCTACCTCTCAGAGGAACTGAGCAAGGTTCAGCAGAGTACATTTTCTTTCCTATTCGCTTGCCTATCTTGCAGTGTACCGAAGGAAGTTAGTAAAAAAAAGCACGCCATATTTCACTCTTGGAAGCGCAATCTGCACATGTATGAGGTTCCTCGGATTGGCTTTGCCTAACTGTAATCGATTTTTTCTTTGTTCGCAGCACGACCTCCCCTTCCGTTGGTTCTGCTCTTCCGTAGGGAGATATTATTCCTGGGAGCAGGATTTTCGTCAGCCCTTTTCAGCTATGGCACTGTTGCTACGTACGGCCTGCATAGCATTCCGAGAATTCTCTTTTTCCTTGTGCGCAGGCAGTGCAAACAGTTAGGCCTAGAACTTTCACTTTCTTCTTGCGAACACGCAGCATAAAGCTTGTTCACGTTCCGAACCAGGTATTTTTTCTTCTCGGGTACGGCGAAGTTTCCTTCTTTTCTCTTTCTATTTTTGATTTTGTGCTTTTGGTCACCTGATCCTGCCAATCATGACAATGAACTTGGAAAGCGAATACTGAGCGTGACACGCGCTAGAGTGACCGAAAAAAAAGCAAGAATTAGAAGAAGGTTGTCCACTCAGCTGCGTTAAAACTGAGACTTGCTTGTTACGCTGTTTGTTGTGATGACGTGTATGAGGAGTATGAGATGTCTGATGAATGCACGAGCGTATTACAAGATGAGCGGTGAAGAATGCCAACCGCTATTAGGTACGAAACCTCTAAAAAGATTCTGGCGGAGAACATAAAAATATATGTAACGCGTAAGCAAATTTATTCGCTCCAAATAAACAAAGCACGCGGGTAGCTTGAGGGAGCATGAAGGACACTAAAACGGAAAGTTGAGCTAGTTGGTACATTCAGAAGGTACTCAACAGCCCTACGACAAGGGCAAGGAAGAAGACAACACAGCGAAGATTCATTATTTTGTTTCCTTTGTTGCGCCGCTGTGTGTGTGTTTTGCCTACAGGCTGCCTAAAGGGCTTACGCAGATTAGTAAGCTGACGTGAGACAATCAGAGCGCAGCAAGTTTTAAGATAATTGAAACAAATGGTGCGTTATACGAGGCATAGAATGAAACAAATGTCGGCTTAAAAAATAATGGAGTGAGAAAAATATTGTTACGCCGCGGAGTTCGAGGAAGAAGAGAGAGGGGCGCACAGTCTGATCTGGGCAGGAAATAAATGAAGAGGCAGGAGATAAAAAGTTCAGTAGAATATGCAATAAAAGAAGCCTGAATAAGAATGGAATGAAGTGTACTCAAGACATCAAAGAAAGATGATTGAATATCTCCATGGATGGAAGTAAATACTTGCTAACAATTAATGACATATGAATAAAATATTCGCATTGCCTATTTAAAAATCAGGGCACAAAAATATTTCGGTTTCGCTTAACAGTGCACACCTTGGTGAATATAGACAAACCTGTTTTTCTTTAAGTGCGCTCTTCACATTGATGACCTGCGCATACGCCGCAATTACAAATAAATGACACAGAACTGTAGCTACCAGCCTCAGTCACGCCTAAATTAACGCGTTCTGGCAGGTTTATTTCAACTGAGCGTATATCGAGTATTCTTAAAAGGAGTTGTAAAAGTCCTAACGTGGAGAAGTGTTTCTTCTCTCCAACGACAATTTCTAAAAATTAGATTACAAATTCTTGAAATAATAATTCTAGACAAACAGGACAGATGTGTCCACGTAAACAATACCGATTACTCCTATGTAGTGCCTGTCAGTGGTATGATATCAAATCAGAAGAAGAATACCACGAATACAAGGCGTCGGAAGTTGACGACGCTTTTTATATTTTGAAACAAGAAGAATGAGGGCATCTAGGGCTAAAAGAGATTTGCATTTTCCAGAAAGTGTTTCTTAGCCGAGGTTACAAACAGGGAAAAAAGCCTTATGTTCAATGAATACAAATTTTGAAAGAAATGCACTTATCTGAAAGCCAAAACTAATTGATCCGCCAGTTGAACAGTGAATAGCGCTTTTGGGTGCTGAGCCCAGGGTCATGGGATCAAATCCCGTTAACGGCGGCTGCATTACGATGCAGGCAAACGCAAAAACGGCAGTGCCCTTATGACCATGCGCTTTAAATTAACCCAGAGGTTCAGATTTAATTCAGAAGCCTTGCCAAGATGGCTTTCATATCACACGTACATCTCAGAACAATAAAGGGACACTAGAGAAACCCTATCCAATGATTGTTTTTAGTAAAAATTGATTCAGTGGCTCCTTCGATGCGCGTTAACGTTTGTCTGACCGCATAAAAACACTTATGGATGAGAATATTTCGTTTAAGAATTTCCCCACCGATTAATTGAAACTCATGACGCCCGCCCTGAGAACGATGTTGCCCCCGTTTTAAACTGAATGGCGGCTAGGCATTGTATCTGGGATACGTGTTATAATTCGATATTGGCACAGGCAGTTCAATAGAAAAATTGGCTGCTTATGGCAACAACGGTATTAAATTTTTTTGGTTTTTCTAGCTTAGAAAGTTTTTTTTCCGGTCAGATTGATCTCATTGTCGCTGGAATGGGGAAGTCTGTCGATGAAGGGCAACTTAAATTTGGCCTCGATCGGGGTCTGTCCTGAATGCCCAGTGGTTTCAAACCAATCAGCTCATACCAGGAAACTCTGAACAAGCGCATTTTTTCAACTCATCGAAAGCTTCGATCATTCTCATGAGTATGTTAACAAGCATATCTTTGCAATATTCCAGAGTTACCTCGCAATTAAAAGTAACGTAGAAGAAAACTTTACCTGTGGTTGCAAGTGTTTGGTTTTCCTTGGCAGGGAACACCTGAAGCTTCAGCGATGCACACTACTAAGACAGTAGGTATCTGCATACGCTTCGAATGCACTATCTCTTGTACGGAGTGCGCCACGAAAGAAAGTTGCGGCAGCTTCATCACTCCTCGGGTCCGCAAACAACTTTTGTTTGTAATAGCGACCGGCTAACTACGCGCTGCCTCCGAGTGACAATATATATCGTTGAGCGCCGCACGGGAACGCA
This sequence comes from Amblyomma americanum, assembly GCF_052857255.1. NCBI lineage: Eukaryota > Metazoa > Arthropoda > Arachnida > Ixodida > Ixodidae > Amblyomma > Amblyomma americanum. The sequence continues at coordinate 2,960,979 of NC_135504.1, read as the reverse complement.
GCTCTCTCGAGTGCCGTCCTCTACATCATGCATAAACTATTCAGTCTGTGGCGCCCTCAAAGGCTTTTTACGACCTCCATCTCGATTTGACAGCACTCTACAGTCCTGGAGAGTCTTACAGAAGAGCCTACTCGTTTGAACATCCGCCTTGCATGCGGGAGGTGCGGGGTTCTTCCCAGGGCCGCCGGGTGCCCACCGGTTATACAATGGGTACAAACTTTCCCCTGGTCTGGTGCTCGGCTTCTTTAGGGTGAAATGTTTGAAAAATGGGTCTTTGGCCCATTCTTGAGTAAAAGAAAAACCTTGTGTCATGGCGCTCTTTGGCCACAGATGCCCTTGAGCCATAAAAAATCACCATCAACATATAAGGAAACGCTGTATAACTGGGGAACTAAAGGCATAAAAGCACGACTCAAGCAACCACCTCGCTTTTCTCGATATATTTCACTCACTGGCACTTGTGCCTCCACGTGTGCAGTTTTCTGTCATAGTGTATCACAACTATACTCCCCTTAATGGATGACATTGATTGGAATGATAAGTTCTCTGTGCAGCAGGACATTATATGATGGACTACCGCGGCACAGGATGACTCGACCGGAAATAGTGGCTCTGGCCAAAGTAAAAAAAAAACAAAGGTGGATGACCAAAACAGCCTGCACCTGCTAGGCATCGACAAGCTAAGACCAACCGAAAATAAATGAATAGAGCCTGAAAAAGGCCAAATCAGAAAATTTTAATAAAGGATCAATTGAAAAAATAAAAAGCGTGGACCAGCAACAAGTTCTAAGCTGTTTCAACGAGCACAAGAGATGGAAATATCCTTGCGCGAGCTGGTTTATGCATAAGAGAAAAATATCTTTAGTAGGACATGAAGATGCCCGAAAAAAGAAAAAAGGAGAAGAAATTTGAAATGCAAAAAGAAGAGGTGAAAAAATGAATGCGGAAAGGTGGATGCAGGAAGACAGGGCAGTGAAGAACAGGAAGTGAACAGCAGGTAGAAAACAGAAAAAGGGTGAAAAAAGCGGAGAAATCGAACGTCGCGAGGAAAGTTTTTATCAAGTATTTTTATAATTCCCATCAATGTCATCCATTACAAGAAGCACAGCTTCTGCACGCTGTGCAGAACTTATCTTCTCGTCATAAAATTAGTAGTGACGTTCTGATTGTTAAATGGTTCATCAATTGTAGTCTGCCGATCAATCGTTTAAAATGATATCCTCAGCATCACTGTGGCCGTGAATGAGTGATCAGAATCAAGAATAGTTATGCTGTTTGTCGAGATTACTGCGTGAGCGACCACTGGCAGTTCTTGATATCGGCCCTCGGGTTAAGCAAACGAATCTAAATACATGGTGGGCTACGCCAGACGTGCTCAGAACAACAGTCTCGCTCTTCTCATGGAGGCCATAGGAGGCACGAGCGGTGTACGTGACTGGTGAGCGGCAACTGGAACAGAACCACGTCAACACTGTTTCTTTCATTTAGACTCTCGCTGAGTACATACGCACAGCGCTGAGGATCTGTTTCTGGCAGAAGTAGCGGGGCGAAGACACGGGACGCATTTCGGCTTTCTGTCCGATAGATACGCTCGGCATCATATATCTATCTGCCTGATCCCTGAATATAAACGACACACAGAAGTTGTTTCGCTTTATTCACTCGAGTCGCGTACACTGTGTGCACGAAACTATGTGCAGAATTTGGTCCGAAGTACTTTGGATTCGCGAAGCTGGCTGCAGAAATTCCACCTCTGAACATCGGCTTTACAATACGCAAATGCTTGCCGAATGAAGAAAAAAAAGAAAAAATTATGAGCAGGAACTTCTCACACCTAGGAAAAGTAGGAATGAATGCGGAATATTTGAAAAAGGTGCAGATTTAACTTTTATTGCAAACTACAACAATGGGGGTGCGATCTGAATTATTCGGAGGTTTAGTAAACTTGTCGCTCCCTGCCTTCACTCACTACTTTTTAAGCTCGAATCACCGCTGAAATTTTTTATTATTATTAATATTATTGGAAGTATTGGTGAATTTCTTCCTGCAGCTGCAGCCAATGTAATTGTGAGTGATTGCCCTTGTTTGTAAGAGGTTTTTGTCACGAAGTCATCCCGACTGGTCTTCCTTTTTATCCCACCCAGAAAACCAATTAGATCACACAGGAGGAAGAGCAAGAAACGCAAAACAAGGAAAGCACGCTCTTCGACCAAAGATAAAAGACGCTCATTTCAATAGTCCGGCTACAACGAGGCTTTAATTAAAAGGTGTGATTCATTTAGTTACCTTTCATGGCGCCAAAAGCCTGCATGTGCTTTTTTCTTTCATTAAACATCGCCTTATCTGCATAACTATGAAAGCTTTTCTCTTTGATGCTTTAGCTCAAGAAATCAGGGAGGAATCCGATAGTTGGATTAGTCTTTATCTATACCCCTCTTTGCTTTCCAAAAGATAATGAGCCATTTTGATTTGTTGATCTGTATTTTGAAACTGCCACAGAATTTGTTGGGGTCATGTCATCGCTTTTGTACTGTGGGCAGCGTTTCTTTATTCCGTTGCTACAAAATGAAATAGGCTATGACCATTTATACAAGAGTACATGTGGCCACATTACGGTAGTGTTGCTTCTAAAGAATCAATTTCCGACCCATTAAAAGCTTGCCATTGGTCGTTGGCCCAATAGAGAGTGAAAGTCGCGTCCATCTGTCAACGCAAAGGTCGAAGCGGTAGCTTAGAAACGCGCAGCAGCAAAAGCCTGGAGCGAGAAAAGGTTGTTGTCGTCCTTGCAGTTCTCTTGTATGTTTTAAGTCCAGCGCGGTTACCACACGATGGACCACCAACTAGCCCCTGTAATTGCTCTCTTAAAAAATAGTTGCCGCCCCAAATTTCGTATTATTCATTGACATTACGGCACTCGATGACGCCTCCGGAAGCTAGGAGGGAAAGGAGGAAAAAGTAGCGCGTGTTGTTTTTTCATGGGCCTTCCAGCTGCCTGTCTGTGTGTGCCGTCGTGTCTAATTGTAATGTTACGGGCGTCGTTTTTCTCTTCGCCCCATCGTAAACTTAACAAACAGCGCAACTTTCGCTGTTCCTAACGATAAGTAGACTGACGAATGCTTTCGCGTCAAACTCTGGACGAACACGGGACTGGCGTCCAGGTGTCGTGGCGGTGACTTCTCGTTCTTGTATGTTTATTTTACTACAGCTGGACAGCCTAGCCTGGCACTGAGGAAAAATATACTCAATGTAGTTACGGCATGGAATGGTCGGTTTTGAGAAGTATTTTATAGATTTATTAAGTTCGCGACTAAAATTAATACTACGAAGTATTTGGCTGCTACAATAGCGAAGCTATTTTGGCGGAAATAACCAAAGTGTTTGGGTATCTCTTTGGGTAATTGGGTCGTTTCTTGCAACTCTTGAGGTATTGCCCAGAAAATTAATGCAAAGTTTTAGACTGCTGTTTCGGGAGTATGCTATATTAAGTTTGCGTGGACTATGAAAAGCATTTGCTTCGGTAATGGGGAATTTAGGCATACATTATTCCGGAAAAAGACGGCGGGCAGAGATTTGACTTTTTCGTGCTAAATTTACAGGTGATATCACTGGTAAGTCTTTGCGCCAAACCAACACACACAAGAAAGACGACGACACCACGGGCGCTCACTTCAACTGTTTAATGAGGGTGAAAGCACTCGACATATATAGCCCCCCAAAATCCCGCATTTGGCACATCGTAGAGGAAAGCGTGAATCAGGTAGAAGGAATTGGTAAATGGTTCTAGTTGGGTCACACTGAAAACATTCCAAGCTAAATCACAACACGTGTAAGCCATTAGTTCTGTCTAGACGAGGAGGAAAAATGTACTGCATAAATTCTTGGTGTAAAAACTTCGATGTTGGGCCTGTCACTAAGGCATCAGAAAATGTATTCGTGTATTCAAACACGCATGCGATCAAAGCCGTAGAGTGTTTATAACTTGGCTAGCATCGCGGCTCTAGGCGTGTTTCACGCCCACATACTCTCATTTCTGCATAGATCGAGAAAAGGGCGTGCCATGAGCTCTTTTTTGTTTACCTATTGTAAGTTGGGGACATGTAGTAAAACTTCTTGGTACGCCCACTTAGAAAAGTTGGTGTTCTCGCTGCTGACTCGAATTCGAATCGCTGTCATAGAGAACAAGCAAACCAGGTAATTTGTTCATGAGGAGTGAAATGTATACGGCGTTCTTCTGCATGAGCGATGAGTACACATTTCTGTCATATTTTCGGCACGCATATTCTTTCGCTGGTTAGTTTGGATTCGGCATAGATTGTGCTCCGCCTGTCACACACGAAATTTTATTTCAGTACGTGTACACAATAAATATTACATTTTATATTATTCGTATTTTATGTATTGCATTTAGAACCAGGGATGTCCCATTTATGTTTGTTATAAGAAGTGCTGCAGCGTAAACTATTTTTGCTGTGTAGTTATCGAGCAAGCCATACCAGACCGGAAGGAACCAAAAACAACCATGTATTACAAAACAGCATCCCGAGCTTTTCGCGAACAATAAGCGCAAGAAATGCCGAGCTCTAAAAGAAATGACCTCAGCTACAGCGTGTAAAGTGTGGGCGGAACATAATTTAAGTTGTTCGAAGAGGAAAATAACAATTGCCGAGGGCAGTGAAGGAACTTACTTGCGAGCAATGCGAAGGCATAGTAACCCTTTTCCAAATTGCATTCCCTATTCCTAATCTGCTATAGTTATACCCCGATCATATTTCAGTTCTATTTCTTTTAATTTGGTGCAGTTGTAAGTTCCAGTACTACCTATTGCTGGTTCACACTTTCTTTTTTCATGACTTGATGGCGTCACACTGTTTATAGCATCATCATCATCGTCATCATCGTCAGCCTTACTACACCCACTGCAGGGCAAAGGCCTCTCCCATGTCTCTCCATTTAACCCTATCCTTTGCCAGCTGCATCCACCCTTTGCCTGCAAACTTCTTAATCGCATCCGCCCACTTAACCTTTTGCCGCCCCCTGCTACGCTTACTTTCTCTTGGAATCCACTCCGTTACCCTTGAGGACCAGCGGTTATCTTGCATTCGCATTACATGCCCTGCCCAAGCCCATTTCTTTCTCTTGATTTCGACTAGGATGTCATTAACCCGTGTTTGTTCCCTCACCCACTCTGCCCGCTTCCGATCTCTTAACGTTACAGCTATAATTTTTCTTTCCATGGCTCGCTGCGTTGTCCTTAACCTAAGCTGAACTCTTTTCGTTAGCCTCCACGTTTCTGCCCCGTAGGTGAGTACCGGTAAGATTATGCTGTTGTACACTTTCCTCTTGAGGGAAATTGGTAAACTGCCTCTCATGATCTGCGAGAATTTGCCATATGCGCTCCACCCCATTCTTATCCTTCTAGTTATCTCCCTCTCATGATCCGGATCAGCTGTCACTACCTGCCCTAAGTAGACGTATTCCGTCACAATTTCTAGGCTCTCGCTGCCAATTGTGAACTGTTGTTCCCTTGCTAGGCTGTTGAACATTACCTTGGTTTTCTGCATGTTAATTTTTAGACCCATCGATCTGCTCTGCCTGTCTAACTCATTGATCATGATTTGCAGTTCACCTCCTGAGTGACTCAGCAAGGCAATGTCATCAGCAAATCGCAGATTATGTAGGTATTCTCCATTTATTCTTATTCCCAACTGTTCCCAATTCAGGCCTCGAAATACCTCCTGTAAACATGCGGTGAACAGCATTGGCGAGATCGTGTCTCCTTGCCTGACGCCGTTCCTTATTGGAATTTTATTGCTGACTTTATGGAGGACTATAGTAACTGTGCAGTTGCTATATATATCTTCCAGTATTTTGACATAAGGCTCTTCTACCCCCTGATTACGCAATGCCTGTATGACTGCTGAGGTTTCCACTGAGTCGAATGCTTTCTCGTAATCAATGAAAGCTATATATAGAGGTTGGTTATATTCTGCGCATTTCTCTATCACCTGATTGATAGTGTAAATATGATCTATTGTGGAATCTCCTTTACGAAAGCCTGCCTGATCATTTGGTTGATTAAAGTCTAACGTTGCCCTGACTCTATTAGCGATTACCTTAGTAAATACTTTGTAGACAACGGATAGTAAGCTGATCGGCCTGTAATTTTTCAAGTCCTTGGCGTCTCCCTTCTCATGAATTAAGATAATGTTTGCATTCTTCCAAGCTTCTGGTACAGTCGAGGTCATAAGGCAATGCGTATACAGGGTGGCTAGTTTTTCTAGCACGATGTCCCCTCCATCCTTCAACAGATCTGCTGTTACCTGATCTTCCCCAACTGCTTTTCCCCTTTTCATTGCTTCTAAGGCTTTCTTTACTTCATCTTTCGTTACTGGCGGGATGACGCATTGCTGTGCACTGCTGTCTTTCTCATTAACACTCTGATTACATTGGCTACTGTACAGGTCTGTGTAGAACTCTTCGGCTACGTTAACTATCTTGTCCATATTGCTAATGACATTGCCCTGCTTGTCTCTTAATGCATACATCTGGTTTTTACCTATGCCTAGTTTCCTCTTCACTGCTTTTAGGCTGCCTCCGTTCTTTAGAGCATGCTCGATTCTCTCCATATTAAACTTCCTTATGTCGGCTACCTTGCGCTTATTTATTAACTTTGATAGCTCTGTTAGTTCTATTCTGTCGGTAGGGTTAGACGCCCACATGCTTTGGCGCTTCTTAATCAGATCTTTCGTCACCTGAGATAGCTTTCCGGTATCCTGTCGAACTGCCCTACCGCCTACTTCTACTGCGCACTCCGTAATTATTGATGTCAGATTATCGTGCATTGTATGAACATCAAGATCGTCTTCCTCAGTTAAAGCCGAATATCTGTTTTGCAGTGCTATCCTAAACTCCTGTGCTTTCCCTCTTACGGCTAACTCGTTAATGGTCTTCCTCTTCACTAGCTTCTTCCGTTCCCTCTTCAAGTCTAAGCTAATTCGAGACCTTACCATTCTGTGGTCGCTACAACGCACCTTTCCGAGGACGGCCACATCCTGAATGATGCCAGGTTTAGCGCATAGTATGAAGTCGATTTCATTTTTAGTTTCACCATTGGGGTTCTTCCAGGTCCACTTCCTGTTTTCTCGTTTGCGGAAGAAGGTATTCATGATCCGTAAATTATTTCTATCCGCGAATTCGACTAATAAATCTCCCTTGCTATTTCTAGAGCCTATCCCATAGTCACCTACCGCGTGGTCGTCAGCCTGCTTCTTGCCCACCTTCGCATTGAAGTCGCCCATCAGTACAGTGTACTGCGATTTTACTTTATTCATTGCCGATTCTACGTCCTCATAGAAACTTTCAACGGTCTGGTCATCATGGCTGGATGTGGGTGCGTGGGCCTGCACCACTTTCAGCTTGTACCTCCTATTCAGCCTAATTATTATAGCTGCTACCCTCTCGTTAATACTGTAGAGCTCCTCTACGTTGCCAGCTATATCCTTATTAATGAGGAATCCCACACCTAGTTCTCGTCTATCCTCTAACCCGCGATAGCACAGTATGTGTCCGTCCTTTAGTACTGTATACACCTCACCTGTCCTCCTAACTTCGCTAAGCCCTATCACATCCCATTTAATTCCCGCTAGTTCCTCAAACAGCACTGCTAGGCTAGCCTCACTAGCTAAAGTTCTAGCGTTAAACGTTGCTAGGTTCAGATTAAAATGGTGGCCTGTCCGGAGCCAGAGATTCTTAGCACCCTCCGCTGCGTCACAGGTCTGACCGCCGCCGTGGTCAGTTGCTCTGCACCCGCTGGGGACTGAGGGCCGAGGGATAATTGGTTTGATCATAGAAGGTTGTGGCCAAGTACTACACCAGGGTGGCCAAATCCTGCTCTGGTGAGAGAGTGCGTTGTCGGTTCTGGTCACCGAGATCAGGCCGCACTCCAGGCCTGGTTATGCAATTCCATCGACACGCGGATTTTTTTTTTTAAACCCGGTGCGGAATTGCGCGGCACCAGGATTTGAGCCCCGGTCCTCTTGCACGCCAGGCGGATGTTCTACCTCTACGCCATCGCTGCAGTTATGTGTCTTGTGTTTTGTAAGGGTTTTTCGTTTTGATGAGCTATCTAACTCTTTCTCATTATTAAAAATATTGTTGCATTGCTTGCACCACCGAATTAAAAACGTCATTGTGGGGGGAAACATGAAAACAAAATTGAACGATCATGCGGAAGATTGGGGGCATCATGCCGGCCCGCGGTCATTGTGACACCATAAAATAGGACGCCGAGGCACGTCTCAAGGGATCCGCTGGTATGTAAATGTTTGCAGCTGTAAACCTGGAGTGCCACATAGATGCGGACATATCCTAAATGAGCTAAAGGATGAGAACGATAGTGCACTATACTATGCATTAAACCGCACGATGGTTCTTAGCTGCTAAAGTCCAATGTTTCCCGCCCACGCAGATGATCGAAAAAATGATGGCCACCCGAATGTGACCGCCGAGTCATACTTGCACTCTTAGTAACAGCACAGATACGGTACACGGAAGAATGCACAAAAACTCAATGTCGCGGACACGTGTACTTGACTTCTGTTCGAGTGAATTCCATTCATAAACGAACAATAGTGTTTAAATACTCATGGAAGTAAGAAACAAGGACGACTGCTGGTTTGAATACTGCTCAGCAGATTCGGACGAGTCATTTTACTAGCATGACACTGTTCGTAAGCCTAGAAATATGGGGCTTTACTCGCACGTGCCTGGAAGTACAGTGCGCACGAATGTTAACTACGCTATAGTCACCTGCCTTGCTCCTCTAGTTGTGTTCATGGCAACATCGTCATTAATTTCAGTGCGTCCCATCTAGAGCGGCAACCAACCGGAAAGTGGTGGCGATCGTCCTCCGCAGTCTCGGTGGAGGGCCACGGAGGAAGGGAGCCGTCGGAGGAACGCGCGATTGTGTGGGTGCTACTAGCTAAGGGGGTGATGGTGTCAGAAGGGAAGGAGTGAGCACTATGCAACCCGTATATTATAGTGCAGGATGTCAACGTCTAAGAACGCCAACCTAGGCCTGGGTGAGAAGGCGCGAGGTGCTGCTGCTGCGTGGTTTTAACAATTGAGACCAAGATCTCTCGCTCAACGGACGGTCTGCAGCAAGTTGCTGCCAGATAATTTTCCACAGCATGCTACTGCCTTTTATGCACATTGTGCCATGAAAGTTTGCGATGCAGAACAAGTTTATAGAATACCAAGGCGAGCTACAGCATTTGAACGCTCCTTAGATACCCTTGTCGGCCGCGCATTCGGCTTTCACATCTCTGACGGTTATTGTTCCACGGTTGTCCCAGTAGACTCAGCGGAAGGCCGGTTTGATCGCCAACGTAGGGAGTTTGCTGCCATGGCTGAAGGCAATACTGCCCAGGAGTATTCGAGGCACGATTTCGACACTCTGCAGCGTTAAACAGCACGCGCACCTTTTGTTCGGGCTGCGGTACATTTTCAAGTCTCAGCCCATGATGTACAGGCAATCGAAAGAACACGGTATCATCGCAATTTATTGAAATCACCACGCTAACGTGTGGGTCCCTATTTCATATCCTCTGAAAAATTCAAGACAAGGTCTTCACTACCCGAATACGTCCCTACCTCTAACTCTTTCGTGTCCATCTCTGATGCCCCAACTTTCCCTCTCTTTGTGCTAATATAGAGAACTATCTTGTTCTTGTTCCCGTCGAGTTCAAACACGCCATTGCATTATCCTTCCAGTGTCTCTTGGAGCTCTTTGATGCAATCTCCCGCCCCGGGGGACCAATAGACACTTTTCCCAAAAGCGTTCACCTGATAGGCGCTAAATTTGCTGCACAAATAAATTTTATTTTTGCTACTCAAGGATGACTAATGCTTATACGTCCGTCTTCTTACGTCCACCGTGAGAATGTAATGCCTGCCGACAGGGCGAGCTTTGCCATCAAAGCAGGAGAGGTGTTTACATGGGGACAGTACCTCTTCGTCTTTGCTGTTTTCTTTCTCATGTTTCTGGCGTCGGTGCATTAAACTGCTGCAGCTGAAGCAAACATCAGTTGGATACTTGTGTTTGGAGTCGATTTTTGTTTCAAAGTCACACTGGCTGTTCTCCATTTGTATGCTGTCGAAGCAATCAGTTAGCGCACTAGACACGGAGGAGTCAGAAACGTCACGTACGAAATGGAAAGGCGCCCGTGTGCTGTGCGATGTCAGTGCAGGTTAGAGATCCCCACGTGGTCGAAATTATTCCGAAGTCCTCAACTACGGCACCTCTTTCTCTCTTTCTTCTTTCACTCCCACCGTCCTCCCTTCCCTTATGGCGCGGTTCTGGTGTCCACCGAGATATGCGAGACAGTTACTGCGACATTTCCTTTCACCAAAAACCAAAAGCAGTTTTCAAAAGAGACACACGATTTTTAACGAAAGAAAAGCGGCTTCTGTTAAAAAGAGCGGGACCAAAAGTAGTTTTAATTGAAAACAAGTTTTTTGCTTTTCGCTTTCTTTCACGTGGTAGACATGCGGGTGTATTCTAATGACTGCACTGCTTACCTGAACAGAGAGAGCGTTTTTTTTTTGTCGCTGGTCATCTGAGCAGAACCAATTAAAAACGAAAAATTTGGATTATAGCTAGATATAAAGTTAGAATACATCAATTTTTTGCTTGTCAGGAGGCAATGAGCCGTAATGTTTTAGAGCTCTCGCTTCTCTAATTAAATCATAATGTTTATCGCTCGTCGCGTTTATTTTACAGAGAGAGTAGGCACATTTTTATCCTTCGATACTACATGAAACAAGCTACGAGCGGTTTCATTACAGTGAATGTGCTCCGAACTGGGGCGCAACTTTTTCTGAGCATCCATTCACGGAGTCCTTGCTTCACCTTTTTGCCATTGGTTAGTGCGACATCCTGTGCTGAAAATTTGAAGCGACTGTGCTTGTTGTCTACGAATACTGAGATCAAAAGCAGCAGCTAAGAGATGCATATAGAGTGAAAAAAATGAGGAAGTTAAAGCTGGTTATTACATTATTCACATCAGTATTGATCGGTGGTGTCAGAAATGAAGGTATGAACCTACAGCCTTTGTTCATAAAGTTCCGAGACTGAGCCTTTTAAAAAGATGCGTTTAACATTTAAATCATTTGTGCAGCACCCCTTTGAAATAGTCTTCCTTGCAGTCTATAAGCAGCTTCCAACGCTTCTTGAGGTCTTGAAAACAGTTGGAAAATGCTTCTTTTGGCAGGGCTGTCAGCTCCTTTGTCGTGGCGCCTTGAATGGCCTCCACGCTCCCCATTCAGTGACCTTTCAGGGCTCTCTTCAAACGAGGAATCAGGAAAAAATCGCATGGGCAGAGGTCAGGCGAGTATGGCGGATGGGGAAGTACAGTAATGCTGTGCTTGGCGAGAAATTTTGTCACGCTGAGAGCAGTGTACGGCCTTGCGTTATCGTGGAGAAGGCTCCGTTGTCCAGATGCCCAAAAGTAAGGGCGACGGCGTCGCAGTGCATGTCGTGCATGACGTGCATGACGTAGGGTCGAATCCAGTTATGACCACCAGGTTGAACGTTTGGAGCAAGCCGGATTCCCGAGACCGGTAATAGGTTCTGTGGCGGAGTCGATGCTCAAACAATTCAGTAGGCTTGAGAGGGCCGTCGATGTTCCTCACCCCACGCTGGCAAGAGAAAAAAGACCTTTTCAGTCATTCCTTATGTGCACAAGCTATCGCACAATGTCAAGAGGGTGGCTAATAAGTTCGGAGTTGATATCGTTTTTACAGCCCCCTTGAAATTGTCCCGCCTGTGCGCCGTGACCAGCAGGTGCCAAAGCTAAAGGGCAAAGAAGAACAAATGTGTAATCAAACACCAAACTCAGTTTGTGCCTTGCACTGTTGGTGTGGTGTAAGATTCCGCTCAGCGGTGGGTCTGTGTACATAGGCCAGGCAGGGCGCTGTCTATGTGACAGGCTCAGAGAGCATGCCAATTCCCTGGCGCAAGTGGCGGCTCGAACCTGTCTTTGCATTGCCTCAAATGCGAACACTATACTGACAGGAATAATAAGAAGAAACAGCAGTGCCGTCCTTTCCTCCGTTCTACTGTTGTTATCGGGCGAGCTTCCGATAGGATGGCCCAGGAAATTGCAGAGGCCCTTAAAATTAGCACCACGGAAGGTTGCGTGAGTAAGGCTTCGGTGGCCCTTCTCAAAAAAGAACTCGCCTTTCTCCGCAATGGATAGCCTGCTTTTGTTGTTCAATTCCGATTAGTTCTGATAAGATTCTGCATGTGCCTATTCTTGATGCAATTTTTACTGTATCTATGAGCGTGTTCTTTTCTTCCCACACGTGATGTTCTGAATTTTGTACGCTTGCGCCCTCTCTGCTTCTTAAGTCGGTATATCATTTCTGAAAATACAGTTGCAAGTTTGTGCTCGTGTTTCTCCCTCCCGTCCTGTGTTATTGTGCGCAAAGTTTTTAATAATGTCGCTACACCAACTGGCCCAACGCTCTACCCTATTAGTCGCCAGGAGCGAAGAATCCGCAATTTTACCATCACTGCCAGGCGCATGAATTCTGTGCGCGTGTGTTCCTTTGCTGGACATCACCTTTGCTATGCGAAATTTATAAGCAACGTTTGCCAAGCCAGAAGTCGAAGCATTTACATCCATTACTCAAGTGTGCCTAAAAAACAGCACTGTGCGTGGTTTCGCTCTCGTCTGACCCATCTCGCGGGCTTTCGCACAGATCGCCGTTAACACTCAGGTACAATATTGTCATAAAGCGTTCCTCTGTGTTCTGATGCAATGCACAGAGGTTGGTTATTTATTTATTTATTTGAAGATACTGCAGACCATACATAAACATGATCCTGACAGGAAGGGAATTTGTGACAAAATGAAATTTCACACATAACAAGCATATGACATACAGAAAACACAGGCAAAATATTCATTACGAGCGAAATACAATTAGTAGCACAGAAACTGACGCTATAATTCCTTAATTGCTTGTTTGCTCACGACATGTGCAGTGCGCTAAGAGAGTAAATGATAGTACATTACCTTCTAAAACAAACATACCCCCCTCCCCTTTTCCATCTTAAGGACTCCGTTACTCGGCGAATTTCTGGCGTACATATTTCCACCAGAACTTCACAGAAGGTTTGCGATCACTTGAATAGCCTCGAAATTTCTAGCGATTCTTGCCCACAACTAAACCGATGGCGATGGGAGGGCGAGCAGCGCTTCACTTAACGATCACTGGAAAAGCAAAGGCGACATCAAATAAATATTGTGAAAAAAAAAAACATTATGCACCTCCCTTTCACAGGCGTCTGAAAAAACTAAGCCTAGGATTCAGCCAAGTGGTTACAACATTGTACGCCTGGTAAAGACTATTTTTTTCCTGTATTATTAAGAGGAAGACTGAGTTAAAAGAAATAGGATGTTTTGCCCTCATTGAAAAAAGGGAGCTGCAGGTCCCCGGATGAAATAAACAAAATTGGACAGACTGTTTATTCTGCTTCTAACTACAGCGACGAGCACGAAATGTATTGTTTCGGACTCTTGAAAGCGGTTCTCGAAAAGACACGAGCGACAAGTTGCTCTTTGCGCAATTTATTTATTCACTGCTTTGTTCCAGTATCTTTTATTCCGTCCATCATTGTTCTGCATTTGCACACGTTCATTACCTAGGAATATCCTGAGGTCATTAGCAAGCAGGTAACTTCTTGTGATGCTGCATTTATTGTTGGGTATGCTAGCCAGTGGTCGCTGGCTCTGTAGTGGCTCACCCTTTGTTCTCGTCGGACACTGGAAAAGTTTTACCGTGAAGTTTTGTTCCGCACCGTTGGTCTCCCGCAAGGCTCATGCGTTGCAGGTGCAAATGACTCGCAAGAAAAAAAAAGAAAAATATTTCGGCTGCTTCCTCAGCTCACACTTTTAGAAACAGCTTGCACGAAAGAACAGTTTGCATTCGCCGCGGAATTTGTTCCTTTTTGGCTCGATATTTGGGACATATGGGGAGCGCGTACTGGCATCGTTCACCAGTAGGAATTAAAGAGTTCCCTTCAACTGATTTAGGCCATTTTGTCGGTTTTAATTCGGGCGCGCACATTAGGACCGTGCTCAGATTTTGCGTTCTGGCGTAGAATTTGTCATCTTCCAGAGCTAAGCGAGACATTTAGAAATGTGACTTTAGGTAGTTATCAATATCGAACAACTTCGCCATTCGGCTGCTCGTGTAATTCTGGCACACGCTGTCAACTGTTTAATAAAAGAATCGCTCTAGAATGAGAAGGAGGTTTGTCGAACGCTTCCACATGCAATTGTGAACCAACGCGGGACTGTCGTTCAAGTGCCGTCGTGTTGGCTTCTCCTTCTTGCATATTTCTTTCCACTATAGCTGACTTGCCTAGCTATCCACTTAGGATCAATATAGTCACTGCAGAAAAGAGATGAAATGGTTGGCTTTGAGAAGTATTATATAATCAACCGATATACTTCAATGAGCAATAATATTTCCTTAATAAAACGCGTCCTCGCGCTAATTGACTAGGCATTGTTTTTATGAAAAGTAATCCAGAGCTACTTTTTCGGACGAGCACACAGACATTGCAGGACGACCGCTAACTCCAACCAGTAGGAATCAGCGCCGATGTTGTCGTGTCTCAGTTGTCGTCGAAAAAGATGCGCTGGATTACTTTTCATAATATCTTTATGTATTTACGTGCTGAAGTAGTGCAGTTCTTTTTCTGGTAATAAAGAAATTGTTGAAATCTCTCATGGGCTATGGACGCTCATAAGAAACACCTACACAAAAACAAGGGTAAGAGCCTAAAAAAGTTAAAGCCTAAGAAGTTAGGCTTTACGGTATTCCCATGTGTACATCGTCATATATAAGGCGCCTAATTGTGGGATAGAAATAGGGATGATTTTTTGCCAATGCGTAGTTTTCGCGAAATGCTAGCTATGTTTATTTAAAGAGCAGCGAAGTTTTCTAAATGTGGGCCTCTTTTTGTTACATGACATTATTACTTAGGTTATTTAGAAGCACATTCGATCTTGTGCTCGTGGACGCTAGACAGCCTGTTGTTTCTCGCTTTTAGAGTTTCTTTCGAAGTCGCCTGAACGTTTCCGCTCGCTCCTTCATAACCTCTAGTGTTGTGCTGCGCTCTTGCGTCAATGTAAACGTTGGCACAATTGTAAACGCACCTTTGTGGCCTTGCACTCACTGCAACTTTGGTTCTTTCAGTTTGCTGTGCACTCATGAGTTATTGTCTACACAGTTGACAGAAAGCTTTAAATGGTCTTTCCCGGACGATGCTATGTTGTGTCAGTGTAGGTACAGACAGGCTTTCAGGCCGCCCAAGCTGCGGAACTCCTGTTCACAGCCTTCTACCAATGTACTATTTTCGTCCTTTTTCGAATCGCTTGCAGACAATAGCGCTGTAAGAGTTGTTTTTGTATGACCCAACATTGTTTCTTACCGAGCAATTGACACTAAAGTCGGTTCATAACAGCGAAATTGCGTTTCATAACTAGTTTCGAAGGGCCAAGATTTAGGCCCATTTAGTGCATGAGTAATTGTTTTCTAAATTGAGCTTGAGCATTGCTTTCTCTATTCACTTTTTCACGAATAAGAGGAAAACGAGTTTTAGCTGGAAAGAACCGACATTGAGGACGTCTCCACTTTAAAATCGGAACACGCATTAAGACATTCAGAATTTTCATCATGTTGGCAGGACGAAAAAAAAATGTTAATTACGTAAATATTTGGCGTTAAGGCTCCTGTGTCTACTCTTTCATTCCAGTATCAGGAAATATCTTGATGTATTCAAACACACACGTGTATAAAACCGTATATAAGTGCTTTTTGCTTGCTGTCCTTATTCGCAATATCGCGAGACTTAGTGGAAAGCATGGAAACGCGAGCGGTAACTTGGGCTCACAATATTGCCCAGTCCGCACCGTCGAAGGCAAAACGGTCTTGTGAGGGGAACATGGCTGTACATCCAATACAACGGGCACACGCATACATGAAGGATGAGATAAACGATAACAAAAATAATGCAGTTTTATCCGCATTAAAACGCACCTGGATGTCCCTACCTCGTAATGTTCATTTTACCGATTTAATGTTTCCTGCCCGAAAAGAAGCGATCGAATAATTGATGGACAGCCAAATATGATGGAAAAATCTTTCTAGCGTTCTTAGTGATCAGCACAAAAGCTGTACATTGAAGAACGTTCAAAGGCGAAACTCAGTAGAGGCTTAGACTTGACCTTTATTGGAACACATTTTATGCATAACGCTACCGCAGTACTTAAGCTATAAGGGGGCAAATAAACCACAAAAAAACGGGTTGGTTTGAACCCCGTTTCGTTCTTTCGGACGAGCCATCTTCTTTACAGGACTCGCATATTGAGCCCTTGATTCCGGGGCTTTATTCCAGGGTGCACCTGTTCACAACACCTGGCCACGGACTGTGCCTGTCACCGACTTCATTAAAAGATTGTCCTTAGAAAGTGATTGAAATTAGTGACAATGCGAGTTCAACAATCTCCATCAGTGAACTTTTGAAATAAGTGAAAAAGTGAGCTCTCATTAATAATTAACCTCGTCAAGGTATATCACGCATATGGAGAATTAGGTTCAAGTACTAGTACTTTTCCGATGAGCGTTCGTGAGTGTTCTATTGCAACAGAGAGGAGTTCTTTGCTCGCTTAATCACACCCTGCTAAAAGGGGCATGTGCGTAAATGATTACTTTCAAAAACAGTGATGTCGCTCCCCCTTCTTTCCACCGCTCTTCAAAAACTCTGTGATGCGACAAAGTTGAGGCGTACAAATATATCCCAGAAAATGCTTAGCCAAACGTAAACTTAGGATTATGGGCGAGCAAACAATGTCTCGTGTGTCCGTTAAGCAACTATTCTGTAAAAACTAAAAGCAACAGAAAATAAGAACTCAGAACAAATATGCCATTCTTCTGTTATTTTTCGAAAGCGCTAAAACAACACGGACAAAGAAAGAACAGGCATGGGCGATGGCTTCGAAACATGAAAAACGTGCACCAACTAGGCCGATCCGCCGCTCTTCTTATATGCTATTCCTTTTCAAAGACCACTGCAAGAACTGAACCTACACTCGGCTAGCTCGTCATGATTTTGTTCCGTTTGTCTGTGTTGTTGAGAGGGCGCGGAGTGAGAAGAAATGCGATGCCGTGGCCTCACCGAACAAAGGAACTCCTTAGCCCTGGATAAAGTAAACCCAGTTGGAAGGCTGAGCACTGCTTCTAGTGACAGCGAAGGGTGCAAATGCTATGGATGCGCGTTCCTTACAGCAGCTATAGAACAAGGCTGCGAGCCGATATTTGCTGTTTGTATTTCCATTTGCGCAATGACTGTCTTTGCTAGTACCTTTTATTGCACCTGACATTGTTCAGCCTGTTCACTAATTCAATGCGGAAGAATTGCCCGGGGGCATTAACGAACACGTCGCTCCCGGCGACGCTCTGTTCCATGAACTCATTGCTTGCCATTGATCGCTTCACTTTTATAGTCCTTGGCTCTCTTCCGGAAAGTTGCTCTCCCACAACCCTTTTGAGCTGTAGATAGAAGGACTCAAAAAGAAAATGTTTTGGCTGCTGCCTCTTCTCACTTTTTCGCAAGATTTTGCTAAAGAGTTGCATGATCAGCGAAAACTGCTCTGCTATGTTTCTGGCGTTGCTCTATTTCTGGCTTCCTCAAAAAGTTGGTTTTGAGGAAAGCAGATGATGCAGTAACTGTATCACGTATCTTGTTGGACACCCGAACCGCGCCGTAAGGGAAGGGATAAAAGAGAGAGTGAAAGAAGAAAGAAAGAAAGAGGTGCCGTAGTGGAGGGCTCCGGAATAATTTCGACCACCCGGGGATCTTTAACGTGCACTGACATCGCACAGCACGCGGGAGCCATTTGCGTTTCGCCCCCATCGCCGCCGCCGTCGCGGTCAGGTTGGAACCCGGGTACTCCGGCTTAGTAGACGAGCGCCTTAGCCACTGAGCTACCGGGTCGGGTATGCGCCGATATGGTCCTATTCAGGAGGGCTGATAGGCTGCAAGAGCCTTTAAGGTGTGGAGAGCACGGTTAATTTATTTTGACCTGTCTGTTTGCTTCTGCAACAAATCTTTGAAGTCCTGAATGCACATGTTCCTCATACACGGTCTTGTTGTGGTGCTGTACAGTTTACTAATGTGCAGTGCTAAGGAAGATGGTCATAAATACGTGTTGAAGTAAGAACCTGCAGTGGATAACTACGGCTCATTGGTTGCTCTTAACATCAGTATACATGCTGTTTAGTGTAAGTAAGAGAGGCAGGCTTAAGACTAGAAATAGAGCTCACTAGCGCTTTCACATCAAACTCCGGATTAAAGCGGAATAGACGTTCGGGTGTCATAGTCCTGATGTGTCATTTTTACATTTTTTCTTTTTAATATAGCTTGCCTGCTTAGCTCACCCCATCGAACCTACTCATCAGAATGCCTACATAGTATAGGGAGTTTCGAGAAAAACTGTGTAGTTAACTGATCAGCTTGAACTGAAAATATCTATTTAGTATTTTGCTGCTACTTTAGTCAGGTAATTTAACCTGGTAACTGCCAATTTCTTTCGATCTCTTTGGTTGTAAAAGCGCCCGTAAGAAATGACTACATTGAAACAAAATAAACTTTAGGTTTGAAAAACTTGTCATGTACGCTGCAGTAAATATATGACTCTTAGTGTCTTCTTGAGTTAAAATAAATATTCTTTTCTTTGACAGTACGTGCCTCGAAACGATACTCATGATTAGAAAGGCTCACGAAGATTTCTAAATGTGTCGCTGCTTTCGTTACCTCACATTAAGAATGAAACCATTCGGTAACGCTTTGAGTCTCGTGCCAGTGTACGCTCCACGTTATGTTGTTCCTCGCTTGTCGATTTTTATTTGAAACTACAGTTCAACATTTACATTTCTGCTCATTTCTTCGTATTCGCTAGCGTTGAGCTGTCTTTCGGTTTCAGTCTAAACGTTAACCAAAATTTTTAATGCCACAAAATGAGTTGGTAAAATTTGTTCGCTGGCTGTTCGATTCTTATCAGGGAATGCGCAACAGCTCAAAATGAGGGGCATAAAGTAAATTTTAACCGCCCGGAAGTCTGCACTCCTGCTATCTTTAGTCATGTTCTATGTTTCGTCCCCGTCCGTTTCCGCAGTTTTGCTTCAGATGAAAGAGAAGATGTTCAAGATAATACCGGCTTAGTGCGTACAAGAGCCGTTGGGAAAGACTCCGTAGTGTTCGCTTGTCTCGCTCACAGTGAAGGGAATAACGTTAGGGGTAAAAGGATCTCTTTCGCTCCCGGAGGCGCAGTCGGCTGAGGTTTGAGGCGTCTCGGGTATGCCTTGCTTTGCTTCCAACGTCGGCTTTGTTGAGCCTAACCTGAGGTGCTTCCCCTCCCCTCATCTCCCGGGTTTTTCTTCCACAGTGCAGATTATTCCAGGAAAACCCGTGTTTTCTCAGAGACTTCCAGCGGTGTCACTGTTGCTTCTTATGTCCGGGTTGCGATTCCGAAAATTCCCTTTTTTTCTTGCGCGTAAATAAATACATAATAGAATTCCTTGCATTTTCATTGTTTGTTAGTTACTCGCAGCAAATAAGTTAAGTTATTCTCCAAGCCATAAATGTTCTTTCTTTCTGGTGTGGCTGATTTTCCTTATTTCCTCTTCGTACTTTTTATTTGTATCTTCCGTCTTCTGAGCTAGAATATTAGATGAAGAAACTGCAGCGGGAAAGGAAATATTACGATTGACATTCACTGGTGACACTGCGAGCAGTAAAAAATAAGTTAAATGCTTGCACTCCTCAAATACCAAACAAATAAGTGAATTACAGAGCAGTAAAATCAACGTGAAATAATTTACCGTTTTCTGCTCTTCCATGTGAAGATTTAAACCGTTTACAGCGTGTCGATGAATACAGGCGCTACGACACCCAAGTGCTCCCTGAAAGTGAATATTGAGGTTTGTGCACAAAAGACCATACTTTATTTATTTAGGAAAGTAACCTGACTGCAATAGGAGCGGATTTTAACTTCCCTCCTTGACCACGCTCAACGGCATGATTGTCAGATGATTGTCACATGATTGTCAATGGCTTTCGAAAATGTCAGAACGGAATATTTTCCACTTGTTTTTTGTCGAGGGACGTATCATTAAAATAGCTTACGTATTACTCGCCAAGGAAAACAGATAAGCTATTTTTGTTCTATTTGCAATCTTGCGTAATGCCGATACACCTCCATATTACTCCTGTATGGACGGTACCAGAAAGCTTGGGACCTTTTTTCAAACTTTTTTCGGGAACTTTTTTAAAACATGGGTTTAATCCCGGCTGCTTCTTTATAGGAAAAGAAGTCAAGTTGGGCTTCCGATGCTCACCTGCTGCAAAAAATGTTTTTTTTCTAGTGCGTCAAATAGTGATTAAGGCACACAACAGATAAAAGAACGGTCGCATATTAGATTCAAGCTATATATTTTGTATTGCGTTCCGGCGTGTTCTATTACAATGCGCAGAAGTTAACTGCCAGCTTACCCACGCCCTGTGCTATGTGCCATATACGTAAATGATGCCGCATTCTCTTCCACAACAAGGATAAGCCCCCCCCCCCCCCCCCCCCCCCAACCCCAGAATTCGGTAGCGGGGCAAGGTTCAGTACTGATCCTAGAAAGTTCCGCATTAGCTTAGCGATGACTTCAGTAGCGTTTAATATCAGCGCCATGTTTACCGACGATAAAACCGACACCGATGGGTGGTCGAGCCGGGCTTCACGTATCCTCGGACAGCCGTCGTTGTAGAAACTATGCCAAAATGCACTTCGTCCGATGTCTTTCAATGACTTCTAGAAAGTGTCAGCCTAGGACCTGAACCTGAAGCTGCAAAAATTGAAGTTCCTAGACAAAATAAACAAAGTTTGGCATAATAGGAGCAACTTTTAACAGCGACGAGCACGAAATGTATTCTTTTGAGCTTGAAAGGCGTTGCAGTTCTCGAACAAAGGTGGGAGCCGAAAGTTGCTGCTTGCATTTCTCTTTGCGCAAAGCATTTATTAGCCACACTGGTACAATATATTTTGTTCTGTCCGCCACCGTTCCGCCTGCGCACTCATTCAAGGATACTCCTAGCGGTGCTCTGTTCAGTGAGCGGAAGAGTTCCCGGTGGTGACTTCTCATATATAATCGCTCTCATTTGTCAATTTGATTGATTGTACTTTATTGATTCTTTGTTCCATGGAGACCTCTTCTGCCACTCTGGCTTCGACAACCCACACACGTTGCCAGCATGAAGGACTTTGAAAGAAAAAGTTGCTGTTGTTTCCTCGGCTCACATCTTTTGCAAGAGTCTTCGTGAAGTAACGGTTTGCAGGCGCGGAAATTTTTTTTTGGCGTCCTGACGGTTGCGACAGTGCGCTGTTGAGGAGCGCAGTTTGGCTCCACAGGCGAAGCTTCCGGTACGCAAGGTAGACCAACTGGTAGCGAAAGCCCCATAGGCCACCAGGGTGACGACTGAGTGGAGCCAGAGTTTCGTGGCGCCATCTGGGAGTGGAGGAGAATTAACAAATTAAGAAAAATCGTGGCGTCATGATGACTTTGGCCCGCAGTATGAATGTTCTTTTTTTTCACCTTTATTAAACTACTCAAGACAAGGCCGACGACGACAAAGACAGAACAGTGCACGGACAAGCCTGCCAATAATAGACATCTCAGTTTTTAAGACGACTTGACAAGAATTTGGGCTGCCAAGTTAAGAATTGAGCAGGGTGTGTTGCTGGGCAAGTTGGTTTGACATTCTGAACATTTTAGCGCTGGCGTACGACGGACGAAGGGAGGACGAGACACAGAGTGCGACTAACTAACAACTTTAATATAAACAGAGGGCGATCCACACGTTTTTATACAGTTAACCACGACAATTTGAGGTTGTCACGGGTGGCTGTATAAAAACGTGCAGATCACCCTCCTTTTATACTAAAATTGAAGTTCAGCGCGCTCTGTGTCTCGTTCTTCCTTCGTCCGTCGTATGTCAGTGCTACAGTTTTCAGCATGTTAAGTCACCTCATAATTAAAGGTGAGCGGACTTGTCCAGGCATGGTTCTGCCTCCGTCGTCGCTGAGGTTGCCTTTCGTCGCGAGTCATGTAAAGGCACGGTGGGGCTTTTTCACATCTCACATCTCAATCACATTGCCGTAGTGATCTCACTAAAGACATAAATGAGTGCTGCAATGGAAGTTGTGTTATTTCGAGTCATGTTTTA
This sequence comes from Amblyomma americanum, assembly GCF_052857255.1. NCBI lineage: Eukaryota > Metazoa > Arthropoda > Arachnida > Ixodida > Ixodidae > Amblyomma > Amblyomma americanum. The sequence continues at coordinate 2,938,634 of NC_135504.1, read as the reverse complement.
TTTGCTCAAGATTACACACTCAGATTAATCGCGAAATAAAAAGAATTGAAATCTTAAACGGTAGGAAGGTGACCACCCTCCATTCAGCTGCCATGGAGTCTTAAAATATAGAGCCCGGATTATAACAAAACGATCTGAGGGCAGCGTGCGAATTAAACGAAGTCAGAGAGGAAAAGGATCACATTCACGGGTAAGCAGTGTAGCACCATCAGAGTCAAAACAAATAGAAACAAGATAACGTTTCAATACAAAGTTGTTTGAATACAATAAAAAATTACGCTTACCGTACTAGGTGCAAAAATAAAATGCAACTTGTCCTGACTAAAAACCTATCTTTGATGCGAGCATGAAGGCTCCAGATTAAGGTTGAAATGGATACAAGTGTGACTGCTAGATTTGTGAAACCATTAGTTTTTCTCTACTCACTGCTGGCTTTTGTGCAATCGGTCTTATTCAATAAGGTACGAATAGAAAATTATGCACTGAGCGTTGATTTAGACATAAAGCCAATTTACTTAAGTAGCGCTTCAGAGCCCTTGAGACCAGACTCACCTGTCGTTTTGAACACTATATTCTTCAGGTAACCAATCTGTTAACGCCTTTAAGCGAGTGGGCACGAGCAAGACGATAGCGGATGATATGATAGAGTGACCGTGCTGTGGTGATTAGAAGTCTTTACGATGGGCGTGCAAGTACGCCTAATTTAAAACGCAGTGATCTGCACCACACGGTTGTCTTGTCTTTTGTGGAAGGATTGACACAGCTTGTCTGCATGTTTTAAAGAAGCACTTCCCGGCTGGACGCTGGCAGTTGCAGTCGTGGGAGGTTTGTTGGTGGTAGCTGGGATATCATAAATCAGTCAAGGTAAAATCTTAGGAAGGTCTTATTTTCAATATTAAATTCAATTTTTCGTAACTAATGGTCTTTTGGCGGAAGTTATCTGCGCATTAAAAACGATGGCTTTTAATGCACAGTCAAGGTGTAAGAGTGTGCCTGCTATTGGTCGAAAAAACTTGGCTGTGGTTTAGCTATGGTTAAACCTGGAGTGACGCGATAGCTACATCTGCCAGCCGAGTGGAACTCAGTCGAATTGCAAATTCAGTCTTTCGCCGCTCCGTTTCGCTGAGAATTCCTTCTTCATCTTCGTCTCACTTGACACGGCGCATGCGCACAGCTGTTGCAGCTGTTGCGCCCCGAGCCGCCGGCAGCAGCAGCTGCTCCGCACCACATGACCAACCCACGTGACCAACGGCCGGACCACGTGACCAACGGCGCCGCCACGGAGCTCAAGTGGTGCCACGCTGAAGATTCGAAGAGGTGGCGTAGTGTAGCTGTCGCTACAAAAACACTTCCTGTCTTCTAAGCTGTAGAAGCCGTGCCTTGTTGGGGAGAAGAAAGATTTCGCCAAGGACTTCTTTGATGTGCGCTTATTTACAAAAAGAAAGGGCGTCATTCACGGCGAAGATTTACGGCGTATATTAGGAGGCTTTTTTTATAATGTAGCTTTCACAAAGTGCGGAAAAAAAAGAAAAATGTCTTTACTTTTGTGCCCTCTCACAGTAAAACTCGTGCGCGGTAGCATTGCTCCAAAATTGAAATTGCTGGGGTTGTAATTTACTGAATTCCTCTGAACTTGCATTCAGAATCGTGACTGCGAATCAAGGGGTGCCTTTCGGCGCATCCTTTCGTGCATAATATGCAGCGTGATTTCATACGAGCGATTTCAGCCGAACATCGACGTAAATACCGACATTTTAAATACGGCACTAATTAAACGAAGACCATCCAAAGCTCCAAAGGACGACCGCCGTGCGGTATGTTTTTATTTCAGCATGTGCTAGCAGTATGCACGCAAAGCTATTGGTAAAGTATGCTTTTACGGACGTTTTGGTTGCTCGTTTTTCTTAGGTTATAACTTAGGTTATAAGTAATGCAGTTATGCGGGTTCTTTCGCTTATATAAGTTTGCGTTGGCATATTCGTTTATATTTTTTGGGCTTCTAAAAAATGACCACGTCCCAAATTTCTGACTATTCATTTTTATTCCGCACGATTGCATTCAAGCAAGTTTGCAAGACAAATAAAGGCTTGACCATCATTACAAGAGCAACGAGACTGAGGAGGCAGACGAAATAGAGTATGTGAACCGCGAGGCTTAAAAGATGAACACAAAATGCTAATGAGCTTGTAGCGAAAGAGAGAACAATACCAATAGCAGGATTTCGGACAACCAGGCGCCTGCATAAGCAGCTTAGGCAGCTTTAGAGAGCGGCTTCGGAAGAGTTCAAACGTGAGAATCGAAGCTTAAAAAAGACGACCTGGAAACAAGGACGATTGGAAGTCGGGCTGGCTGCTTGGTTGACCTCGCCACGTGCCTAAGGTAAGCAATGGGAGTGAATGGGAGTCGGTACAAGGGCAACAGTCGTGCGTCGCTGAATGGATTCAGCAGCAAAGAAGAGAGTGAAAGCAGCTAAAGCATTGCTACTAACAAGACAAGGCTTTCGAAGCTACTGCGAATAAATTTGAGAACGAGGACGAGAAGGAAAGCAACGAGGGGGAGAGAGAAGACGGAAGGCCTAATGTCTTGCTGTCGCCGTACGCGTAGTGAATGGGGGCGTGTTTTCCCGGCTTCTCGATGTGGAGGGGACCGCAGCCTGACGGAGACGCTCGTTTATTCGATTCTGTCGCGTTGCCTCGTGGGAGCATAATGCGGAAAGCAGGGAGGCGCGGGTCCTGAGCGAGGTCTCTTTCTTGCACTTTGACTCGAAATAGCCAGAACAGGGATATCACTTGGAGCTGAAAAATCTGTCCTAGTTGTAGCGGTCGTCCGAAACCCAGCGAACGTGAAAACACACTTTATTAGCTTAGGGCAGATTAAAGGTTTTGCAATTGTGAAGCAATGTGAAAAGCGAAAGATCGTAAAGACCTACGCCTCTCGTCACAAAGTCGAGCTTCATGATACGAAAGGAGGCTATGGGAAGAGGTCAGATGGAAGCTGCCTTCAGTAGTCTCGTTCTGTAGCGCAAAACCTGCTCTCATCGAGAAAAGATTTTCGTTAACATGAGTTCAAAGCAGTTTAGTTCGGCTATTACCATCACATCCATCCGCAAGTGAGGCTGTCACGCCGCAATCTTTTTTATTATTTTCGCGGGATGCGGGATTCACGTTTTACCCTGTTTCGAAGGGTATCTGATTGGTGGCTAAAATCAATACAAGAGCGAAATTTCACGTGTGAAGGCTAGGTGTCCTGACCCACCGCCCAATTTAAAGGGTTGAGCCTTATCCATCCAGTGAAAAACAGCGCTTGTTCATCCAGCCACTGTGAACAGGTGAATACATGCTTTTCTTTACGGGTGAACAAATATGCTTCACTCGCAGAATATGTGAAGCATTTTTGATGAACCTTACGGCTTTTGCTCACTAAGAGTTTCACGTCTAGGACGGGGCGAGCTATTAGGTAAACTAGAACAGACCTAAATAGGAGCCTTTCCTTATTGCCTGATTTTCAGACATGAACAAAGCCATCATTGATGAACTCCAATGATAGGCCGCTGTGTGGTGCTGGGGCAGAGCGTCTACTTTGAAAAGAATTTGCAGGTAGCAGCAGTGAATTCCTGAGCACAAATAAAGCAGAAATCCTTTACGTGGGCTTTATTTTTGGAGGATATTCCTTATATTCCTTATGCTGAATTCGTCAGAAACTGATTACCCGCCGCAGTGGCTATGTGGTTAAGGCTCTCTCCTCTCAGCCTGATTGGCAGGGGTCGAACCCTGCCGCGGCGGCCGCGTTTCGATGGAGGCGAAACGCAAAAGGCGTCCGTAAGCTGTGTGATGTCAGTGCATGTGAAATATTCCCAGGTGGCCTAAATTATTCCGGAGCCCTCCACGACGGCACCTTTTATATGCCTTTCTTCTTTGACTTCCTCGTTTATCCCTTCCCTTACTGCGCGGTTCAGGTGTCCGCCGATATGTGAGACTGTTACTGCGCCATTTCCTTTCCTCAAAACTAATTTTCATTTTTCAATTTGAGTGGTCCCGCCGCGGTGGCTCAGTGGTTAGGGCGCTCGACTACTGATCCGGAGTTCCCGGGTTCGAACCCGACCGCGGCGGCTGCGTTTTTATGGAGGAAAAACGCTAAGGCGCCCATGTGCTGTGCGATGTCAGTGCACGTTAAAGATCCCCAGGTGGTCGAAATTATGCCGGAGCCCTCCACTACGGCACCTCTCTCTTCCTTTCTTATTTCACTCCCTCCTTTATCCCTTCCCTTACGGAGCGGTTCAGGTGTCCAACGATATATGAGACAGATACTGCGCCATTTCCTTCCCCCCCCAAAAAAAACCAATTAAATATTATTATTATTATTATTATTATTATTATTATTATTATTATTATTATTATTATTATTATTAATATTATTATTATTAATTTGAGTGGTCTAAACTGAGCCGTAGCCATCCATAACACCATTCCTCATAGCCGATGTATTTGTTGCGCATACAGCTTCTCACTACGGCTGGCACATGGGAAATATCTCTACACCCTCCGTTTTCGCTATTATCATGAATGCGCGAGCAAGATATGTTTAAACTCTTTGCGAAACCAGTGTGTGTGAGGCACGAGAGCGAAGTTCTGCAGAGCATATCGTAAGGTAACAGAAAAAACAAGAATGACAGCCGCAGAGATCTTAATACGTCCCAGTTTTGTATCTTTCGCCGTCACGACAAATAATGATCCTGTATATTGACACTTGAGGACCTGAGAGCGCCGGCGACACTCGAGAAGATGTTCACGCATCAGCGGATACTCTGAGCGCTTGCGTTGCCCAAATAACGTCGCGTGGAGGGAACAAGGGGCGCTATTTCACGCTCATTAGCGCGGTTCCAAAGGACGAGATCAGCCCGAGGTCGCCAATCGCAGTACGTGGAACGCCGACCGCCGCAGCGCAGCCTGGGTTTTCTTTTTTTGCACGTGGTGATCACCTGCCGCGGATCTCGATGACCGCGGATGAATTCCCGAAGCTCGTTAGCGGGCAGCACGTCCTTGAGGGCACTATGAGTCGTTCATTTCGAGACGAAAGTGCTTCCAACTACCAAATTCTTTGTCACTTGAGCTCTCCCCGAGTTTCTAAAAAGAGGCGTGCTGTGTGAGGAGCTGCAGCGCTGCCAATTTCGCTATGCGTGCACCGTGATTAACCCTCTTATTTGGGCATGAAATGCAAGTAAAGAATCTTCAAGGGGCGCATATTAGTGCGCTCCACAGCACCTTCCCAATTATAAATGCAGGGTGTTGCGGCTGACTTGTAGGAATCTTTAAAAGTTCAACATGTTCTACAAAGATTAGACTAGCGCAGAATTCTAGGCAGTGGTGGTCACTAGCAGAGAGTTTAGTTTTGAATGTGCCTGACTTACTAACGAAGGTAAAGCAGCTGACTTTTTAATCGCTAAATGGGGCGTAAAAGTTTCAGCGTAAAAGTTTAAGAGCAGGCGGAGAAACGCCCATTTAGGATTGTTTGTAGAAAGCTACTTCATCATGGTTCTTTTTTTGGCTTAAATTGACACCAGCAAGATTTAAATACTGTTACACGACGAACAGCTGAGGCTGTCGCTTTGGTTAGTCGTGGACAAACGATTCTAATATGTCCAGCCCCGAACAAGGCTTTCGACTTAATTCTCGCTGAAGCATTCGTGAAGGAAACACAGCTGGAACATTAGCAAAAAGAGCAGCCACATGATGGTAACATTAAGGTTTGTATTCTTTTTATATATATGAAGGAAGCCAACAGCCACCGAAACCAAGAAGCATAAGGAAGATTTTTTTTTTGTAAATTTTTGGTGGTGTTTTATGAAGATTGCATTATTATTTCTGCGAAGGCTATTTACCGGTATAAAGAGCGGAGTTACTAGTGTCTTGGTAAATCATGACGAAAAACCTCCGGGCTCAGATTTTCCTTAAACACAATTCAACCAAAGCGTGCCTAGGTCATTGACTACAGGTGACTGGGACAAGAGTGCAACCCCTGTAGCTATGTGATGAAGTTATACTTGCGAGTGGCGCATATGTAAGCCGGGCGTTGGGTGTAGGAGGTCGGCTAAGCTATCAGGCCTGCTTTCAGCGCTGCAGGAGGGAGCAAAGTGGAGAAGTTTTTTTTAGCGGCGCCAGAACTAACGAAAAGTAGTTTGGGGGAAAAATGCCCTGCCTATTCCCGCTAGAGTGATCTTCAGGAAAGCAGGGCATCAATTCATACCGACAAAGAGAGGAGGAAGTGAAAAACTAACGTTGGAAACGGAATCCCGCATAGAGAAGGGGCATAAGCCTAAGGAAGAAGTTCTTGTCTCTCGATGAGCCTTCCGCTTGCTAAATCACTGTTTCTTTCTTTTAAAGGTGTCTCCACTCTGGAGAGCCATCAGCAGCGTCCAGTGGTATGGCCCATGCTTTAGAACCTATTACAGGTTCATTAACTTCCTCTCACTTCTCAAGAACCAAAGCGTAAGAGCTTCTGCCGCGGGAGGAAAAAGGTGCTAACTCTTGACAGTTCGCCTTTATACACTGCGGCCTTCAGGAAACTTCCGCTCTTCATCAGAGGTCAATTACTCTTAAAGAAGGCTTTGAACAGGTGCAGTATTCGAGAAATTGGAATTGGCCGGATAACGAGAGATAGACGGTCTGAATGTTGAAATAGGCTGAGAACTCCGCAGCATTTGAAGAGATTTTTTTTTTGCCTCGAACTGAGAGTAAATGTCGCGACTTCCTTTTCCCCAAGGTACGATGTCACTTAATAATTTCCACCGACTTTGGTTAACCTTTTCCGAGTTGAACGGTATTACCGCGGGCGAGGCACGTTTCTTTCTTTCGGCAGATGTTAAGTTAAAGAAAGTGGACCTCAATTCTACTGACTCTTCTTTGTCTCATTTCATCGTCTGGCTTCCTAACGAGTCAGTGGATAGTAAACCTACCTTGCGAATCTCATCTCAACGACCTTCTCATTACTTCGAAGGGCCATGCTCGCTCTTGGTCATATTTTCTTGCCGATAGCCATAGGTTCTTTTTCGGCAGAATAAATCAAATTCCTTAATTCTTTCGGGGGACACTGAAGCAAAATCAGCGTTGCTATTTTATCTCAAAACGAGGTCGTCGTCTTCGTCGTGCAAGAGGTGTGGGGTATTCGTAGTATTCCAGCTTTCCGCTTCAACTCGAACGTGTAGGTGCACTCAAGCTTGCGACAACAAAAGGGGTGTGTATCACAACCTCAACCGGATCAAGCAGCCAGCCGAGGAGAGATATGTGGGAAAACAGGCAGCAGATGAGAATACAAAGACTGAGCTGACTGCTCGGAGAAAGGTGAACAACGAAATGAGCAGAGATATTTCGGGTGACCTTACAGCCTCCTAAGCAGCTGAAACAGCACTAAACATTAGAGCTTCCAGGGACACTGCCGCTTAGAGTGAGGGCACAGGAGGACAGCCGGAAAATAAGCAGTACTGAAAGCGGAGCTGCATCTTTAGATTACACCGCCACGTGCCCAAGACAAGCAATGGAAAAGAATCAATGGGCTTGGCGTTTCTAGTCTACCATCCTGGGTCGTTAAAAAGGTTCAATAAAGCAACGAATAGGTGCCGGAAAACGACAGCACTAAAAGTGAAGAACTTCTTTTTCTTTGTGGACAAATATTTGGAATGAGTGTCCAAGGAGGGGTACTAAGGTAACATCGGCTCTGCGAAAAGGGAAGACACAAAACCGTAATGTTTTGGTGTCACCAAACACGGAGTAAGTGCGGCTCTCCAGTTCGCCGCACCTACAGACACATTAGGTTCCAGCCTGATGGCGAAGTTAGTTTATTTGGTTCTGTCGCGTTGCCACGTGTCGGGCTGAACACGCGAAAGGAAAGATACTTCCTCATGCCAGGTTTCCGTGCGTAAGGAAAGCGTAAGGCCGCATACTAGCGTGGGAGAAAAGAACAACACAAGCCAGCGCTTGCATTGTGTTTTGCTATCGTCGTTGCCTATCGCGCTGTTCTGATCTTACCCTAAATAAACCAACCAGCTCAGATTGCTTCCGCCATTCAGACGTTTCCTTGAAATAGCTAGGATGTTAGGTTAAATAGGATGTTAGGTGCAGCTTAGTAGTCCGTCGCTTTTCTGGTCACCACCTTCCAGAGGCAATCGGCCACGCTGGATTTCCACTGTATCACATGCCCAAAAGAAATATCGGACAAGAACGGGAGTTAGAGAACTGCCACGGGAGCGGACAAAATTTTGAGGTTCGTACAGCTGTGCTGCGCACGAGACATCGGCAGGCGCGGGAGGAGACGATAGATTATTTTATTATCAGTTGTCGGCTCCTTGAGCCGTGTACACGATTTAGGATTACGCTGCCGCCAGTGCTGGAATTCGCTTCGGGGCAGCGAGGAGGGGGCAGTCGCATTGAGGCGTTGCAGGGCGAATCAGATGGAGTCACCTTGGACACGGTGATAGAGAACACAAAACAATGCCTTCAAAATTGGGGAAAGACACGTGCATTGAGTGTGCGAGAAACACGAACAAACATCCAACGCGGCCGCTGCGACGCTTTTAGTGTCTACCCGATACAAGCGGGAAGGCTGCGAATCTAAATCCTCATTGAGCCTAAAAACAATCTCGAGTGTGAGAGCGACGCCAAATTCTGTACCTTTTGAGTTTTGCAAAAAGTGTGCATACATATTCCCTGTAGTTTGCCCGTATCGCTCTTCCCTGTCCTTCCCCTTGCTATCTTATCGTTGTCTTTAATTTGGAGCACCAGCTTGACTTTGCCAAAGAGCCAGCATGTCTGCTTTGGTTAACTAAACTGTTTATGGACGGATAGGCACGTGTATCCTCCAGCTCACGTGCGATGAAACACCGCCTCTTCGACATCTGTTATACAAGAACTAGCCATTAACAACCATCATCGCACCGCCCAGTGGCCGGGCGCATGCAATGGATGCGGGCACCTTGTTTCGGGAAACTGCTGCATCAAACAGCGCATTCTGTGAGATGGTAAGCTTTGTTGAAAACTTGGCGGATATCTTAAAGAAAACAAAAACATCACTACAACGTGGTTGCAGCCTTGTGTATTCCTGTTAAGGATGGGGAAAAGCTCAAAAGGAACGGCAGCACGAAACTGAGCTGGAAGCAGACGGAAGTCCGCGGTCGCCGCGTCCTTTCCTCTTGCGAGTCTCCTGTCCACCTCCGTTTGCGCAGTTATACTTTCCCTGAAGTGGAAGAGAGTTCTTGAGCCACTCTTTCCACAGAAACAGTTCAGACAGACTTCAGCTTTCTTTCCTCGGCGCCTGTATCTGAGACATACCAGGCAGACTCAGTGGAAGAAAACACCCTTACGTACACTGGATGGGTAATCGGCTCACATAAGAAGGTCCTCTGCTTTCCTCTGCTTTGATTCACCGTACTTCCTTCATGTGGGTAACGGCCATCCGACAAGACATTACTGTCGGCGCCATTTCTAGCGATGCCACTGCTGATACCTATGTTTCGGATGGTGTTCCGAAACTTCTCCTGAAATTTTCTTCTTATGCACCTGCAGCTCTAAAGCTTGTCCATATTGTGAACCATAAACATTCTCCTCCTTCTGGGTGACAATGTTTTCTCGTTTCCTTTTACATTCTTGTGTGTGTGTAGTGTCGTCTTATTGAGAACTTCCAATAAGGACGCTACAGTCTGAAAGAAAATACTGGGAAGACGTGTACTTTTGATAGAAACACAAGTAAACGTCAGGATACATTTTTACACCCAGTGCTCTTCAATGTAGAACTGCATGCTACATTATTTTCTATCCTAGACGTGTAGGACGACAATGACCAGTCATTTTGATATACGGCACACTAGAAGCTGTGCAGCCGAGGATACCGCACTCTGTAGATATTTGGGGCACAACGTCGCATCGGGAGCACCATACGTAGGGACAATAAAAAGGCCAAAAGAAAAGTTCTATTCACAAGGAAGCTTCTTGCTCGTTCATAATTATGAACAGACGCTACACGAATGCCGGCATGCGGGTTGCTAGGCGGTACCTGAAATGCCTACACGTCATTGTAAGCACAGTTTAGATAGGTACAACCAGCCAAGCCTGAAAATTATTGAAGCAAAGTGGGCTTACTTACGGTGCTAGGTCCTAACAAAACTGGGTGTAAAAACTGCTTGAAGAAAAATTACGAATAGATGGGGCAGGGAAGGAGGCTTAATGAGGTTTATTTATTTATTTTATATATGCCCTAAGAGCCCTCTCGTGCATCACATAGGCGGGATTAAATTAAATAAAACCGAATATAAAAAGCCGATAAGTAAAAATCGGACTTCAAGAAGTACACAGAGTATTTTGCTGGCAAAAAATTGCTGAAGACAAATTTCTTTCCGCCTGTTATAACCTCGCAGAATAAGCGTAGCAATTCCGCGAGGACTTATATATATATATATATATATATATATATATATATATATATATATATATATATATATATATATATATATATATATATATATATATATATATATATATATATATATATATATATATGTGTGTATATATATATATATATATATATATATATACAGGGAGTGTCCGCATTGTGATCTTCTCTAAGCGTTCCCAATGAAATGAATACAGGAAATAAATACGAAGAAATGAATATAGTTTTTGGTGTACACCGACATACCAGAGATTATAAAAACCATTTCATTCCCCAATACTTGTAAATTGCGTCTTCTGTTATTTGGTGCGGTAACTCACTGTATTAAGTATGCAATGAACTTGCAAAAATGCTACTTAAACGTTCAGCTTGTCATTACTGGCGAGAAGAAAAATTTTATCACGACAAAAAGTTAAAAAAAAATTGGAAGACACTTCAGCTCCTTCTAAAGGGTATGACGTGATAAAGTTAATGGCTTGCTTCAACAACCTGGATATTCCTTGCATCACACTCGCGGATACTGTGGAACAAGACGTACAAGGCCTTCCTTCAACCAACTTCCTTCAGCCAAACAGATAGCCTGAGAGGCTGCGGCTTCTGATATCGCCGCCGCCTCTCGGGTCCACTCCAATACCATTTTCCCAAGCATTTCACCCCGGTAAAGCCGAGCACCAGGCTTGGGAAATGTTGTAACCATTTTAAAACGGGTGAATACCCGGCGGCGGGATATCGAACCCAGCACCTCCAGAATGCGAGGCGGATGCTCTACCACAACACATAAGCTTCGGTAAAAAGGGTCACAACTGACCTTTGACTAGTGTTACGAAACAAAACTGCTGCGTTATCGCCAGCGGAGGTTCGAGTCGTTCTTGAAACAATAGTTTCCCGCTTGGTCAAACCATCCAGTGGGACAAATTGGGAAGTCCTAAATGCCCGGCCTCGGATTAAGTTTCCGCCTCTTGGTCGCCGCAGTCTCAGTAGGAGCTCGTCTGAATTTGTCGAGAATGGACGCTACAAACATACTTAACAAGAATTTGGAAATGATACTGAATCTGCGCTTTCCGTTCAAAAATGAGTGGAGGAACCCACCGTGCTAGTCAATGACCCGTTTTGTTTATCTGTGATATTGTGCAGCAAAAGCGCGCGGAGTGCAAAGCAATGTGATGTAATCTCAACTAACAAAGAAGCGTGTTGACTACTCCTGCAAAATACACTCAGTTAAGCAGACTCTGAGCTGGGTCTTGTATCAGTGACTAGCACCAGTGGTATTGTTTCGCGGCTCTGATAGCCGTTCCAGAAAGCAGGTACGGGCCGGAAGTTTCTGTCTGCGCATTTCATTCGTACGCTGCTTTGTTCCGGACTTCTATTCAGTCCGGCATTCTACTGCCAGCACACTAATTAATTGCCGAAGAATTTCCTGAGGTCGTTAACTAACACAATGCACCTGGCGATGCTGCATTTCAAGACCGGAATACTTGCCCCGGTAACTTCTCCTCTTTAGTCGCTCATCTTTTGTTTTCCTCGAGAACTTTGTCTGGCGGGAAACTTTGTAAGTAAAGTCCGCGCCGTTGGTTTTCCAGCAAGCCTTGCGTAGTGCAGGCGTGAAGAACTCGAAATAATAAACTTTCGCATGCTGCCTCACACATTGCACAGGAGAATAAAGAACTGGCGCCATGCAAACGAACTATTTTTGGTGTGTCGTAATAGTTCTGACAATGCATTGAGAAAGTTTCTCTCACCTCCTGCGAAGTCTTGTTTAGCGTGGAGAAATCGGCAATGATGGTAACGCTAAAATGAATTCTATCGTACACTCATGACGTATCACTTAATGTCGGAGTCACCCAAAGCTTTGGGCGCCAAGCGAAAAGATTTATGCGCTCGGGTACAATTGAGTACTAAGCGTTATGTTGTAAATGTGGCTTCAGGTCCTGGCTTATATTGCGGCGTAGAGCAGGCACATTGTTTGTTCGGAACGCCCGCAGGCATGCTGACAAGTGCTAAAGAAAATAAGAACGCCAGAGCGAGAAATGGGCTAGAAGGCGCCAGCGCAAAAACTTTTGGACGACCGCAAAGTTGACATCGAAGTATCATCGTGTCGGATTGAAGTTTCTGTGCTGCAATATGGCTACCATGATGAAAATTAGAAAAGTTTTTTATAGGCGGGGTTGATATTATTTTGGAGTATTCATTGTTATTTTAACTGCCAAGACTTTGTCTTCCTCTTGTAGACGCTCTACACTTAATTTTGATTTTAAAAGTTCTCTTTAGCCTTTGAGTTTTTATGAGCTTGTCGTTTACTGCGGATTTTTAGACATCGTCAACGCGTCCAAATACTTATTTTAAATGTGACGTTGCTGTTGACTACAACCGGACCATCATTGAGCGTCTACTAATTGCTGCATACGCTCTAAAAGATGGGCAGTCGTGGGTTACCGTCAAGAGAAAAATATTGCGTTCAAAACGGCTACCTTAAGAGCTGGCTATATGTTTCTGCGTAAGTGATGACATCGATTTATGCATTCCATAGCATGATGTTCCTGTTTACAATAATCCGTAAATATTTGTCCTAGCACATAGTCGTTCTGTCGCAATAACCCTCTAAGTGGTCTTTTTTTTTTCGAAAACCTACCAAGATCATCCACATTTATTTTACTTGAGATGGCAGTCCGGAGTATAAAATCTTCAAATAATTGTTTTTCATAAACAGAGTAATATTTTGGTGTATTTCTGGACCTTGAACGCGCGCGTATTGCAAGATAACAGAACAGAAAGGAAGGGCTTCTTCTTTAATGCACTATGTCAAAGAAAATTCAAATTATGCTAATGATGACGATGATGATGCTGCTGATGATGAGATGCATTAGGTACACGCATCCTTCCGGACACGCCTACCATTACTGTTCCTCTTGAGACAGCATCTTTCTTCTTCATTTTTGACGCACTGTCAGGAGACTCATCCCTACCGCCTTCACTTTATGAACAAGAGATAATCATAATATTCTGCATCGCTGTCACTGCAATCTGCAGCATCACCAGCGCCCTCGTGCTCTGCCTTGTTCTTGTTTGCCGTGGTAACATTCAAAGTTGCGGCAAAAACAGACAGCATCCTTTCTGTACTCGTGCCACTATCTCCGGGCAAGCCGCGAAAACGGCGCCCTACTCGCCTTAAACACATTGCCATAAAAAAGGCAGCGAGTAGGGCTCATCATAAGCCAAATATCCCCGCAGCCTTATGATCATCCACGCTTGTCAGAGTCCGCTAGCGGCTAAAATCGTGGACGACATATCTGGTTGGCGTTTTGATTACATCAAACGACAAATCTCCCAGGCCAGGATTTCAGACTCACAGCAGCAGATTTTAAATTTTAGTATTTACTGTCAAGGCAGGTTGTGTTGAAGGCCCAAGGTCACGTGAGCTGTCTGGACCAATCAGTGATTTTTGTCACAGCGGACGTCAGCGGGGCTTTGTGTGACGACCACTCTGATTCTATCGCATTAAAAATGGCCAAAGTGTATTAATTACGAAGGAGAGAAAACTGCTCGTGCTCTATTCGATTTCTGCCGTTGTGGATGCATGTCTGTGCAGCAGTTTTGCGCACATATTCGCATGCCGATGGCTTATTTTAGACCACTCACTTCGCCACTCACATTTATAACGAGCAGTGCGCTATATTTTCTTCGTGTTTTATTAAGTGACTGACCTTCCATCGCTGGCGAAGCGAATATACCGAACACGCCGTAGCACTTCTAAACGGACGAGAAAAAAAAAAGGTATCAAGGCCATAGAAGCCAGAATTGCATGACTTTCGAGCAAATAACGCAACGAAACAGAGAGCAGCACGAATTTTATGCAGCCAATACGTCTGCGCTGTGAGCGGAAAGCGGAAGGCTAAAAAAATAGTTTCTCAATGCGACAAGGTCGATTGCAGTGGTTGCTTTCTTATGAAGGCCCTATTGTGTTCAGTGAAGTTTCACGCAAAAAATAATATGCAGTAATTTGAGAATTACATCTCGCGCAGTCAATATTTCCGACTGCACGCCTAGCTCCAGCTTTTCTTACTACCTGTACTTCTAGGTCACTCAATTCTTCACAGCGCCGTCTGCTTGCGACGTGTTCTGTGTGAGGCACGCTTGCATAATTACAAAAAAATGACACGTAGAAAAGTACTACCTTGTCGAACTTTCCTCATTTATTGGTTAGGGCCGAAGGTTTGCAAAGATATTTATCGTGTATTTCTGTCTTTACCGCCAAACGGAGTTTATTGCTTCTCAACAGCGACGTTTTTGATGAAGTCAGGCTGTTTGGTATTTTTTCCTCGTAACCGTGTTGGCTACTTTTTAGCAGAAATATGTTTAGAATGTCAGTTTCATAAGCTATAAGCCTCTGTGAAAAATTTGCCTTCCTGCTTTGGAGCTCTTTCGAAAAAAACTCAGCCACCATTTATTTGGCGTTTTTATGTGCTCTATAATTCCCGTGTTGTGAGAAAAATTTGAAATTTATTTTCCGACAGTCTGTGCAATCTTTTAGTTTCCATAACGACTGTTAAATAAATCCAGCAATTTAAATTTACACAACGAAATGTTCTGCACTGCATCCTTCAACTGCTGTTTCGAAAAACATAAGCGCCGTCGAGACGTGAAAAAATATACAAAAAACATGTTAGCCGGTAACTGTAATCGTTAAGTGTGGGAAACACATGGGATTTTTTGACTGAATCCCGTCATAGTTGAGAAAACGCTGGACCACTTGGCATAGACTGGACAATTCCTATCCATATTCGGACCAGGGTATGTTGAAATCGAAGCGGTTAACGAACAATCGATATATCTCTATTCGATACATAAATCACGCACAATAATGTCACGCTCACAGTGGTAGCGAAATTTTTATCTGAGAGCCTCGTGCTGTGTGGTTTTGGACCACTCAGCCATGCCGCGACGTCAGCCTGCACATGGATGCTTTAACCTGTAGTGCTGAAATCTAGGATGGGGTAACTGCGTTGTAAAAATCTCAGTTTTGGGCAATGTTTGTTATTTCAAAGAACACCGCATTAAATTATGGACACCCCAGTCCAGCTTGTATATGAAGCCGCAGGAAAAAACAGTGGGCGCTGTAGATTCTTCAAAATTGGCGTTTTTGCCAACTAAAGGGCTAAAACTTTTCACACTTTCGATACATGCGCATTGTTTAAAGTGTGAATGCTTTCGGAACAGAAGTTGCGCTAGGCATCGAGACGTAGCTACCTTTTTCTTGTGCGGCAGATCACCAGGAACATAAATCTTGCGGAAAACTCCAGTCAGGTATTAGCACGATTAATTATGGCAAAAAATGTGGCGTCTTCCTTTGAAGCGGCACACAACGCCAGCTAGGTAGCAGCTTTCCCATATTTGTGATAAAAATGGAATTAATTTCAAGCTAAGGCCAATATAGCAGGTGGGGGCTGAATGAAACATGCGCCGGACAGAGTTAAATGTGAACCAATGGGCGATGCATCTGCCGTGCAATAGACGCAGATTGGCAGATAATGACTTGAAAACTGTATACACAAAAGCTTTACTTTTCAGGTGCTTTTTCGAACTTCCTAATTTTTCAGTCCCAGCCATTAGCCTTTCGGAGCACAATTTGCGAACACATTTTGAAATGTTTCGTTCCTGATTCATAAATCATTTGTTCCTGCTCCAACGCTCAGCTCTACGTATGAGAAAAAGGCGTGAGAGTATGCTCAACGTCCAGTTTGACCATTTTATTTGTCACCAACACTTTTGCCGGGCACTGTTTATAAGATTGGCAGTTATATTTTTGGGCGTTTGGAGATAAGAAGGGCAGGGGGTAGTGGTGGGGCCGATCTGCATGGAGTAATCTTCCAGAGACCCCAGTAATGAGCGAACTTGAGTTGCCAATGGTCGCGACTACATTTAACGAAAGCAGCTCCTGTAGCTTCGTTCCTGTCCCATCAAATATGCGTCCTTTGCTGTCAGCATCCAAGGCGGTTTTCTCTCGCGTTAGCGACGAGTTCAGTCCCGAAAATCAACCCCTTCATCATTGCGCATGCGCTAAGCGTTGTTTTCCTGGTCTGCAGGAGTTGTGGCTCATTGCGTTAAATTTAATGATAGATTTTAAAGGTACCCTGCGTGAAACCTACTCGTTAATGGCGCCGGGAGGAGTGCGCTTGTGCTTCTAGGACGTTTGTCCACTTAATGAATGAAACTGGAAGTTCTTATTATCAGACTCTGAGGAATAGGTTTGCTTTGGTTAGTGGGGGTTTAAAATCTTAGAGCGACTCAGGCTATGACCGACGCCGTAGTGAAGGGTTCCGGAAATTTCAACCTCCTGGGGTTGTTTAACGTGCACTGACATCGCACAGAACACGGGTCTCTAGAATTTCGCCTGCATCGGAATCGACCGACGTTTATACACGTGGCGAAAAAACACGACCTGGAAGCTGTAACAAAAGGCACTCCCATTGCAGAACCTCAGCAATTAAGCTAATTGCGTTGCGCGACAGTAAAAGGGGGAACGCTACAAAAGAGCTGCATTTCAATGCGATTAAAACTGAACCACAAGGAGTTCAAACTATTATCCGGGAAAGCGTATGTTTCTAAATAGGCTGGCTTAATTAAAGATGCTCATCGGAAATCTCAACTCCAGGCCTTTCCCGGCTTCCTTTCAACTCAGAGAATTGTTCGTCTCAGGATAGCACTCGTTCCTTCCCAAGATCACTGCCCTGCTACGGCGCCGATGTTGCAGCTTAATTAATGGATTCGTTGTGTCTGAAACGAAACCCGGCAACGTGCGCCCTTGATTAGTTTCTGTATCAAGCGTAAATCATTAGTCTCGCCTGCTATCGGAAAGATTTCAGTGATTTTCTGAATGCGAAAACGAATTGGGATCTCCGGAGATGTTGCACGCTAGCTTTTTTCTTTCTTCAGTCTTCTGTTTTGTTCTTGGGAAAGTGCAATCTTTAATGATTGCAAATAAATGATTGATGAAACGTAACAAATGCAAATAAATAGCTGCTGCGGAGGCTGTTTCTTCGCATTTTTGCTGATGTCGTTAAGCAGCGAGTGTCGGTTTGGCTTGCTGCACCAAGAATCCAGGATTGCTCTCTTTTTGTGCACAAAGGAACAAAAGAAATTGTGAACATTTGTGCTTGATAGAATGCTTAAGCTGTGTCTCCTGGATTGTTAACGTTCCGCACCAGACATTTCAACGAAAGCTGGATACACTCAGGAGCTTCATACTCGGCGACTGTTGGTGCTGGTTACTTTGTAACAAGGGTTGCAAAACTCGCCAGCCTGATTGTGGCGCCACATGACGCTATAGCGCAGGGAGTGGTTATGCCACTCGGCTGCGGACTCGAAAGGCGCGGGTTCCAGGCGAAATTTTAGAGGCCCGTGCACTGTGCGATGCCAGTGCACGTTAAAGAACCCCAGGTGGTCGACATTTCCGGAGACCTTCACTACGCCGTCCGTCATAGCCTGAGTCGCTTTGGGACGTTAAACCCCCATCAACCATCAACCAGCAATACACGGTCAGATTCCTGGCGATGCCGGATGCCAGAGGCCAGTTGCTCGGAGAAAAATGCAGTGAGACCATTGAATCGCGTTTACAGGGTGGGTAATGTCCACATACCGGATAACTTGTGAAGCCTTTACAGCTTGCATGTAGGCAGGCTAGCCGTTAGGCTTCTGTCCACGAGTCGTGTCAGCGGAATGCGTTCTTTTCCGCAAAGAAACCCACAAGCCTGGAATACCTTTCCGTGTTGTTGTTTCTGAAAAAGAGCTCTGGCCGAAGTAACTCACAATTTTCCTTGGGAACAAGTTAAAATTATAAATGGTTGACGACCACTTTGTTGTAGCCGGATCAAAAAAAGTTATGGAATTTTCTACAGTATTAATGACAACGCCTTCAAGGCTTTCTCCGTCGACATCAAGTGTATATGCTACTCGTTGCCGCACAGGGAATTAATGCTGTGCATCAAAGCCCCAATTGATACCTTTGGAGCCGTCAGCCTTCTGAACCAAGTCGGTCTCTCCTTTAATGTATTTTTATGACTTACAGAATATTATCTAAAATCATCCTTTGTTGCTTGGGCAGAACATACGTACATTCAAAAACAAGGTGTGTGCATAGACTCTTGCCTAGTGCCCTTGTAAGTGAACTGTTCTTCGCTTAAAATGACAGATTTTCGAATATCAGGTGCCGATGGCGAATATATTCTGGTATGTGGATGGATATCTAGTCCTTTTAAGATGCAGGAACAGAACATTCAACCTACGGGTATCCTAGGTTATTTCCATGTTTAAACGATGTGTGCCTCTTACTTTGATGCCTGAGACAGCGGACGATCAATCAACAAGATACCTTGACTTGCGCCTTCATTTTTCAGATAAGCACACTGGCTGGTCCTATCACCCAAGGGGAAAAAAACATCTTCCTTTCTCATCTGTCCATAGAAAACTTGTGAGTGGCATAGAAAAACTTTGCTTTTATTAGGCACTTCAAAATGCGAGCGAGTATCAGTTCCTGGATAGTTTAGTTCCAGGAGAGGATAGGATAGTATCAGTTCTAGGATATGATAGTTGCAAGAAATGCAAACTTAAAAACGACACTCGCTAAAAGAGCTACTCTCCTGACTTTAATCGTAGCGTCATCACAGGCAGAGGACGAGAAAGGCTCACCCGGGATAATAACACGAAAACTGTATGTCTGTGCATGACTTGGACCTCGTATGAAATCAATGCCAGTCGACAGCATTACTAGGTAACTGAGCTGCCAAAAAATCTTGAGGTCACAACAAAAGCTCCCAATGGTCTGCATGAATCTCGATCGCAAATATGTTTTAATAGGAGGGCGGTGGAATTTCTGCATCTGAGGAGCCCTTTAAAAGAGCACATGTGAATTGTCAATAGGAAACTTTGTCTTTGAAACATTGCTTCGTATTGTGGCGTTTAAAACGTTAATAAAGCTACGTCACAAAGTGCTCGTCCTATTACATAGAAAATCAACTATTTCTAAACAAAGGAGCGGTTAAGCCGCTTCGGTGGCTCAGTGGTTATGGCGCTCGGCTGCTGACCCGACAGACACGGATTCGATCCCGGCCGCGGTGGTCGAATTTTGATGGAGGCGAAATTCTAGAGGCCCGTGTACTGTGCAATATTAGTGCACGTTAGAGAAGCCAAGGTGGCCGAAATTATCCGGAGCTTTTCACTACGGTGTTCTTCATAGCTTAAGTCACTTTGGGACGTTAAACCCTCATAAACCAAACCAAAAGTTGATGTTAATGAGGCGGTAATTAGGTAATTAGGTCAAATTGGCAATTAATTGCCGTGTCTGGTATCAGTCGGAAAAAGCAATTGTTCCGAACCAATTAATACATTTGCTGCCGCTCAAAAGGAAATCCGGCAAATTGAGCGCGTGATTAGTTTCAGCGTCAAGCATAGGTAATTAGGTCGCTAGCTCTCGCAATTATCTCAGTGATTTCCGAAAGCGTAAATATAAAAGACATCCCAGCAGATGCTGCAGACTTGCTTGTTCAATTAATGCTTCGGTTTCTTCCTCGGCAACCCTTATTTATGCGATAGATCAACGTAGCAATTGCTGCCGTTCGTTCCTAATATTGCTCTTGTCGTTATCTGGCAGTGTCATTTGGCTGGCCGCAGCAAGACCTCGCGATTCTTCCTTCAAACGAAACTTGTGCACGGGCCAAAATAAAATGTTAACAGCCGTTTGCCCTGCATAAAATGTTGCACCTGAGTCTCCAGGACACATCATGCTCCACACCAGTATTTCAATTCCGGCGCTGGATAGATTCAGGAGCTTCATTTTCGGCAAGTTAATTCGTGCAGCTTCTTTCAGGCGAGAGAGGTAAACATACCCAGCCTTATGGTGGCGTCCTATGATCTCACGAAGCATGGAATGCTTCACGTCACGAAAAAAAACTTCTTGCGTGCTGTTCAGATGAAGAGAGTGCGACGCCCTATTGTTTGAAGTAGTTTCTATCGAGCTTTACACAAATCAGCAATGCGGCTCTCTCTTACTTCAGTGGTGTCTTTCACAAGTCTTTAAAGAGATCAGTAACCGCCTATTGGCGTCTCCTGATGTCAGTATCCTACAGATTTAAAATCGAAGAGGAAAACAGCCTTCGTGCTATAGTTTTAATCGAATGACCTCGAAAACACGAAATGTGATATACAGGGTTTCCTAGCTAACTTTAGCCAGTGTTTAAAAATACGCCCAGGCAAGACGACGCGACCGAATGCATGCTGCTTGCTATTGTATGGAACAAGTCACACTACTTTTGGTATTGTGCTTAATTGCATAATTAGTCGAGGTTAATTAATCAACTCTGAAAACAACGAAGATCGGCGAAAAAGTACAATGAGAAAGTTGAAGAACGGTCTGCAAAACGTCCGACTGAACAGTTTTTAAATTTCCATCCGCTACGTATCAGCTTTTTTTTTTGGCGCACTGCAGATGCCCGCGAAATACAAAAAAAAAATATCATGTGAAATGCCCGCTTGCGCGCCGCGATTGGAGCGCTTTCAAACGTTCCCTGTGGGAACTAACAGATCGTTCTGCCCGGTGTGCTGCCCCTTAAAAGGCGACAGGGCAGCGACGCAGCAGCTGGCTGTGCGAATAGACAAGCGGTATGCTTCCCTCGCGGTGCTTGATGACAGCGACAAGCAGACACAGTCCTTTTCGCTCGCGTAAATCGCACAGCCAGCACCTACGTCGCCGCCCTGTCATCTTTTAAGCAGCCGGATAAATGAGCTGTTAGTTTGTTCGGCGGAATGTTTCGCAGCCGGAGATGCGGGCGCAATTAACCAGAACGCTTACGGGTGGCTGAAAATACGATGTTGACGCCAAATTTTTGGTACACCCTTTTTCAGCCCGTAGGAAATTTTATAGAAGTACGGGACCACCTACGTGTTTTTGTCGCTTCTCATGGGCTTGCGGAATCGGCTGGAACCTTCTTTTTTTTTCAAAGTTTCACCACCAAAGGTCAACAACAAACAGAACGTGAAACCGGAAGCTTTTAGCCGAACCACCTGTTTGGCAAGGCATCGCTGCATAACATGCGGGTAACTTTTTTTCAGCGCATTCATGAAACACAGATCCGCAATGCTGCGTTCAACAAACTTGGAGTAGGCAGATTCATCAGGCAAAAGCGTATTTTGAGACCTAGGAGCATACTTCCAAAACACGTGTCCGCCAGATAAAAAATTTAGTACTAATTCTTGGAGCCTAGTGGTCTTGCCCGAGGGTAAGTCTTTGGTAAAAACCATGTTCTTAAAACTGGCGCTAAAGACCTTTAAAGTCTGGTTCGCAACAGGAGCTATCCGGTCAGTTTTTCAGTATGTTCAAAAATCTAAAAGCATATCTAACACGTATCTAGAAAACCTTGGCAACACGCCAGTCGTGAAGTGCTTCCCCCAGCACTTCACGACAAGGAGCGCGCTCTTGACTTTCAAAAGAATAAAAAAATACCTTAATAGTTTCAAAACTACTATTTAAAGCAAATTATCTTCATTTTGACAGTTGGCAACAGCGTAATTTTGCACTGTTTTGCCTCACCGCGTGATGTAACATCCGAACAACATTCATATTTCAAAGGCTCTTTGAGACAATCTATTTTGGCACAGAAAAGCCCTGACGAACTATGCTCACTGTGATCGCACTCTGAAAATATTCTGAGCGGATGCATTTCCTATGTAAATTTTGAATGTCGCATGCGAGAGTGATAGTTGCGACATTTGAGCTCGCGTGGAGTAACCTTGAGCGGAGGATTCTCGGGGCCTTAGTTTCTTCCCTGATGTGCAGCGCTTTTTGATTCAGCTTAGCTCATAAGATGCACTACCAATTGACTTAAGCCCACAAAATGTTCGGCGAAAGTGTTTCATTTGGAATTAGCTTCCTTTTAGGGATTGGAAATAAAATCGTCTATCAAATTGCTACGCACAAGGAAAGTCTTTGAATACGCGGCCTACGCTTTGTCGGCATTGCTTTTATTCGGAAAATGAAACGAGTTTCAAAGGGTTACAAAAAATGGCAGAGATGTGGCGTAGTCGGGCTCTATTCAATAGCTTTCTGCGGCCTCTCATAAGCCCATAAATGTCTGTGTTGTTAGTGCGCTGTTTTTCGCGTAGCGCTCACGTCATGCCATTTTATGTATGCTCCTGAAGAGGATAGAGGATGAGAGCTGAATCTCAAATGAACAGAGAAAATTGTTTCTTGAAAAGTAGCTGCACCGCCCTTCGCATGGCTCAGGATTGTACCTGTTACGCCCCAATTCTGAGACCTCATAAAAGAAGAAAAGAAAATGGTGGCTGGCGAAGGCAAACACGCAAAGCTTGTTGCTAAGCGGTATTTTTACTCGCGGAGATTACTCGATGTTCGGTTACGAAACTGCTACTACGTACGCACGGGGTGTGTGGGCTTTATTGCGACCAGGCATAATAGCTCTATTCTTTGAATTTCTGACGGCCAGAACAGGATGAGTTGCTCAAGTTAGATTGGCATAGACCGGAAAAATTGCCTTTTGATTTCGTATTTTTGGGACATCAGTAAAGGCTATCGTTGAAGAGGTCGGAAAAAGCTAACTCTGTTAGGTTGTGACGAAACTGCCACTCAGAAAAACCATCCAGGCATAACACGAGCGAAGTGGAGGACTCAGCTTCTGCAGAAATGCATTTGTACACCAGTTGCTGGTGTTTGGTGACGAATTGTGTCTTTCCTGGGACGTTTTTTAGAGCAGGAACTTTTACGGGCGCCCATGAAACTTCTTGATGATATTTTTCCAACGTATCTTCAATAGCATTGACAATCCTACCTATACATACGGGCCCACGTATACAGTGTACGCATTTGTCGACATCGGCGCTCGTATTACTTATCGAAATGTCAGTGGACCTTAGTTGGTATGCAAGCGACTCTCTAGATTTTGGACGAAAACCTCGGTCAGCAAATTTAGCGCGCAAGTCCTATGGTGAATTTTCTCTCTAAAACAATTTGCAGCCTTGTAATCCAATGGCGAAAAGGCAATAACAAGGAGAGTTTAGAAATTGAATCGAAATGCAATAAATGTTTACGTAGAACAAAATGATAACGCATATTGCTGTTCCGCATATTAATTTACTGCGAAACCAGCTAGCTACTCGTATAAGACAGATACCAGGCGGATATAAACTACAGGCTATGGTGAACTAAGTAATGCGTAAAAATAACATTTTGTTTGGTTTTAATAAAAGAGCGTTCCTGGTAATAAATCGACAAAACTGTGACTGTTACGGTTGGCGGCAAAGTAAATGTCAGTACTTTGAAGCCGCAATACGGTAGTCGACGCGAAACATGAAAAAGTTTACACCGTCTTGTCATGTGCTGAGAGGCGCATATATTTTTATGTTAACAGTCTCTGAGAACAAAGCCTGCATTGACTCTGTGGGGAACCGATACGATTTTCCCCTTCTGGGTAAACTTGCTTCCTAGCCTGTCTAAGCTTTTCGTTTCTGGTATTTTGAGAATGCCGGTGTAGCATGATCAACGAGTTAGACAGGCAGAGCAGATCGATGGGTCTAAAAATTAACATGCAGAAAACCAAGGTAATGTTCAACAACCTAGCAAGGGAACAACAGTTCACAGTTGGCAGGGAGAGCCTAGAAATTGTCCCGGAATACGTCTACTTAGGGCAGGTAGTGACAGCTGATCCGGATCATGAGAGGGAGATAACTAGAAGGATAAGAATGGGGTGGAGCGCATATGGCAAATTCTCGCAGATCATGAGTGGCAGTTTACCAATTTCCCTCAAGAGGAAAGTGTACAACAGCATAATCTTACCGGTACTCACCTACGGGGCAGAAACGTGGAGGCTAACGAAAAGAGTTCAGCTTAAGTTAAGGACAACGCAGCTAGCCATGGAAAGAAAAATGATAGGTGTAACGTTAAGAGATCGGAAGCGGGCAGAGTGGGTGAGGGAACAAACACGGGTTAATGACATCCTAGTCGAAATCAAGAGAAAGAAATGGGCTTGGGCAGGGCATGTAATGCGAAGGCAGGATAACCGCTGGTCTTTAAGGGTAACGGAGTGGGTTCCAAGAGAAAGTAAGCGTAGCAGGGGGCGGCAGAAGGTTAGGTGGGCGGATGAGATTAAGAAGTTTGCAGGCAAAGGGTGGATGCAGCTGACAAAGGATAGGGTTAATTGGAGAGACATGGGAGAGGCCTTTGCCCTGCAGTGGGTGTAGTAAGGCTGATGATGATGATGATGATGATGATGATGATGATGATGATGATGATGATGCGCTGTCTGGTTGTCGTCGGCGCAGCTAGCAGACCATTTGGCAATGGTCGACTGTGCACCGGATGTACCGGGCGTTTGTTTTGCGCTTTTCAGTAAAATTATATAAGCTCTCTCTCTAAAGAGGGCGCATAGTTTGGCTACATGGCTTCAAAATCCTGAGTGGTTACCGCACTCAACTGGTGAGCCCGAGGTCGTGGGCCCAATGCCATAAGCGGCGGCGGCGTTTCTTGGGAAACGCAGTGCTAAAGGCGCCCGTGCACTATGCGATGTCAGTGCACGTCAAAGAACCCCCGGTGGTCGAAGCCGTGCATTTGGGCACCTCTTCGTCCTTTTGCTTCGAGGCTTCTTCTCTTCCCTGAAGGTGAAATTGGAGTGTTCACCAATAAATGAAACAGTTACTGCGTTTTTCTTTCCCTGAAACCAATTTTCTACACAAAAGTGCAATCAGCGAGTGAACGATAGAATACTTTTTTCTTTTGTGCCACATTTTTTGTGGCACTACTTTCTTCGTTAATTTTTTCGTTGCGCGTAATACCCCTCATTCTAGAAACTCTGTCGGCTTCTCTGCCATGTTCGTCCTGGTGTTGGAGAATAATCGTTTCGTACAAGAAGTACGACGGGACGTCAGGGCTTCGTCCCGTCGTACTTTTTGTTTCCTGTGCCCCGTCCTTAGTTCGCTGCTAGCATGGATCCTAACCAACTAGCCCGACAACAAGTATTGCGCAGTAGAAGTCGTTACTATGGAATCTGGTCTGATACCGAGGCCAGAATTCTAGAAATGCTACACTAGGAGGACAACGCACCTCACCTAGACAATGCCTAATGCTATTCACTGTGCACTAACCAGCAGCGCTTCCGGTCTTCTTTCGGAGATCGCGCAGAAATCCAAAGCTCCTTGCGCGAGAAAACCTCCCGATCCGGTTTGCGACATTCTGCACAACAGGCCACAACCTCCCCTGCCCTACTCTGTGTGAATGTGGGCCGTGGAGGGAGGGTCGAGTTGCTTACGTTCAGGAGCGTCGGCCCGAAGCATGAAAAGAGAGCTTTTTTCATATGAAGTGCTTGGCAAGACACACGCTTCCTGTGCACCTCCTTGCTCTACCCTCCGTCCAAAATGTGTTGAAATTAACTTCTACCTCACCTCTAACGCCGTACTTTCCGCTAATCGATAAGGCTGTATAAAGAGGCGCTTGTTTGATGTACCCCTGACGTTGGCTCCAACACGGGCTCGGCTCTGGCTCGAAATGCTTTCCCAGCTAGCGTCCCACGATGAGCACTCAAGAAAATCTGACTTGCGACATCCCCCCTATCGCATAGCATCTTTTACGAAGCCGCAAGGAGACATCTTGAGGACTCAGAACCTCAATCCGCGAACACGTCGCAATCCCTTTTCTTCAGTGCGTGTGAGTGAAGTACAAAACTGACGCCTAGAAAGCCAAAAGTATTTTTATCGTTGCCATGTTTTCTGCCGCACCTGTCGTGAATTTTCTCTGTGTGGAAAGAGGTGTAGGGAAAATGAAGGGGATCCACTTCATCTCGTGCTGAATGCTTTGTCTGACGTGGCCGGAACACGCGCGGCTGCACACACAAGAAACAAACGCAGCTCAGTACACGATGGGATGCAAAAAGCTTTTTTTATGCACACGTTAACAAAATATCAATATATAAATGCGCTGTAGATGAAGGCCGTTGATCACAAACGCCGCTTGCAGTTTCCGTTCGATAAAAGCTTAGGATCACATTTACAAATAATTTTTCTCAGAGTGATTAATTGTCGCTTTTGGAACGGCAAGCACAGCCTTCGTTGGAATAGACGGTGATATGTGCATTGCGCAGCGGGTATCCGGTGTAATAGGTTTTCTAGCGACCAGTCGCAACGATGAGAAGAATGGGTTAGAACGACTGCTACTTAGTGTGCCTCCTCCGTTACAGGACAGGTTTGAGGTCTGAAAGGTCACATTTCCAGAGGGTAAAAAGAATGAGCCTCGGGCAAAAAAAAAAATGTATTCCTGCGCTCACACATGTGTGTGTCTGATTGAGAACGTTTGAGTGTGTGAATGTGCGTGCGTGTGTTTAGGGAAGAAGTGTTTTAAAGTACAGAATTACCACAGATTTAAAAGTTAAAAGTGTCATGCGCTGCGCGGCCGACAGCTCCACTTACATGCCGATCAGAATTTCCTACGTGAGAAGTGAACGCAATAAGTAAATGAATCACGCGCAGGGCGGTTTATACGCGTGCGCTGCTGATAGCGTGGTATGGTCAATTAGCTTGCAAGGACGCAACATTTACGTAGGCTGATATGCGTATGTTTCACAAACTTGCTGTTTTTTTAGTTTTTTGCGATTTTGATGTAAGCGCATGTGACCCTGCAAATTGAAGAAAATTTGGAAAAAGTACTACAAGTCAGAAATTAATTTGTACTGCCACGGGGCAAATGTAAATAATGACAGAGAAGTGCGGTCTTTTTCACTGAGCTAACACTATGCTGCCACACCGGGCACAGTTGTACGTCCGGGAACAAGTGACGAAATATTCGGTGAAAAAAATTATGGCAAGTGATGTCTTGTGTGTTCTTTTGCGTTTTTTTTTTGCCGCAAATTGACATTACCGTCATTTGGTGCTATGTTGCTGCTGCAAGAATAAAAAAACGAAGGAAGACGCAGCAAAAGACCGCGTGGTTCGGCATGACATCACAAAATGCAAAAAACTGCAACAATTCTGTAGTCTTTAAAATGTTATGCTATCTGAATTTCTGTTTTAAATATTAATGACGAATCATGTGTTACTCTTAAGTTTTAGTTAATATTTCTTTTAATACCTTAATTTATGCGCTTTCGCAGTTTCATGCTTCTCTTCTTGTTCTTCCAGAAATCTGCGCAAATATAAATTTTATTTTCCATGCAAACCAGAAAGAACAGTTAAAGTGTGAGGAGTTAGCGTATAATATATGTGATGTGTGGCGTCCTCTTTTGTTTAGAATGAGACGCCACTCGTAGAGAGAGAGAGAAAGGGAATTTTAATGAAAGAAAGGCGGAGAGGTCGGCCGGTGGTAACAGGGCCCTGGCCTGCTACTCCACACAGGGGAAAGGGAAGAGGAGGAAAAGGAAAGTGTGAATGAAGGCTGATGATGGCATAATACAATGAGTTTCACGGGTGATGTCTATGCACACGCACACACACACACACACACAACACTGGCTGGCGCTCGCATCGCGGTTACTGGACACACATAAAACTCAAAACTGGTGTCTGCAACACAACACCGACACATGTCATTAACCATGTAGGTTGTGCACAGGCGGTCACAAACGAGTATCCAGGCCTGTTTCACACAAAAAGTTGAGCAGGGCTTTTGTCACACGCCAGCAATCAGAACGTCTCGTCCTTGCGCCCAGAAGAGTTTCCTCAGAGAGAGGGCGAGAGTCCAGGTTTTTCACGGTCGCCTCCAATGTTGTTCTTTCAGAAGTATACTTCGGGCACGCGCAAAGAAGGTGTCCAATAGTCTCTGGTGTGTTGCACTGTGCGCAATTTGGGTTACTTTCGATGCCGATCTTGTGAAGATAGTGTTTGGTGTAGGCAACGCCAAGCCGTAGCCGGTGGAGTAAAGTCCCATGACGTCGCACCACCACAGATGGGAAATGTAATCGTGAGCCAGCGTCAAGCTTACACACGCGGTCCTGTTGATGACTCGGATCATGCCAGTGCGACTGCATTGCCGCCTGCATTAAATGCGCCAACAAGGCTCCAATGTCTGATCTTGAAAAGGCTATCTCAATGAAAGCACCATCACTATGTGCCATCCGAGCCTCGGCGTCAGCACGCTCGTTTCCCGCTATGCCGCAATGGCTCGGTATCCATTGAAACTTTATGATATGGCCGCGGTGGAAAGCCTCGGCTAACAAAAGCACAATCTGTTGAACCAGCTGCTCGCATGCTCTTGGTTTTAGATAAGTTTGTACGACCTGTAATGCCGATCTCGAGTCGCAGAATATAGTCCATTGCTGCGCTGGCTGGTGACCAATATAAAGGACGGCTTCTCGTATGGCTGCCAATTCGGTTGCCGTAGAGGACGTTTTGTGCATGAGCCTGAAACGGTGACATGAGGCATTTCCTGGCACTATCACCGCTGCAGCTGAAGAAGTGGTCGTAACGGATCCGTCCACGAAAACATGCTGGGTGTTAGTATACATAGATGTAATGTATGACAGCGCCAGCTGTTTCAGTCCGACTGTTGGAATGTGCGTTTTCTTTGTTATCCCTGGGATTGTTGTCCGTATAGATGGTTTTGGTACTGCCCAAAGTGGCACCTCCGCAATCTGGTGTGGCGCGTAGTTCGAAGGCAGCGCATTGCGCTGCATCCAAAGGGCTCTGGAAAAGGCTGCATCTGGACGCACCGCACTAATGTTAGTCAGGGGGTGATGACGATGCCTGGTCAGATGCCGCAAATGCACACGAAGTGGCTCCTGTTGAAAATAAATTCGTGCTGGGCAGGCGCGGGCCTCATAAAATGTGCCCCATGTAGAAGTTTTACATGGCAAACCCAAGCATACTCTTAAAGCACGAGCCTGCGCGCTTTCAAGCACACGCAGGCCTGATAGTCTGACCCCCGAGAGAACGGGTGCACTGTATCTGAGAAGGCCGACTACCAGCGCCTGGTACACGTGTAGTAAAGATCGCTCAGAGGGACCCCAACATTGTGCCATACACCGCACAATGCTTGCAAAGCTGTCGAGCTTTTTCTTGAGCACAGAAATGTGCTTCGTCCAGGACAGGTCACGGTCTATCGTAACACCTAAGAATTTGTCTGCCATTGACAGTGTAATTGATCTCGTGTCAACGGTAGAACATGAAAAACGCCGTCACAGGTTGACTGCTGCTCTTTTCCTCGACATAAAGGGCGCATTCGATAATGTTCAGCATAATGCAGTACTAAATGCACTCGAAGAATGTGGTATAGGCGGACGTCTACACAATTGGATTGCAAGCTATTTGACAAACCGGACAGTCTACATGGAGACTCTTGAAGGTGACACAGCAGATCATCATGTTGCTTGTGGTGTTCCTCAGGGAGGAGTGCTCAGTCCAACGTTGTTCAATCTCGTGCTCATTGGCCTTTTCAAACAACTACCGAAGACTGTTTCAATATCCGCCTACGCAGACGATATTTGCATCTGGACATCAAGTGTCACGCGTCCCCAAGTGCAAGCAAGATTGCAGCGTTCGGTGTCCATTACGTCTGCGTACTTGCGCCGTCAGGGGCGTGAACTTTCGCCAACTAAAAGCGTAACATTGGCTTTCACACGCAAGATAATGGCGTGGTATCCGGTCACAATCGACGGGCCACTCGTAGACATTTCTTACCGACTACTCATGTCGGAATGCTGGTTCTTCCTGCGACAAAACTAGATTTGTGAGTGTCGTTCTTGCCGAACTTTGGTCAATGGAGAAGAAAGAAAAATGACCAGTTTCCCGCCTGGTCTTTCCAGTTCGCGCATTAATAATGCCCGCGAAACGGGCACAAGCAAAACACAGACGGTGGCGGGAATGCAGCTCGGAGTAATGCAAACTAACACTCGGCAATAAGTGAATTACGAATGCGTCTCGCACTCGTAGCGTGCTCGCGGAGTGTTGTGTTAGGGGTGCTCGTGACTAGGACCAGAGGCAATGGTAGAGAGCAAATGGAGCATGCGCCGTGAATGTGAGGGCAAGCCAGTCGCAAGAGACGTGCATCATGCGAAGAAAACGTGCCTCGTTGCTAAGAGAACACGTTCGCGTCAAACTCGAACAAACTTTCAGCGCACATGCACCAGAAATCCCAGGAAGCGGAAAGCACAACGATGGTTTACTAGCACGGGTCGTTGGTTAAAAAGGAAGGAGCAGTGCTGTTATTTGTATGCGAGAACTTTACTCCACTTTTTGAAGCTCAACTGAGACAAACACTCCGTGTAACACAAAACGCGGAATTGTTGAATGGTGGGGAATTTGATCGATCGATCGATCGATCGATTGATCGATTGATCGATTGATTGATTGATTGATTGATTGATTGAAGTGTTTATTCAGAGAAGCTTTGCTCGAGGTGACGGGGCAAAAGGCAATTCACTTTAGGCTGACGAGGCTCCATCATCCATTACGCTGCTCAGTAGGATGACAACGTAACGCGGTAAATCAACATATGCGGTCCATACAAAGTAATGTAATCAGTACAGCGTAATGCACTGCATACTCCCATTTCGTGGTGTGGAATGGGGGACTGCTGATTAAGCACCATCTCTTGGCGTTCGCCTTTTTACTTATGGGTATTCCAGTCCTAAGCCTCTTGTGGCATGTTTTTTATCCATGAGTGTACTGCCTAAACGGGTCTATGTTTTCTTAGACTGAAGAATTGGTTGTTTACCGGAAGATGTTTTTTTGGCCATTTGGATATATATATATATATATATATATATATATATATATATATATATATATATATATATATATATATATATATATATATATATATATATATATATATATATATATTCAAAGTTGGAAGCGCTTCATTTAGCCATAGATTTATTTTGAGTCGACGTTTCGGACAGAGCCTGTCCTTTCTCAAGACTGAGGTTACAGGGGTCTTCTTCCTCTTCTTAAGGAGCTGGCACTGGCACGCCAAGATATACATACATACATATATATATATATATATATATATATATATATATATATATATATATATATATATATATATATATATATATATATATATATATATATATATATATATATAAGTGCCCAACCTCGCCTAACGCGCTAAATTGAACAAAGCCAAAAGTGGAAATTCTAAGTTGTATGCCTCGGGACTTGAGCAACGTTTGCACGTGCCGACTATTCAAAAGCATCTCACATGCTTTCACACGTTCGGCGTACTTACCAAATAGGTCTTAACAAAGGAGGAGCGCGGCAGAGTTCCACGTTGCGACCCCGTAATCTGAATAAGCCCGCATTCTCTAGTAATCAAGTGGACAGTGTCTGGCTGTAATTAATTTGTTTTACCTCGCGTACTTGTTTCCAGCTATGGAAAATGCACTATTGACCGGAATATGGGACCGCGAAATGCGAAAGATGAGGAGTGTTTCTCGAGCGTTTCGGGGGCATTAAAAACGATTTATTCACATCCAAAGCATCAATCATGTCTTCGTCCTCCAAGTTGCCAGTATGAATCCCAGTTTGAACGGAACTCCGTAATTACACTCCCGAGGGAGGGCAGAATGGAAAACATTGTAGGCGCCTTTGAGCGCGTCGCCCAATTAGGGTGATAGAATTGTGCGCTTCGACGTCTATGACTAAATTAAAAACTTTGTCAAGATGACAGAGTAATCTTTGTCGCGTGACGCGATTTATTTGTGCCAACTTAGAGAAATTAAACTTCTTGCTTCTGCACCATGGTGGTCCTGCTGGTGGGGACAAATGTCCGCAGTGTGCGCGAAGCGAAAAGCATTGTTAACAACTTGGCCGATGACGGCATTACCTAAGCAGGCCCGGGACTGAATTCTTTGTACAGGGCACCTAAGTACATACGGCGCTTTGCTGTTGCTGAAACAGCGTTGTCCACACCGCGTATCCCTTGGAGAACGCCCCAAGTGCGAGCATGTCTATATATATATATATATATATATATATATATATATATATATATATATATATATATATATATATATATATATATATATATATATATATATATATATATATATATATATATATATATATATATATATATATATATATAAAACCCTATAACTTTCACCTTGGCGCGGTGCGAAGTGAAAACGGACGCTGCTCAAGTTCCGCGGCTAATGCCACGAGCGACGTCGGCGGTCACTGACCGTCGTGCCCACAGACCACATTACCAGAGACCAGACATATGGTTTGCGGCTCGGAGCTCACAGGAAAAATTGTCCTCAAGCACAAACTGTTCCTGATCGTGCGGTTATTACGCGGATGATCTATTTTTAACTCAGAAATGGATATCAGTGCTTTTCGTAAGACGAGACACGCTGAAATGACCATAAACTGCTGCTTCAGCAATCCCAGAAGAGTAAATGATGGTGAAGAAAAAACTGCGAAGCCCTCTAAGAATGCTGCTTTCTCTCAGAAATTGTTGTTGCACGTGGAATTCGGTAATGTTATCTTGAATATTTTGTCGGGCACAGTCGATTCACCAGTCTGTGAGGAAGCAACCTTTCGGAGGGACCGTTTAGTTTCCCACATGAATAGCACCGCATGAGTCGTGTGCCCAAAGCTCTATAATTTGGGATAGATATAGAGCTTTGTGTCTAGTAGTGTTGAATTGAGGCAAACCACGCTAGCGACTCGCATTGAAAACAACTCCCGATCATGGAGCTGACGACGTGGGTTGCTCTAAGTAATACGACACGATAGTACGATCGGGAGTGCGTTCTAAGTAAGATTTCTTTTTTTGTGAATCTGCATCCTACACTAACGGATTCGTGAATGCCGGTGGACGTAAAGTAGGCTTCTGGGAAGGAGTGCTCCTAGATTTGTGGTCTTTTCTAGTAAGAATAATCAGGTAAAACAAGCGAGTCTAATCACCGAAGCGAAATCGCAAGCCATTCTGACACGCAGTTACTGCTGTTCCTTAAGTAGACACATGAACTTCTAGCTTCTTCAATCTCAGCGACATGGGCGACGCAACTGCAGGGGTAAACAAACAAGTCGCCGGTTCTGCTTAGAGTTATCTAGGTTTATTTTTACCCCCTTGATCTATCTCGCCTAAACATGGTAGAGAGAAAGTCTTCACGAAATAACATAAAGGACAGTTCAGAGTTCCAATGGCAAGAAAGACTGCTTCAGAAAAAGAACATATTGCAAACGTATTTAATCATTTCTACAATAATTTCTTACAATCAGCTTTCACCAAGGATAGATGTGATAGACACGATGATCCTTTAGTCTCCGCAATACAATACCCAAAGGAAGACCTACGCATTTCAAGGAAGGGCGTGTTTGAAAAAATAAGAGACGCCGACCAGTGAAAAAAGGTTCGTTCTTGACGTTTCGGCTTCCACACGGAAGCCTTGTTCACAATGAATTCATCACCAAACAAGGGTCGTTTAAATATGATTGAATAATCGGCGCAAGGAGCGTGCGTATATCGGGTGTAGATTACCGTCGTTCCGGTTTAACGTGTGTGACGTAGTTTGTATGATGTTTGAGGGCGTGTTTCAGCATTCGCTTACGTTGGACGACAAAAAAATCGTGTGGCCCAGATGAAATACCGACGGCATTTCTTCAACAGTACGCTGAATGAATGCCCTATTATTTGCAGCTTTTATTCGAAAAATCTTTGCGGGATCATTCAGTACCCCAGGACTGGCGCGATGCCACTGTCCTTCCGATATTTGAAAGTGGCAATAGGCTATGTGCAAACAACTATAGACCAGTCTCGTTCACTTCTGTGTGCTGTAAAGTCCTAGAGCATGTAATAGCAAAACATATTCTGTATTTTTTAGAAAAAAAAGATTTCTTATGCCCAGTTCAGCACGGTTTCCGATCTGGCCTTTCGACAGTGACACAGCTAATCGAAACTGTACATGACCTTTGTAAATCTGCATATGAATGCCAGCAGATAGATGTTGTATGTATAGACTTTGCGAAGGCATTTGATAGAGTTGCACATCGTAAACAACTTTTAGAATTGAGAAGCCTAGGAATTAGTGAAAATATAGTGTTGTGGATTCAGGCATATTTAATAAACCGTTAACAAAGGGTCAAAATCGGGAAAAGTGAATCGGAGAAGTGTGAAGTTGTGTCTGAAGGGCCGCAGGGGTCGGTTTCAGGCCCGCTATTATTTTTAGTGTATATTAATGATATTCCTTCTAATGTTGATCCTCCTGTAAAAAATAAACTATTCGCTGATGATTGTTTAATCTACACGTGTGTAGCCTGCGCGGAAGTTCAGATTAAACTAAATAGATGCCTGTAATCATTATACTCGTGGTGCCAAAGTTGGGGCATTGTAATTAACTACAAAAATCTACATACACTCACGTAAGTAAAAAAGAGAACCTTATCAGATTTGAATATAATATAGGAGAAAATGCCTTGGTCGAGGTACAGAGTTTCCGATACTTACGGGTGACAGTGACACATAATTTCGACTGGCGTATTCACATTGAGAATATCTTTTCAAAACCTTACCAAAAGCTCTGCTTTCTTAGGAGAAAGCTTCCAAATACGACTAAAGAAATTAAATTGGTTGCCTACAAAACGTTTATACGACCAGTTCTGGAATATGCGAATGCTGTGTGGAGCCCCCACCAAAAATGCTTAAAAAAGAAGGTGGAAAGAATACAGCGGATTTCAGCGGATATGCTCCAAGTATCGCCGTACTGACTCGGTTGCAGAGATGATACAGCAGTGTGAATTGGAAACCCTGGAAATTAGAAGAATAAAACATCCACTCAAACTTTTGTTTCCAGATAATGCCAGGGGCATCAAAAATAAATAAAAAACATTATGTGAAAGCTCCTCCAAAACATGGTTCCCGAAAAAACCAGAGCAGGGTACTACAAAATATTAACACACGTACGGATGTATACCGGTATTCCTTTTTTCCTGATGTAATTAAACTATGGAGCAAGCTGCCAAGTGATGTTGTGGAGAGTGCGAACGTGCAACAATTTGAGCTATGTGTCGATATGCTTTTGAGAAATGGTGTATCAATTTGAATTATGATTTATGATTGCTCATTGAAGTGCTTGTGAGATGTATTTTTGTTCCCTTTTTGTAACGACCCTCATTGGAGGGTTAACAGTATGACCAAATAAATAAATAAATATGTATTCGTTAGAATATTTTGTTGCAAAATATGTGTGGTGTAAAAAATGCAAAATGCATAACAATTATGCCAATAGAATGAGATGTTTGAGGACAAGTATTTCAGCACTACTTGCCTTGAGTATTGCGACAAAAATCACCAAATATAAAACATTTGAAAATAAAAAAATTCTATTGCTAAAATGGAAGTTATTGGGAAACCTATTTTTATTATTTCAGGAAAGCAAAAAAAAAATGTTCTCATTTTGTTCAGAGACTACCAGAAAAAGTTTGAAACTATAACTAAGAAGTTTTTGAGGTAGAAGATGTTTTCTGACACGACAGGAAAGAAACTTGTTTTCACAGTGTCGTTGATATAAATTTTTCACTCGAAGCAAAAAAAAAATTTCAAAACGAAATGTAATATATCGGAAAATAGCGTAATAAATG
Organism: Amblyomma americanum; assembly: GCF_052857255.1. Classification (NCBI taxonomy): domain Eukaryota; kingdom Metazoa; phylum Arthropoda; class Arachnida; order Ixodida; family Ixodidae; genus Amblyomma; species Amblyomma americanum. The sequence goes on along the minus strand of NC_135504.1, from coordinate 2,902,625 downwards.
CAATTTGCAACACTGTAAAGTATAACATCGAACACTTTTGAATAAGGCGAAAAAATTGCAGAAACAGAAACAAGTGTATCTGCCTCAATATTTTTGATCCTTTACTCAGATGAAAGTGAAAAAAGCTAATAATGTCCTTGAAAAAGCTGCACAATGTTTTGGTTTTACAAGAACCTATTTCAGGACACGTATCAGTCTACTGTCTGAGAACTCTATCCCAGATTTCTATGGCGCAGTTCGTAATGACATTAACATTCATATCCAGAACAGTAACTTCATCTTCCACGTACATCATTTCGTTATCACAATTAACTAATTCAGTTTGTTTCATCACACTTGATTTGCACTAAATTTGAATACACACATAAGCCGAATCTACTTCTGTCTGTCTACACAAGACAAGCTTTCGCAAAACCTTCTGCAAAAGTGCTAGGTAAATGATGTAGAAAAATTAAGTGACCAAGTTGATACTGTCTTTCTTGCGAGCAAGGCTTTATTATAGCTCTGCACAAATGCGGCATGTCTGTAAAACCTCGTGACGGCCCCGCATGGCGGCTTCTTGTTCCAGCAAATGGCGCGGTTTCGCTGTCTTATGCTGATTCAGAATTCATGCTCGATGGAATACGTTCTTCTGGCGGCACAAGAACAGTGTACGACTTTCAGAACCTACTGCTGTCATCAAAGAAATGAAAATGGAAGGAAAAGAAAATACCCAAAAGCGCCCGTTTTGTGACCACGGATTCAAGAAGGGACTGCGGTGCACCTGTGAACTAATACAATAGTGGGACAAAAAAGGAACACTGAAAAATGAACGTATACGCACTTGTGTCCTGGCAGAGGACGACAGAAGGGGAACAGGAGTCGAGGTCACAGTACAGGGGAAAAATATGGACTTATCAGAAAACAAGAATACGCGCAGCTCAATAACTGACAGAAATATGGCCACCCAGATCTGACCAAACGAACGGAAGCGTTTACTGGACTCCAAATCTTCCTCGAGTGTACTAAACGCGTGCCGAATATTCGCCGATTCTGCGTTCAAGTTATCTCACATTTCATTTCTTGGGCAATTTTGTTTCCTGATGAAACCTCCCAATAGATGCGGATAAAATGCGATTCTCAAGCAATTCGCCGCCACATACCATGTTGCTGAATTTCATTTATATTGGTGATTCGTTCTCGCAATATTTTCGCTCTAGTGCAAGACTCAAGGTCATGACGTCTTATCGGACGCAGATAAGAGCAAAAGTTGCTAGGCGGGATGTTTTGTGCGGTGAAAAGGTAACCGATGGTCTCCAGGAGTAACAGAATAGTTGGCCGAAAGTGACCGCAAGCTGGCTTGAAAAAAATAAATAACTTAAACCTCATAGGACAGGCGGCCATGGCTGCTACTGAAGTGTGATCATTGAGGGGTATGAGCAGAGGCTTTCCTATGTGACGTGACACGCACGCACGCACACGCTCGCACATGCACACGCACCCACACATTTTGTTCTATAGACCTTTCCAAAAATTGGTATATTGGCGCCGCCATATTGGGCAGTGGGCTGTGCTCGTAGTGCACGAAAGAGTTGATGTTAACTTCCCCAAATTATCCGCACAGTCCAGAAAGCCAGTTTTCCCGAGGATCGTGAAATATCTACACTTAATAGCATGTTTGTTTCACGCTACGCCGAAGCCTTGCAGAGTGCGAGTGTTAAGGTGGCTGGGTCGGTTTGTGCCGGCGTACTATTTGCTTATCTTCTTAAGTGAAGCATGCGTTGTAAAGACATGAACCGAAAATCATTCATCCAGTGGCAATTCATTTGGCAGAGCTGCACCCTCCCCCGCATCTATGCCGCATTCGGGCGGCTCCAATTTATTTGGACCATCTAGGAGTCTTGATGTAAACTGAGCATTCAGTGTAATAAGTTCTTCTTTTTCTAGTGCGAACAGGAAGCAGAAATAAAATTATTATGACAAAAAATCCTGCACTTGAAGAAAGCATGTCTAAAACGCCGAAGTAGTGCAGAACTGGAAATTGTTTTCTGGCATTTTCACACTCTCAATCTGAAGAAAGGTTAGTCTTTTTACCGAGCATAAGTAGAGATGATTGTAGTTCAGAGATGCTTGCGCGGGGTCGGTTGTTCTAGCCAGGCAGCCTTCGTTATGGAGCACGGAGGGCGACTGAGGCAAATAAGTGTTAACGAATGCGGGAGTGGGCGCTACTTAGACGAAGATAAACGACGGTAAAGCCAGCTTGCGCGATCCTCTTACATGTGGGCCCTCTCACGCCTACCTGCCTGCTGGTATAATTAATTTGGGCTCAAAGGAGAGCCGTGGAACAAACAACTGGACCTCGTGGAGTGTTTGTTTGCAGGATCATAGAGAGCTTCCAGCCTAGCTTGCGTAGATAATATTGCGAGAGATCCAAATGATTGACAGCTTCGTGCTCAAGGTATCCCAGCTTTCGCAGCGAATTGATTTGTGGACGATTAATCACGTTGTGTGCATGCGACAAGACAAACAATTCGAAGGATGAGCATGTACCCGCATGAGCCAATATTAATCGTATAATGATTGGTCTTCCAACGAACTCGCCAAACAACTTACCTTGATGATTGGTCCGCTTACGTTTCATGAAGAGAAAGCAATCTATAAGAGGAAGACAATTTTTTAGAATGAACGTTTTCATTGTCATGTCTTCCTATTTTCTTACGCTGGAATAAAAGTTACTCGTGGTTGATGTCGCACTTTTATATGTATACGATTATCAAACTTAAAAGATAAAATGTTGCAATTATCTGTAATTCTGTAAACGGCACTTGCAGCTTTTGGCTCTCTTTTCTTTCGAATGAGAGAGAGAGAGAGAAAGACAGAAAGGCAGGGAGGTTAACTAGACAGCGCCCGGTATGCTACCCTACACGTGGGAAGGGGAACGGAGGGAGAGATAGAAAGGGGAGAGGACAAAGGGAGATGATCACTTTTCCACATGTCTGCTGGCAGTTACTTGAAGGGCACACACTGATAGTTCACAATCTCGCACTCAGTCCTGAGTCCTTCAAGAACTTGAAAAGCGCCTTCAAAGCTGTCCTCTGCGATGGAGGCTTACTCCAAGGACCCAGAATCTTGGCTTCAGTAAGGGGCCGAGGATCTAAACGGAGGAGTGCTGCAGCCAGGAGTGCACGCTCACGCTGAAACCGAGGGCAGTTACAAAGAAGGTGTTCTATAGTCTCGTCGCACCCACAGATCTCACACGCAGGAGAGTCTGCCATTGCGATGAAGTGGGAGTAGGCATTTGTGAACGCCACTCCCAGCCACAGGCGACACAACAGCGTAGCATCGCAGCGGGAGTGGTCGGACGGAGGACTGAGTTGGAGGAAGGGGTCTAGGCGGTGCAGACGGCATGTGGAATTGCTAGTAGAGGACCATGACGCTAAAAGCTCTCTTCGGCCAAGCATTCTCAGATGTCTTGCTGCGTCGGCTCTTGTCAACGGTATCTGGACAATGTTAGCACTGCCGTGAGACGCTCGAGCTACAGCGTCAGCTGCGTCGTTTCCAACAATGCCAGAGTGTCCCGGTATCCACTGGAAGACGATGTCATGACCCTCTTCCTGCGCCTGGTGTTGGAGATGTTTTAATTCAGCTGCGAGTTGATCGTGATCGCCATGGCGTAAAGCAGAATTAAGACACTGTAAGGCTGCTTTAAAGTCACAGAACACAGCCGATTTTTGGGGTGTTCGTGCACCGATGTACTGCACAGCCGCACGAAGAGCGGCCAATTCTCACCCGGTGGAGGTTGTCCGATGCGAAGTTTGCTGGAGAATACTGGTCTGTCTCGCAGGAATGACCACGACGTAGGTTGAACTTGTACCTGAGACCGAACCATCTGTATACACATGAGTGCGGTCCCAATATGCGGCGTGGAGTAGGTAGAGTGTCAACTGTTTAATGGCTGGTGTCGATAAGTTCGATTTTTTTGTTTTGCCCGGAATTGTAAGGCGCACGCATGGCTCCCGCAGACACCACAGCGCAGAGGAAGGCCGGGCTGCCGGGGTGAACTGTGTTGGGATGGACGACTGGTGGGCTGCTATAACCTTTGAAAACGTTGCGTGTGGTCTTTGATTCAGGACTGACATAAGGTGGTGCTGCGGAATCCTTGTTAGATGCCGTATACGGATCCGCAGGGTGTCAAGGGTAATATACGTGGAGAGTGGGTAGTCCTGAGCGATTGCAATGGTAGCAACTGTTGATGCGCTGCGAGGGAGACCCAGGCATGTGCGAAGTGCCTGACCTTGCATAGTTTTGCGTGCACGCAAAGTCGTCTTGCATGTGCTTGAAAGCACTTGTGCACTATACCGCAAATATGCCAAAAAGAGTGCTCTGTAGAGTGGCAGCATTGATAGAATCGACAATCCCCATGATTTTCCGCCAAGAAATCTGAGCATGTGAGTGATAGAGATTAGTTTTTTTCTTTACAATGCTGCAATGCGCTCCATGCTCCATGATAAATTCCGATCTATAACAATGCCTAAAAAACGATGAGATGCACGATAGGCAATAACATGGCCGTCAATAGCTAGCGGATAACTTGTAAGACTCCAGGAGTACCTACCTAACACTGTCCATATCTCTATGTATGCCGATGACATCTGCATCTGGACCTCCTCTGTGACGCGTCTCCAGGTGCGATCAAGACTTCAGAGGGCAGCAACCATATTTTGCTCCTATCTCCGAGAGCATGGTCTGGGTGTGTCAGCCGAGAACGGCGCTATAGTGGCATTCACGCGCAAAAGTATGACTCGTTTCGTGCGAAGGAACAATATGTTAAATATTTAATCTAACGAAACAAAAATTGAAATGAGCAATAAATTAACAAGGTAACAAACGAAGAGGAGGACTGAGTGAGAATGCAGAGATAGTTTTTTTTTTTTGTCAGGAAGTTGTTGTTGCGTTTGGTTTAATGAAACATAGGCAGCTAAGGCCATCATGCGCCAAGTAAAAGGTACAGGAAAGTTTACTGCAGAATTTTCGACAAATGTATATCGGTGGTTTATAAGACCTGAAACGCTATTTTTACTATCTAGTGATGCCAAAGGAAAGAGATTTCAGCAATGGACATTAGTAAAAGCTTAAAAAAAAGTCGGGTAACCTCTGCAACCATCCTTGCCGGCACAAAGATATCGAGGCTCCCAACCAAGTGAAGCCAAGAAGTAAGTTGAACTTCTGTTGCGTCAGGTGCATTACTATTTCCGCTTGTAATACAGTGACTGCGAGGATGCTGGCGCGACCTAACTAACAGCTTTTCGGCGGTGTTGCTCTATTTGAGAGCGATCTCGAAGCCCTTCGTTGAAAACCTGGCATCATCGTTCATTTGCGGAAAATACTCAATTAGATTTGTTACAAAAGCTACTTCACGCAACAGCGCTCAAAGAAATATACCCGTGAGTGACGTCAAAATCTGTTGCTGTACGAGAGAATGTTTTGCTTTGGACGCGATCACTTCAACCATGAAGCTCTCAGAATGTGCATAAATACTCATTCACTCTTGAGTATTCATGAAGAGGTTGGGTTCAAAAAGAGCCAGGACAATTGAATTCTCGACCAAGTCTCTGGATGACGTCTGCCAGCATAGTGCTGTAACCAAATGTTCCAAATTTCTGACACATTTATCGCCATAGAATCTAGCATAGGGGGACGCGGTGACAGAAGCAATAGCCTAATTAGATTGGGATAGCCAAAAATGTTAGGTGATAGAGCTTTTAGTTTCGATGCAAGCCTCATATATGCTGACAAAATAATGCGAAATCCTTAAGGGGCGAGTCTGGAATGTTTCACACTTTTATACGGTACATCGAGCAGTGAGCTTCAGTATTCTGTGGTTTGGTAGTGGCATTGAATAGCCGTGAAAATTTCGTCGCCTGGCAGCAGAAACGCTACATATCATTTTGCTTTCTGTCGCTTGTTGCTGTCCTCAATTTATTATCAAATCTTTTTGTTAGTCATTACTTCTCTGTATCGCCCGCACCCTCCTCCTGCCTCCTAGAGTGATTGGTTTTATTTGGAATCAGCAGACCACCAACCGGCCCTAGCAGACCAGTTTTCACTGAAGCCTTGTCTTGGCCTCATATAGTTTTTCCTCCCCTTTCTTCCCAGAACTCTTGCGGTGCTCAAGAAAACAAAGCCAGTAAAAAAAAAATGAGGCTATCATGCCACACAACGCCATAAAAAAAGCGCCCCAACGTGTACTGGCGTCTAACAAGACGTAAACTAGGTGTCTGTCCGCTCCTTTAGTCCCGTCTTTTAGCGCTGTACCTTTTCGAGCGAAATGTACCGACTAGCTCAGACTAATACCCTTTTGCAGTATAAGGAACGGTTGGCTGGTCACGCCTGTCATAGTCACCTCATAGTCAGACTATGGTTTACATAGTCATAGTCAGTCATAGTCATAGTCAGGCTATGGTTTACGCGCCTATGCCCAATGCTTTTAGTCTGTATACTCAAAATACACCCCTGCTGAGGTCTATTCTTCGATATGTGGACTACAGATACATGCGACCTCAAACGTCTTCGCGCTGCTTCTATGAAACCAGTGAACACCCCCACCATGAGGCTGAAAACTTAAAACTTGTGGTCTCCTAGTGCACCGCGTTTAAAACATGATACTAAACTTTTATAGGCCACAGCAAAAGTTTTGTACCACTTCGCCACAAAATTGAGAGGCACGATATCAAAGTCGTGTGTAAAGCAAAGCTCTGACAAAATCCACGCAATCCGCCTTGTATATAGGCATGAGTCCGCAACACCCGCGAGCCGATGGAAACTTGGGAAAAGACTGCCACACTATGTAGAGCACGACATGAGCGCTTGATGAAAAATGCCCGTACAAGGTACTAAGGTTCAACTGCGGGATAGCGCTTAGTTTTTGACTCAGCAATTAACCTTCAAAACAACGCTTCTTGTGCTCAACGCTCATTCTGCCGCGAGCTACGAAACTGCGGGCTTCTAGAATTCAGCCTGGTCGCAGAAATCTTAAGTGGCTCGCTCGGCATCGCTCGCGTAAAAGGGCAAACAAAGACGCGCAATTGCAGATAAGGGCGTGAATAATGCGCTGGCAGCCCATTTTCGCATCAGTGGGAAGCTTTCCCACAGTGAGCTAACTGCAACAGCGGCTACACCCTTTCCGGGGACAATGACGACCCAAGTTCCTCAAGGAATGCATCGAACGCGCCCCTCGAAAGCCGGACAATAGAAGCGAGCTGCTCTAGTTTGGCGCCCTGGTCAATAAGGGAGAAAAGGGGCAATTCTTTAGCTGATAGAAAAACGGGAGGGAAGGGCAGGAAACGACCTTGTATCTGGATACAAATGGAAGCACGACGGTGAAGTCTTTGAAGCACGAGTCGTCCATTGTACTTTGGAGGGGATCGTCGAGGATATCACCGCGGTTAGATTCCGGTGTCGGTGTTCATTTTTCCTGCGAGTGAAAAATGTTTTGCGGTGGTGATTATGACGCTCTGTAAGTTAAAGAAAATAAGGCTGTATAGTTGAACGAAACATGACATTTACGACATTATCGAGCTTGCCTTTCTTGCACCATCCTTCAAGTGATTCCTGTAGGCGGCATTATTGCAAGTCTTCATCGTTTGAGGCTCGTGTGCCGAAGCTGCAGTCGTGTTGTAGAGTGTATTTGCCTATAGGAAAAGAAATTTAGAAATTATTCACGTTAATTTTGCTGCTTGGAGGAAGCATTACGACAGAGTATATAGAGTAGACACCCGTCTCGAATGCTTACGATATGCGGAAACATCTAGCTTGCTGGCGTTTTTACCTCTTTGGAAGACTAAACAGACACACCAACACTTTCTCTAGCCATGACGTCCAGTACTGTAGTTCGCAAGAGAGTTGCAGCAAAAATGAATGCATAAAAATGTTTGTTCAGTTTTCAAGATAAGTAGAAATTGAGATTTTACCCTAAGGTAGGAAGTATGGAGTGAAACAAAGATTACAAAAATGAATATTATACTGGAGGGCTTGCAAATATTTATGAACCACTTGGGGCTTTGTAACCTCCACACACATTTGCAAATTTAATATCGGTTGAGTCAAGGAAAGATGCAGTATACTTGTAACTCTAAGTAGACGCCGGAACCACACCTCGATTGAACGGATAAAGAAGGGAGTCAAAGAAGCAAGCAATAAAGAGGTGCTGTGGTGTAGACTGATTCATTTCGACCGTCTCGCATGCTTAACGTTCACGCGCGCCGCACAGCACGTGGTCGTATTTTGCACTTTGCCACCATCCAAGCACGGCCGCTGATGAGGAGACTTGAATCCAAATGGTCTGGATAAAATCTCGCCATCGGATTGGACGGATTACTTTCCTCGGGTTTGAGTTCCCGGTACTCCTTTCCTACCCTCGACCCTACTAAGTCTGAAGATCCGCTTCAAGAAGCGGCCGTGGTTGCTTATTCATTTCGATGGTGGCTGAATGTAAAGAATTTTAGCCTTTACACCTGCTGCGGAAATCTCCAAATTTGAAGATGTGTAGCGTAAGCCTCGTCAGTATAGGTAAATCACTGCCTTATTTCACAAATTCCTTAATCCCTTCGGAGTGCGGTCCAGACACACGGGCCCCTATCATGCCACGCGCACTCTTCCTCCTTCGCAGGGCGAGGACGCTCGTTTCTCGAGCCGTGCTAGTAATCAAGCCAGGAGCCTCACTCTCGAGGACAAGAAATATAATACTATATTTGATTTCGCTAATGTGCTCAGCACAGTAGGAACACTGTTAATATTTGTTTTTGTAGTAGGTGGGAAAAACTGGGTGATTCGTTAGGGCAGCGCTTCTGCAGGCAGCGTGCTTGAGCTTGAAGCCGCCGCCGTTGATGGGATTTCAAGCCTGGACACCGACTGCTGTATCGCTCTTTGTCTTTGTCTGCAGCTCTATTGTTTTAATTAAGCAAAAAAACCAACTAGCCCACATTTCCGCCCTGACTAACTATGCGAGCGACTACTTACCGTATAGTTTGAGCATGGATGAGCAGCAACATAGATCCAAGAAAATTAATTCTTCTCGGCCACTGGAATGTTTTCACCCGAGGACGTAGAATCAATTGCCTACAGAGGAAGGCTAGTTTCAGTGCGGATGATATGTAAAAGATGAATGTGTGCTGTGTGATGTCAGTGCACAATACGCACGCCCATGTATTCAAAATTATGTTTAACTGTCCTCTTAAGCAGCGCATTTCTCTCTCTTCTTCATCATTACTCTTTTTATTCCTTAACTCATAGTGCGGCTTAGATGTCTATCGAGAAGTGAAACACTTACTGTTCCTGTTCTGCCAAGTCAACTACCTCAGATAACACATGATGGAAGCCAACAGCCACCGAAACCAAAGAGCATAGGGGATGTTTTTTTTTTAATTTGTACTTTCTAATCAATGGGAGATTAATGAAAGCAGAATAAAAAGCAACCATATGCCGCCAGTGGGGTCCAAACCCACGATCTCCGAATTTCGCGTCCGGTGCTCTACCAACTGGCTGTAATACAGGGCGTACTACGTCCGCCACTATTGACGAGGGTGGCACTGGTGACTAGTCTCAAGGTTCACTTACACTACACATAAATACCCCCAAACGCAGAAGATTAGACAGCCGTCGCCGTAGCTGAGTAACTGAAAAATGAAGAGCCGTATATAAAATTAGCACGGGAGGACTTTGGAAGAGGCGTGTACAAGGTTCGAAATATAACAGAGCGTCCTAAGGCAAAGCAGTCTGTAAAGTGTCATGTGAAAATTATAAGAGGCGTAATTCGCAACAAATTTCGTTCCAGCGTAGCGGTCACTGCAGCTGTCAATGAGCGAGGAGAGGTCGTGAGAGCATCTGCGTTTTAACAGACGATAAATTTCTATAAAAACGCACCAGCACGTTATATGTTGATCGCGGAGTATGGTATCTCATGGCTAAACCTGTGTGAAGGCTGTCTGATCACGGGTATAAGACAAAGCCGATAAATGTGCGTTTCGGAGAGATTTTATAAGCATGAATTCGCTGACTTAAGGGGAATGTCACAGCTGCGGTGTAAGGTAGCGTGTTACCCAATAAAAAAAAAATCCTAAGTAGCATCGCATGTCTTGTTATCACCGTAGAAGAATGAAGTCGGGACACCCTTTTGCTTATCGTGGATACTAAATTAAGTTAATAAAGCAAGCTATGGTGGAACAATCCTTCCTCGCTAAAACTTAGTGAACATTTTTATTCAGTTCAAATGTTCAAAGCTGGTAATCGGGTAACTCGCCATACCACCGAAGTGCAATTATTCTACCGCATGGGCCGCAAGCAACGCGCAAACCTCGATATCTTATCGTTTGAAGAACACAAATCAATGCCTAATCTTGAAGCTAATGCCGGCATATCGAGACAGCAAGACATTTCGCGTGATGAGGAAGGTAGCATCAATTCTTGGCACTTAATATCCTCTTCAGATATGTAACCTCGTCTGCGGAGCCCTGAATTGCCTATTTACAGATATTCTGAAACCGCCAGAACAAAATAGTCTATAGTGTGCGGCGGTTGGTTCTAGGTAGCCAGTGATAAAAAAACTGGTTTCTCTTTACAATTAAATGCAGGCCTGTGTGTCTCTATTCAAAGAGACAAAAAGGCCTGAGGATCTGTTTAGTTAACAACTACTACTCGATTCTTAGTCCTTTTTACTCACTTCCCCCTCACCCGCCCCTTTTCATAGCAGTCATTACATCTTCTTTTATTTCAAATTTGCTTGACTGTTTCTTAGTGAACAGCGCTGTAAGAAAGGAGTATAAGAAAGAACCGGGAATAGATTGGCTTCTTCTAACGCGTTGTCCATTTCTCACTTCTTGCAGCCCCTGTCGGCAAATATATTGCTGCTTAAAATGCAGACAATTCTAAGGTTGGTGGAAGACCTGCAAATAAATGGTCTCCGGATTACCATCGCAATGCATTTGTAATCTCACTGGCGCGGTTACAATTTAAACCTACATTTAGGCAAGAGTTTATGCGGCTGCAAGTGCCCATAGGGGAGTGCACTCAGGCCATTACTTTGCGGTCAGCTCTGGGGAAGCACTTAATCTTCCAAGAAGTTTCCAAACTTTGCTTCTAGGCAGCCATGCCGCGCATTAAGGCCGGATGATTTCATGGAAAGTTTCAAAACTAGGACGAAAGCCGGCATAAACATCAAAGTGTCAGAAGTGCTGGAGTTTGGCAGTGATATAAGTACTTTTCCTAAATGTGCTATCCTCGCGTATATAGTGAGTGATATGATTTGGTTTGGAGCAGCGATTTTCTTCGTTATATTCTAGTATGAAGATCCGCGCGCCCCTTAGCGTCCACTATGTTCGCAAAGCATAATCTAGAACTAGCAATAATATACAGATTCAAATCCCCAATCGCAGCTTCGGCTCCGAAATCACCCAACCATGAGCGATAAGTCCCTGACGCTAGTTATTCGGTAACACAGTGGCAATTTCAGCGCAGTCGTCTAGCCGCCTTCTGGGGAGCATTTCCCATAAGACGGCTCTTGTAGTTGTTAGATCATTGGACAGTGAAAAATAAAATATGCCTCATCCTTTTGGAGCCAACACTAAGCATCTGAGAAACTCTATACGAGGTGATGGCTTCTTAAAACTAAGCGCTGGGAGGTACGTGAAACCCTCCTCTGCAGTTATGTTCTGGAACACGGGCGATGCAATGGGAGAATATAATTGTTACTGCAATGCACCTAATTAACTAAACTCGTGTCATAAACATTTTGACGGCTGCATTTAGCAGGCACGCTTATAAGGAGCATTAGAGGCAGCGTATTTCTACACCATTTAGTTTAGTAGAATTTTCCTCGCAATGCTTATGTTCCGCGATACTTGCTACCGAGTTTTCAGTTGTATCTGCGAATAGGGCATCCAAGGCGGTGACGATCGGTGCGAAACTCCTCACCAGCGGGACGCGGTGTTTCGTCTGGCAACGCCCTTGAGTGTCCAGAAAAGCTGATATCTGTTTTTGTCTCACTTTCGGCAATAGAAATTAAAGAAATGTCGGCCGCAATAGCTTCGTCAAACAAGGAAGGATAATAAGATATTCGCACCGACTATTGCCGTCTTGTATGCGTAATTACGCCAAATTAATGGAAACACTGGGGGCGAATATTTTGAAACACGCCTGCTCTAGTAGGATTCTACTAAATGGAGTTGTCCAGAAAGGCAACCGCCTCTATGATTCCAATAAAAAATGGTCACGCCAGCCGCAGGGAATAAGAATTTCATTATTAAATTTGAGATAATTAAGTGCCTGACGGTGACATTATCTCCTCACGTTGCGTTTCTCTGGCCGCATAACTTGTGTGCCGAGTTCAATTTCGCCTACCTGTCAGCACCTAATTTTAAGAACTGTGTAAAGACATATTATGACTGCACAGAGTCGCTCGCAGAGATATTTGTTCTTGATATTCTTACGGCGATAATGTATCGCAGAAATCAGTTTCCGACCTGTACTAGCACTATACGCGCCGCGTAATGTACAGTTTGGCATGTGTTCCGTTGGCACAAATATTTATGTGCTCCCAAAATTCTCTTTAGATTATCAGTCCCCAGCCGCGTACGACCCCCTTATTCAAACTTCAAACTTCAAAGACTTTTTTTCTTCCTTACAAAGAAAAAGGAAGCTGAGGCAAAAGGCCTGTAGCGCCTGACGAGGCCTCAGCTTCCTTGTACAGTTTGCAGTACAGTTCAGAGGTAAAAAAAAATTGAACATGTACAAATCAAACAAACATTCAACGTATTACAGAACAAAGCAAAGAGAAGGAGGCTCGCACATTGTGTGAAACGTGATCACGGTGGAACAACAAACATGACATAAAGCCAGGCTTCGCTTGCGCACAGAAAACAAATAGGTGAAATACACAAGACTTTTCAATTGTAATAATACTGTTCAGGCACAAAAAGGAGCTGCATTTATTAGGTAAGCTGAGATTGTGTCAGAACGTTGGTGCACAAAAGTTTAAGGATTTAACATGTCATTTTGCATTATGTAGCGCTTGGTTATTGCATTAAAATGTTTGAGAGAAACACTGAAATCAAGATCACCCGAAAAATTATCTAGGGCGGCCGGTGCTTGATAGATCATTTGCTGTTTCCCGTAGTTGGTACGTGTCCTAGGGACTAGTTTCCAATATGCTCGGAGGCTATACTGTGATGAGGAATTGTCTGGAATGGTATTATACAGCCGGTTTTTGTAGATGTGTTGGAACAAACGATAAAAATATGCCTGATCCGCTTTTAGCAAACTGTGTTTGAGAAAGAGGGGTGCTGTAGCCAAATATTGAGGACGACCGTGATACCCTTCGATTGCTCGTAATGCCTTCTTTTGTACAAGTATCAGTTTATTGTAATTGCTTTTAGTCGTAGTGCCCCAGACGAGGCAACAATAAGACAATTGGGAATAAAAAAGTGCACAGTGCATAGATAACTTCAACCATTTAGGTAGGAGATGGGAGATTCTATAAAGGCAACCAACTGTTTTACATAGATCAGATATAAGATTAGTAACGTGAATATTCCAAGAAAGAGTTTCGGAAAACCAGACACCGAGGAATTTGAGATTGCCTATTCTATAAATTATTGTTTTCCCGTAATGAATATTGACTGCATAGCGTTCAACAATGTTGGTGGGCCTAAGTAAAATGTAGGTAGTTTTTTTTCAGGTTTAGGGTCATACTATTTGCCTGCAACCACATATGTAATCTAGTTAGGTAAATGTTGGTCATACTTTCCAGGGCAGGCAGTGAAGGGGCAGTGAAAAAGAGGTTCGTGTCGTCTGCGTGCATTACAAGATCAGGTGAATTTAATATTTTGGATGTATCATTAATGTAAACTAAGAATAATAAAGGTCCTAATATGGAACCTCTCCTACCGGATTATAGCCACATGAGGTATCCAGGAACATTGCATAACTTTTACATCACGCGGCATTACGCAAAGCACTCTAATTTTAAACAGCACAACGGATGAAAGAGTGCGGATGAAACCAAATAAATAGTATATACCCCCCCCCCCCCCCCCCCCCCCTGCTAAAGAAAGGCTATTCATACATTTTAAACATTCCTTATACAGCGCCTGTGAGGGGGTGGATTCAACGCGATAAAAGTGAGCTAAAATACACTACATGACGCTGTCACCGCCACAAATGTAAGAGCCCTACTCAAAACGTCCGACCACTATTGCTTGCTTGTGCTGCAGACCAGAAGCAAGCTAGAGCAAGAAGCAAGGACAGCAAGCGTGTATTTCATTTCAATCAACGCGGTAGAGAACGGCGATCGGTTTTGTAGAGGTTTCTAAGATTCATAAATAATATCCCACTGTCATAAGTGAAGCGATTCTAAAGTCCACTGCTAAGCCACGACTCAGAGCCCTTGTGTATTAATTCTAAATCTCAAAATGTTGCACGGTTTCTACTTGAAATTAGCTTTCCACTTTCTGTATTTTACTACGTGCGACACCGTCTTGCAGCTGCGGTGGCCACTACCACTGCTACATATCAGATGCAGATGTGCGTGAACTGCTACGTGAGTTCCGTGCCGCATGCATCATTCCATATCACGTCACAGCGAGTGAGAGACATCTAGCACGAGCGCTCACGCTCGTACTGAAATCAGGCGCGATGGAGCACATGCACACAGTTCTGATGACCGAGCCCGCCCTGAACGTGCAGTTGTAGTTTCTTCATTAGGTACACTTTTTCAGCATAGAAACCAGACTTATCCAAAAAATTTCTAGCTAATTCTTTTCATAGTGTTGTAATCCAGAAGCAAAAATTTATGCAATATTTAGTTTCCACTAAAGAGCACATCCATCCAGATATTCCGGGTTTAACTTTCAGCACGAGAGTAACTTGACATCTGGTTGCGGCGCGCTCTCGCTAACAAAAAGACCTAAGTGCTCTATTGATATGCAGGTGTCAAACATATCAGCAGCCTATCCCTCAACTTCACCGAGTTCTTTTCTAGAGAAACCCCTGTCCTCTGTGGATTAGGGTTGTGAATACTTTTTTTAAGTGCAACAAAAGGAGTGACTGAAGTTTACAACTGCCGTCAACAAGCCCAACACATTTATCTTTTTTAAACTCGGATTGCAAATGGCCGACTTTCTTGTCCTTATGGTAACAATGAATACCTGCGCAAAAATGACGGGGCAAGAGAGAAGAACCACACGAGACAAGTGCAGACTAACAACTGGTTTATTGCACCAATGCCTCCTTCCTTCGACAACAATGCGCATGCGCACCAACCACAACAGAAAAAGCCATAATCATCTCGTCAATCCAAGAACCTCCAACTCATTGCAGTACAAGTGTAACGAAGCCTCGCTAACACATTTGTCAGGCCCTAATCTCGCGATTTTCAAGGCTTCGATAACTTCACGTTCTTTCTTATCCCTCGCGCGTTCGATGACCTTACTCCTGCCGTAAAGTGGGGTGCATTCTTTGTCGTCATGCTTGCAGTCGCCATGCTTGCAGTAGAGTGCAAAGAATGCACTCCACTTTACGGCATGACTAAGGTTATCGGACGCGCGAGGGATAAGAAAGAACGTGAAGTTATCGAAGCCTTGGAGATCGCGAGATTAGGGCCTGACAAACGTGTTAGCGAGGCTTCCATACACTTGTACTGCAATGAGTTGGAGGTTCTTGGATTGACGAGATGGTTATAACTTTTGTCGTTGTGGTTGGTGCGCATGCGCATTGTTGTCGAAGGAAGGAGGCGTTGGTGCAATAAACCAGTTGTTAGTCTGCGCTTGTCTCGTGTGATTCTTTTCTCTTGTCCCTTCCTTTTTGCGCAGTTATTCATTGTTCCCACAATGTCGTACCAACTAACCCCTCACCGTACTCTTCTAGATTTCTGGTCCTTGCTGGTTGAGTTTAAGTCGTCCTCTCCGCAATAAACGCCTCCGAGTGCTTTGAGAATAAATCAAATATGGCACAACGCGGAGAGGGATGATTCAGTTCCTAGAACATTTTCTTGAAAGGCTATCTTTGAATTAGAAAAAAACAAGTGACTATTGTTATATTTCATCACGTGTTTGCCGTATAGAAGGGTACATTGACGTAAAAACACTACTCTCCTCGGCGGATTCCTTTGAAATGGCAAGGTAGAGGACCTGCTTACTCATGGAGGAATCACTGTGACGAACGAAAGTGTGCTAAAATGGAAGCCTAACCAGAGGTAGCTGTACGGCAGAGGAAAGTTTTCCTGCAATGATCTGCATATGTTTAAATGGTATAATACTTCCAACAAGTCTACCCTACTGATATTGAAGGTGAGCGACTCGAGAACAACGCAGGCGGTACTGAAGTTACCAGTGGTTTCTACCGTTAAAATCTTCTATAAAAATCGAATAAGTTGTGCTTCATTCCTCGGGTAAGCACACGAGACTTTTTTCATTCGAAACAACTTGGCCACGTTTAGATTCCCTCCATCTTTATAAAATTAAACTTGTGGCAGAAGAGCTATCCCTTGATTTGGGCCAGCATGAACTTTGGGACACAAACGAAGAGAGACACGTGGAACACGGAACACACTGCTGTTCCACGTGTTCCACGTGTCTCTCTTCGTTTGTGTCCCAAAGTTCATGCTGGCCCAAATCATGGATTCATACCAACTGGCCCAGAAAAATGCCATTTTGCAGCTATCCCTTATTTTAGCATCTGTAATCACCAAACTATTTTTTTTTCGGTGCATTTCCTGACATTCGAAAGGTTGGCAAAGTTATTCCTGCCTTTAAGAAAGATGACCAGGAATATATCACTAACGACAGTCCAACTTGTATTCTCTCCTTTTTTTTAGTAAAATGATCGAAAAACTAATCTTCACGCAACTCATGGCCTATCTATCGGAATTCAACTTTCACCTCAACAAGACGATAAACAGATTCCACTTTTTTGAGCTGCATAAGGTGGTTGCCGCTGCAGCCTCTGCTATAAGGTAAATGTCCCTCAAGGCACGCGAGATTGAGGTAATACTGATCAATGCTGATATCTTTCCCGTGGCGAATAAAGAATGCAGGAGGTGTAATATGAATGAAGAGTGGGCGAAAAGGCTCAGCAGCGTACGGGGCGCCGTTCGTTTCAAGAGTTTTCCTTCAAACTAAGTGACTCCTTTCACGTGTATTTCAATGCATGACTTACAAGCTTAACCTCGACCAAGCACTGGCCACGGACCATTCACCACACTAGAAATGCGCACGTCCAAAGGAGGCGCAATAATAATAATAATAATAATAATAATAATAATAATAATAATAATAATAATAATAATAATAATAATAATAATAATAATAATAATAATAATAATAATAATAATAATAATAATAATAATAATAATAATAATGATAATAATAATAATAATAATAATAATAATAATAATAATAATAATAATAATAATAATAATAATAATAATAATAATAATTGGTTTTGGGGAAAGGAAATGGCGCAGTATCTGTCTCATATATCGTTGGACACCTGAACCGCGCCGTAAGGGAAGGGATAAGGAAGGGAGTGAAAGAAGAAAGGAAGAAGGAGGTGCCGTAGTGAAGGGCTCCGGAATAATTTCGACCACCTGGGGATCTTTAACGTGCACTGACATCGCACAGCACACGGGCGCCTTAGCGTTTTTCCTCCATAAAAACGCAGCCGTCGCGGTCGGGTTCGAACCCGGGAACTCCGGATCAGTAGTCGAGCGCCCTAACCACTGAGACACCGCGGCGGGGCCAAGGAGGCGCACTCAGAAATAAATAAAAAAGACAGTGTAAAAAGAAGTGCGTTTGCGAGACCCTTCCACTATCCCTTTCCGTGTCGTGCGTGTGGAAACAAAAATAGTATAATTTTTTTGGAAATATGTATCTGGGCGCATGAGTTTTGAGGCTTGTATAGATTATGAATAGTCTGCCAAGGAAGCACGGTGGAGCGATAGAATAAACCGATGCCAGGGAAAGGCGAAGCTGGGTGGCGAGAACTGTGCCAATAGGGGAACAAAAAGAAAGGTTGCTTTATACCGCATTATCTTTGCTCCTTCGTATGGGCGCTTTCGGATACAAAATTGTGAACGGTTATCTTTTAAGCCACACGAGATGGGAAATGCTTTCTCAATTTGCGCCCAGAAATGAATTTGCCCAATATAGATGGAATGGTACGGGCAAAGCCTATCACAAAGGATTGGACGAGATATCGAGGCTCATGATTCTCACATCAGACTTAGGGGCATTATTTACACGCTGTTCAGACACATGCTGTAGGTGACAAAACTGAAAAAAAAAACAATAAGACCTTCTTACATAACCAAAGGCCCTCACCAGTGAAAGCGAGATTGATGACGCGGTGCAGGATTAGAGCGCCTGGCGCGATTAATTTTTACGCATATGGCTCTGATTACAAGGCGCGCTGTGCGAGAACGTACAGTCTTTGTGAAGAATGTACAGCCAAAGTGGTCTGCTTCCAAGCCGTGTTGCGGGGCTCTTTAGCAAATTTGACAGTCCTAAGCTAGAGATGGTTGATGACTTAAGTTCCTGCCGCCTTCGTGAGATTGGGGTCCCTGAGTATGCAAGAGGAGCCATGCTGCCGGGCTCAGAAGCAGACCCCTTGAGCTGTATACTTTTTACAAAGACTGTACATTTCGGGTTCTAGGTTTTCTCAAGGGGCTTTACTTACCTTTCATAAAAGATTTTCTAGAAACTTGGCACGTGTGCTCAGTTTCAATAAGTGACACTTGGAAAACTCACTGCCAAAGACCCGGATGATATGTGCGGAGTGCACCTTTCAAGGAACGGCCATCGAGATTCCATCTAAAGCACTGATGCTCGCAGGATTGAGCAGCGCACACAGGACGATGAAACGACGAGACACGTGCGCCGTGTCCTCGTCCCGTGTGCACTGTTTAATCCTGCCATGCAATACCAACATGCCCAAACTGCCACGTTAGTGAGCTAATGCTCGATCGCGAATTCTAGTCGATGCACAGACTCGCGGGAGTGCGCTGTAGCGCAATGCGAGGCAGAGCAGACAAGAGGGTCGACTTCACCTTCCCGCAACGCATTAGGGGACACGCCTGTAATGCCACTCTGACGTCACGCGCCCAGCTTTTTCCTGCACACTCTTCCTCCACTGGCCTTCTTTCATCGGTGAACCCTTGTGCATGCTTCATATTTTTCCCACACTGCTGGCAGCCGAAATTTGTTGACGCGTCGCCTGATGTTATTACTATGAAAGAAAACGCAGCGATGAAAGGCGGCTGGCCAGGCGGCAGTGTTCTACCGGCGCCCCTGATTGCATCGCGACGCTCTATATGCGATGCTCCACAGCGGTAAAACACTAATCGCATCCACTTATCTCAAAGTCTGCTCTATTTTCTGTTGTACTCCAGGGATCAGGACGAGTCATTCTTACAGCTATTCACGTAACGCTGGCAGTGTTATGTTTCGAGAGATTTTATACATAAATAGACCTCATGCATGCATTGTTGACGTCAAATATTTTGGAAGGCGAACGCTCTCTCGCTTAACCTTCCAGCTATTGAGAAGGTTACGCCGACGTGGAGGATGGGCCATAAACATCACGTATGAGGGGAGGAAGTTTTCGGCATCTGACTTCATGTGATTTTCAGTGGCTTCGGAATGGATAATGCTGATGCGACAGAGAAATGGGGGGGGGGGGGTGATCGCAAGAACAGCAAATTGCTAGGAATGGGCGATGGTTTTTCATGAAATTTAGCCCTAAATATTGCTTCTCTGGCTTCATGCGTATCTCTGGAGCACATTGGAGGAAGTAATTTTCGGGATGACCAGTGTGTGTCAAAAGTTTCAGTTGATAAGAACGATGACGACTATGGATTTTTATGGCGCAAGGGCATCTATGGCCAAAGAGCGCCATGGCACAAGAAATTTTCGATTACTCAAGGTAGGGTGAAAGACGAATTTTCCAAGCATTTCACCCCTGATAAGCCGAGCACTAGGCCAGGGGAAAACTTGTACCGATCGTATCGCCAGTGGGTACCCGGTGGCACTGGGGATCGAATCCCGCACCTCCCGCATGCGAGGCGGATGCTCAATCACTCGGCCACTGTGGCGGTTAGTTGATAAAAAAAAGAAGAAAAGAAACGAATAAACTTAGGTAGGAAAGTTTTACTGCCGCGTGAACAATCTCGTGGGATGGGTTGACAAGACGCGTACAAAAAGAAAACCTCGAAGAAAGGGTTCAAGTTGCCTGTAAAAGCAAGTACTCTGTTGCCCTGGATACACGAAACAATGAAAGTTGAGATTTACTTTAGGCGGAACAAGAAGTAGAAACCTGATAGCGTTATTTTGCTTTTTTTCACAAGATGCTTCAGTAGCATCATTCCCATTACCTGGCGGCGTACCTGTCAGCCGATCCGGGTTTCCGACGGCGTCAGATAGCTAAGCATGTGAATGCGACAAGGGGACACCTGCAAGCAAACTCCTGAACTGGGCCTCAGTGAACGTTAGCCCCAATGATAGGCGAGGTTGTGTCAGCCTAATGGATCTAGCGCTAAAATTTCACTTTAAGAACGCCTTTTTTTTCTTAAACTCTGGAAAGCGCATGCATTCGGAACGGGTAGAATTATCTCAGGATACAGCGAAAAAAGCAGCCAACAGAAAAGCCATTCGATTAAGCCTTGAGCGACGCAAAAGCTCACAAACAGACAGTTTTGGCACACAAAATAAATGTACCGTCCCGTTCGTCACCATATCTTTATGAGAAAAACAGCACATTTAATTAAAATAAATGGGATGAGGAAACGGAATAACAAATTTTGCAAAGTATAGCGTATTTCCCGGCTGAAAATTGAATGCAGGTGTCTTCTTCCGCATGTCCGTGAGCGGGGGTTTATTTCAGGAGGTCACTTGAGCCGTTCACCATCGCTTTTCACCATCGGAATATTTTTAGACTTTCGCAAAGCTTTTGATTCAATTAAACACGATATCTTATTACTAAAGCTAGAAAAATATGGAATTCGCGGTATTGCACACAAATTGTTGGAAAACTATCTTACAGGACGGAGGCAGTCTACATGGCTACAGGAGCTTAAATCCGACACAGGTTTAATAAAATTCGTGTGCCACAAGACTCTATCCTCGGCCCTCTACTTTTCATTTTATATATTCATGATATAGTAAATATACACTCCACTTCAAATATAGTCCTCTACGCTTATGACAGCAATGTCTTCTTTTCCGGTCCCAACCTTAATTGCTTGAATATCGATCCAATACCTGGCTCAATAAACTGCGAACATGGCTTGATGCCAATATTCTTGAACTAAACATAAAAAAAACTAAATATGTGCTTTTTCGCACCAAAAATAAGCCCCTTGATCATAATATGCGACTATATTTTAATAACACGCAAATTGAGCAAGTGAATTCTCATAAGTTTCTAGGAGTCCATTTTCGCAGTGACTTGGGCTGGACCGATCACGTCAATAGTCTGCGGATACGAATGTCAAGATCAATTGGGTTAATTCAACGACTTCGTTATCTTCTTCCATTCCATGTAAAAAAACAGTTATATTTTTATCTTATTCATTCTCATATTGTATATAGTCTCTTAGTGTGGGGAATATGTAATAAAACTGACTCGGATAGGTTGTTCTCTCTACAAAAAGAGCCTTGCGCACTTTGAGTAGATATACTGTTATTACTAATGACATGTTTACCTCTTGTAAGGTGTTACCGGTTTTTCTATGCTACAAACACTCCTTAGCACTCCTAATATACCAAAAAATAAAACATGACTTTGAATCTTTTTCCCGTTCTTATTTGAATAGAGCAATGACACATAACTTGCGCACAACTTCTTTGATTGGTTCTAGGCCTCGTACTAATTACGGCACCTATACTACAGATCACCAAATAACAGTTTTATGCAACACATATCCAACATTAATTGCTTGTGTTCAAGAGAGTGTAAACATTCATCAATTCAAGAAGAAAATGAGGCATCTTTTGAACACCCTCGTGTGATATCTTATTATGCATACCTGCTGCATTTCATCGTTATTCCTACTGTACTGTGTGTATGTGTTTTTCTTTTGTACGCCACTTACTATTGCTCATTGTTGATAACCTCTTCAGTATTATTTTCTGCCTGACCAGTGCTTGTGTAATTGCTTATTTTGAATTCCTGTCTCGCCGTGTTTGGTGTACCACTGTTCTCATATGTTACACCACACCATCTGCACCGACGTGTAATGCGGGTGTTAGGCCTCGTCAGGAGACATCCTGGTCTCCTTTAGCCTCTCCCCGCGGACACCATGTATTGTTGTCCGAAATAAATGGAAATGGGGTAAATGGGTATAATGGGTTATCATGCGTGGACCGCAAAGCGGAACTAGGCTAACACTTACCTACCCACCGCAGTCATCAATTTCAAGGCAAAGTCTGTTGCTGAGATTATTTTGCAAAAAAAAAAAAAATGCTCGGAAGGGAAACCAAAAGCCGGTATATCGCCAGCTTGAGAGAAAGGTGCTCTTTGTTTGTTTGATGTTCGTGAACAGCGTAGCACTAAGCTTGTAGGCAAGAATAGGAAAAAACAAATATCCTTCAAAACAACTCTTTTGATCTACCCTCTCTTCCTCTCGCAGAGCAAGGATGAGATAAGGACAGCAACGTGGTCCCCTGATGAGCCTAGGTGCAGTTTCTTCCCGCCCCTGAGGCGCCCAGCATGATCCGCAATGATTAAAGAAAGGAAGATGTATCAGCCTGTGCTATTTCACAGGTGTACTTAGATGTTTAAAATGGCATTCTTCTGGGCTAGTTGGTGTGATTCCAAATGTCAGCCAGCGTGAACTTTGAGACGCAGGGACGTAGACAGACACACTGAAACACGGAGCACAGCGCTGACTAACAACTTTTAATGAAAAAAAAGAGCGAAACGGGTGGAAATATATGCACAGTAGGTGGAGGCGGAGAAAAAGGATAGAGAGGGCGCAAAGCCCTGGCAAATGGGGCCGCAACAAAAGCAAAAAACAAAATCAAAACTTTGGTAAGGATGACGGGACAGCCCTTACCGGGAACGCGAATCCAGTGAAAACGAGACAATATCGAGGCCGCGTTACAGTTCTGTGCGCACGTGTGCTGAGAACTGACAGGTAAGCGAAAATCAGTAGTCCTGAGAGCAGTCACAACATAAGACCTAGTCCGCAAACCAGACACTGAAAGAACAGATAGCCGCGTCGGAAAACAAAAATAAAAAATAAAAATACAGCGCCAACAAAAACGCGCCGAAACATGAGACTGCTAGAATTGTAAAAACTTGTAAAAACCTTCCCGGCTTCAAGTCAGACGAGAGTCGAGGTAAAAACCAATAAATGGCGCCGGTAACACGACTAAACCGGGCTAAAAAGGCTAAAACATGATGTGGTGACTAAAAAAAGATGGAAACATAAAGACGGTGGCGAACAGGATTCCAAGTACAAACAGGCGCAAAAATTGTCCGGTTCATAGGACAGCGCCTTGTTCCGTGTTTCAATGTGCCTCTCTACGTCCCAGCGTCCCAAAGTTCACGCTGGCTTACATACTTAATGTGTACTTGGCATACCTAAACGCATTTGCATTGTTAGACCTGTAGGTATGTTTTATCGTTATTGAAAACCATTCTGAGCACCGCAACTACGAGCAGAAATTGTATGCTCTCCTGCTCTTGCCAACAAGTTGATTTTCGATTTCAACTGATGCACAGGGTAACGCCAAGCCGCTTTGTTTCACGATTGTTATTGGGGCGGTTTTACTTCTGGCCAATGCAACCAGAACTTCACCTACCACCGGAGTTGTCTGATGATTCTGAGGGATCTTGCCGCAGCAACGAACCTTTTAAGACGTTTTATTTTAAACAGCACGTTCCCTGTATTGAATTTAGATACTTCCAACCCGTGGTTTATTAGAGCATGCACTCTGTTCTTGCCAACATGGAGGGAGAGAAAAAGCTCCCCTTGAATGCAAATTTTCATATTTTAAACAAGTTTTGACTTTGTCGATTTAAAAGTATTGAGAGTCAACAATATTATTTTTTTTTAACTTGTGATCGCTCTAAAAGTCAAATTCAGAGAATGTCATTGGTTTTTGCCGACCAGAGCACTTTAGTAAACCTTGGCGCTTCTCATAACCAACGTGCGCTATAAAACATGATGTATAAAATGCTGAGTAATTCATTCGTTTTTAATTTCTTTGTTTCAAAGACCGAGCAGTAGTCGATAAAATAAAATAGTGCTCTATTCTTCGAGACGGGGCTTAAAGAGTGTTATCAAGAAAAGAAACTATATTAAAATTCTTACAGCGAAATAACCGTACCAGACTCTCGGAGCTCCTCGTGGCTTTATTGTTTTCAAATAGAAAAAACCGGAGAAACATAGTAACGGTAAAGGGGACAGTGGAAAGGAAAGCTACCAGTGTTTATATTCTATGAAAGTACCTACAGAGTCGCAGTAATTAATAATCAGTTATACTTTGGTTTTATATTAGTCTGATTAATGGCAGAGTTACCATTCGCAGTTCTAGATTCTTCGCGTTTTCTCCAAAAGTAGGCACAAACAAATGGTAGGGTTTTAACGTAGCTAAACTGAGTAGATCTACGTCGACGTCCGAAGACATGTGTTTCGCCTGATTGGCTTTGCTGGGTCGTCGGCACGTCTGGCGACCATATTGGCTCAGGTTAAGCGCTGATCGAACAACTTAAGCTGATCTGATCTTTTCGAGCTGCAGATTGATGTCGATGAATACGACACTGTACAATGCATACCGCGGCAATGTGTTGCAGTTTAATACAAGGCGTGATCGTCTGTGGCGATAACACAGTCAGTAAAGAAAACAAAAGCGGCGATAGCATAGTGCACTCGTGCAGTGGCCAGCGAAGCTAATCGGTTCGTGCCCCCTCAGGTTTGGAATCCCAGTGGCGGCAATATATACTTTATTTTTTGAAGGTCAAAGTCAAGGCTTCAGCGATGTTCCGGCTTTTTACAGCTTTGGTCGCGAATAGAGCTTTCGCTCTAAAAATGTCCCGCAATGATGGGAACATAAAGTGCCAGCCTTCATCCAACGTGTGGAATGGGCAACACGTCCGAGTAAGAGGAGCCAAAATTTCTGTCACTCGTCAAAAGAAGACTTGAGTAAAGTATAATGTTGCAGCGGAATCTGTGTAGGTAATCTTTGGCAGCAAACAAGAAATGTTCTCAGGCATAGATGGTAGGAGCATTATTGAACAGGGAGAGCCTATGCTGGGAAGGCTTGCGTGTGAATAGTTTGAAATATTTTCTGCAAGGCAGTGCTGCCTTGCGTATCTTCGGGCTCAGCAAAAAAGCATTATCAGATGTGTATTCTCTAAGCATTTCTTTTTCTGGGAATGAAAGTTGTCACGTAATTAGTTCGCTGACTGATTATTTCCTTTTCCTCAATTTTCTTTGTGTTGATAATACCGAAAGAAGGTGCGATAATCCCCAAATCGTACTTTGGTTAGTAATAAAAACAGAGGCAATGCTGAGTACGCAGTGCGGTAAAGACGCAATGGTGAAAAATACGGAAAATGCCTACTGTAATTCGCGGAACATAAGATTAACTATTCAGAAGGGGCGCCCATCGTCTGAAGTCATATATATTCTGTCCATTTTAAATAAGGAGCACAGTAGATTTCAGTTTCTAAGCACTTGCTTAGATACGCCGCTTCTTTGCTTTAACGATATTTGGGAAATAACCGGCGGTTGTTGCGCACGCTCGAAAGAAAGCCGTTTTCTGTTCGAGAAATGTGTTCAAGTTAAACTATTCCCGAAAACAGAAGAAGCTGTAGTCGAAATGTCCCTCTCCATTGCACTTCCCCTTTCCCCTGAAGCCTGCACAGCTCAAATGCACAGCTTTGATAAACGCTGGCAGTCATGTCCAATTTTACGGCTGTGCTTTTGGTGATTTTTATTTATTTCATTAAAATTTTATTCCTTACTTCGGCGTTGTGTGTAAAAGCAAGCCGGGAAAATAATATTCGCCACCATAATATTTGCAATGAGGCGGCGCTGAAAGCTCCTTCAGTTTGCAAAACTCTAATGGTTTTTTCTCCACTTTGGTAACGTGGCTTACTGGTGAAAAAATATTCACCATGCGTTCTTCCAGCACAGTAGGTAGTTTGGGTCGGTTTTAACGCGAGGACTTTGCCATTTCCAAATCAGCTCATTCTAACTAGTCAGTCACAAAGACGCAATAACACAAACGCCTTAGACGATATGAGGAGGGACATTAAAAGAAAACATAGCGCCAACTGATCTAAAAAGAGGAATAAATTCTAGTACTCAAAGTTAACCTAGTGCGTTACACACCAGAGGAGATCTCATCGAGAAAGAAAAAAAAATGTCAGTCTGTATTTTGGAAGGATTAAATGTATTGTCATTTAAACACATACAGGCATCCTACTTTCGAAGTGGCGTTGCCGTCTAAATATGACGGCTGCAAATCAGAGAAACTATTTGTTACTTGCAGATAGACCTGGAAATATTACGGCATTAATAATATTTCGTATTCACGTTTTCCAAGCCATATACATGGAAGTTGAAAAAATAAGAAGCTCCTCACTTTTATCTCTTCTGCTTGAAGAAAAACAGCGATTGCACATAACCGATGCCTCGCCGTCCCCCTTCTCATTACAAATTGTAATCACTGTCAGTCAAGCCTGAACTACGCGAAGAGAGTTCTGACGTGAAATGCTCAGGTTTTCAAGTAAGTTAAAGACTACTTTCAATGAGATTTAAAAGGCATTGATAGTGGTATTACTTAATTTGAGCATGTATTCGAAACACTGAGGACAATGTCACTGCAAAGAGTTGGACTACTTCAATTTTTAGTCCGCGCTTAGCTTTTTCATTTCGCTCCACTGCAGTTAAAGAAGGGCCGAAAAGCAACGATAAAGCGGTTCTTTTCTAGCTAGTAATAACGCCTTTTATCTTGTTGGACATAGTTGAATTTACATACCTGTGCATACTAGCGCGTAATCGCAGGTAAACGTCGGACTCCGTAGACGATTACTCTGCGCCATGTCTACAACTACTACTGCGATGGACTCGGGAGGCGATAACAATGAAAAAGCACAAGAAGAAAAAACAATAAGGCAGCTCATTAAATATTTGAACGCCATGCAAATCAAGGAATCGATTTCGCATTAAAACACAATAGGTGCCTCGTCTATTATACAACTAATGGCCTTCAATTCACGCTGCAGGCACCGCTGTCCTGCCCATAAGCGGCGTAAGGGGCTACGAGTGATCAAGTTAGCTGTACGCCTATTACCCGGCAAAGCAGAAGGTTTGGTAAGGCTGAAAGCAGATATCGATTCCAGGATCCAGACAATGAAAACAAAATAAAGTAATTTCGTTACTATCGCATGATTAAGCCACCAGCTGGAAAAGCGTGCAGCTGGTAAATGCAAAGTTGAGTCGAGCCCTGACGACCAGTATTTGCTCAATACCCTAAGTGTGCTTTAATGCATTGTATTGTGATCTAAAGGGTCAACGGTAGAGCACTACGGTGTAAGCCGGTTTGTTTAGCGGGAAAGCAGGAATAAAATAAAGCCGTTTGAAGATAATGAAAATGTATAGGTGGACGTGATGTAAGTCAGTGATGCATCGTTAGTTTAGAGTATGCCTCCAAGACCTGGGCGAGGTGCGGTGAAAATAAGGTGGGAGAACAAATACGGCTTATCCACCGTTCAGAAAAACGCGTATAAATTGTAGTCTTTGTATTTCGTTTTTTTTTGCGAGGGTAAAGGGTGCCAAAAAATGAATTGGTCAATTTTTTGTTATGTCTTTATATTCATAAGAATACAATAGAAAACGGTTTCTTCAAGGTGTCGGTAATATTTTTATTTCTTCTGTCTTGAAAATTTTCCTATCTTAGATTAGAAAATATTTCGGAAACACGCTCTACAGGCACCTCACCTACAAGTGCTGCCTCAATCTAGACTAGGCACCCGCCAGGTAATCCTAATAGAGCTCCTGTAAATTGTTGCGAATGGAATTCATATTTGCTATGCAAATACAAGTTCTAAGGAATTTAGAAAGGATCCTGGTGTCATTTCAGAGGAGTTGTTAACGGAACGGAAATTTCCGGCGCACACACCAACATAGAAGACACCCCCTCTGCGGCATTGACAGCGTTTGGTTACAAACTTCATGGAGGGAAATTGCCCTGGTAGCGCTCACTGAGACGGCAATGAAGGTTTTTTTTTCAATGGTTGCTTTTTGTAACTATTTATTTGTTTCCCATTTCTTTTTGTAGTGACATCACTCATGATGAAAGCGAGAGGAGGTGGGGAAGGAAACACCCATTAACAAACACGGCCGGTATAGACGTGGCACCGCCGCTAGCAGCCGTATACAGCCGTTGCATTCAGTCCGCGCATTGTCAGAGGTAATACACTACGCCGATTTGTTGCATACAACTATCGCCCAGTTTCATTGCAGAGACGAAAGCAGCGTCGATGAAGCTGGCCTCGTCGCTCCCCCTTATCCGTCAGCGCCGGTCTGCCAATGCTGCACCGGCGTGGAAGGCAGCTGAACTGAAACACAATAAAACTGTTTTAAATAACAGATGCGCACATGGGAACATGTCGTTAACGCAACATAGATTGATTCCGCAGTGTAGAATTTATGCGCCTAACGCATTTAATTCCCACGCTGAATGGCTCTAATCATAAGGCGCGCTGTACGTGGACGCGTATTTTGTCTTTTGACTTTTCGGGGTGGGTGTTCCAGCTTTTCTTTTAGCTTTTCTGGAAGCTTGCTACGTGTACTCTCGTCAAGTAAAACTTGAAAAACTCACTGCCAACTGCCTATCAAAGAACCGCCATAGAGATTCCAAGAGGGTTAGGATGGCGCTCAGTGGAATTGCGCATGATGCTTCGTCCTAGCAATGCCCTTCTTTCTTCTGCGCTCATCTCATAAAGTGTAGCGCGTAATAAGCATAATCAGGATTCCAGCTAACACAATAAACGTCCTTTCCTACTGCTATCTCAAATATTATCTGGAACAAAGCGGCGCGAAAAGAAAAGGAGTACGCGCTGGAGTTGCTCTTGTCAAAGCGTGGATCGTGAAGGAAAAGTTGAATAAAACAGAAATCCAAGTTCTTGTACGCGGGTGTCCGTTGGAAAATTAACGGAATTCGAAGAGAACAACAGCATCACAAATGGTTCAGTGTTCTCACACACAGGAGCACCGAGGGAAGTTAGGGTTTCAAGAGGCTTGAGGATATGGAAAAATTGAAAAACATACACGCCCAAACACGTCAAAGGTATAACAATTCTCCTAGATTTGTTGACGAAATCTGATTCAATTTGTGAAACCACTGGACTTTAAGAACTTAAATCCTTGTTTGCGAAAATATCTTTCGAGAAGCAGCGCGCTTTTATAACTAAAACTTGAGTGAGAACGCCTTTAGAAATAGTTTTATTTTACACGTCTCTCCTGTAAAACGTTTTTGAAGGAAGCATTCATACGTAAATATCTTATCGCCTGAAGCACTGTGTTATGTGTTTTAGGTATTAAAAAGTCGTATCTTAACAGAAAGAAATAAGTGTTTGTATTTAGAAGTGCCACTTTTCATGTTGTACCGATACTTGTTGAGCACTTTACGAATAGACAGATTGCATTCCTCAGCAATGGGGAAGGGCATACGCAAAGGCGAAAACTCCGGTTTTGGAACAATTGCGCCACACCTGCGCTGGGCAGCTAATCGGACAATTGCCTGGATTAGGGTATTTATTTATTTATTTTATTTATTTACAATACCCCTAAGGGCCCTCGTGCGAGGGTATTACATAGGGGGGGGGGGGGGGCGATACAAGCATAAAAATATGGCACAGGCATTAGAAACAAAATACACGTAATAATTAATTAAAAGCTAGTAATGTACACAAATAACAACAACAAACAACGCAGGAGAAAATACTCAGTAAATGCACATAATACAACAAAAATACCAAATCTGTTAGTCCATGGTTTGTTTTAACGAATGCTGAAACGATTGTGGGTTAACCTCAGTAGCTATGTGTGATGGCAAGTTATTCCAATCTATTATAGTGCGAGGAATGAATGATGGGTACGTAACTTAATTACGCCCTGACGAGACTGGCTAATATTTTCTGGAGCAGTACGGCACGGGTCGCACGCGAGCAGTAGGCTACAAGGAAACATCATAGCTAATGCAGACAAAAAATAAAATAACAGTTCTTAGTTACACCCCTCTTTCCTGACGAGATCACCTTGTACCGAAGGAAGATTTTATTACGCCTTTCAGTCTCCCCGGTGCGATAGCGGGAATCGAGCTCCGAGTTCCATTCAATCACTGCAACGACGAGATTGATGCAGTGCGAGACTTCCCTCTGGCTGCGAACCCGTGACCCTCCATTTTATCTTGATCATATGCACCTAGTGCGAATGAGTCCGTGGAGAAATACTCTCGGATTGTTTTCCTCGCACGCCATCCAGCGGGAACAGCAATGGTGTTCTGATGAATGATGGCCTATGAGCAGGCAGTTGTAGCTCTTGTCGCGTAGGCAGGTATATCATATTTCTTCGGTTATGGTGCCTCTGTTCGCTGAGTAATGCATGCGGTCTGTTTCCTATAGAAGGTTTCAGAATGCCAGGAGGCGGCGAAATTCTTCAATATATGCGTAACCTATTTCCAGCAGATAGGCAGGACTGTGGAAATCGCTAGCCAATGTCAGCGCTACGCGTAACGACACCATCGGCGAACACCTTGGGGAACCCCGCAAGGCAGGCAATGGCTGGCTCCACGTTCCTTCCCTTTGGATCTTCCCCAGACTTGATAGAGCGTCTGCTGAAGCACCTCGATACACCATGCAGTAGTGCGAAGTCAGTGGGAGAAGCCGGTGTGCCTTCAAACACTTGGGTGAACAGCAGCGTGAACTATTATCAATGTGGTCGGTTAAAGTCGGCAGACCCAGCAAAGAACAAAAACAAAAACGGGAAGCTCTTTGTAATTCCACACTGCAATATCGTTGGGTCTCTCACTGCAGCTATGCATGTATCATGAAGTGAAATGTCGAAAATTGAATGTTATGGAATGCCATTCCTGATAATCATTTAGTTAAATCTCTAAACACGTTTTACAGTAAGACTATGATCCCTTCGACCGATTTTTTTTGTTTCTTTTTAAGTTCCATTTTGCCGTCATGATTTACTAGCTGGGCTTTATCTGCTTTATATTACATGTGTTTTCTTTGCAGTGCAATACATCCTTCACACTCGTGTTCTACTTTTGGGAAAAATGCGTATTGTAGGCTGTCCAGCATAGCGGACTAGCGAGGAGTGCTTTAGTCGATGGAAGCCTTCAAGTTTGCAGCTGCGTGAATGGAATTTCCGCATTAATTCACGCTTAAATAAGAGAATGGTTATTCAGTATCCTGAAACCAAATGCAGTCATCAAAGTACAAAGAAAAGCAGCCGTCATTATTATTTTTTGCTACTGAGAAGGCGTGCACAGTTGCTACCACGGGCACTGGCTCTCCCTTACGGACAGACTTGTGCAGGCCTATGTACAGAGGTGGTTTATTGCTTCATAATTAATCTATTAAAAGCTGTACTACAATGCGAGGTTTAAAATACTAAAATTTTTAATCACAGTTGACATGTGCTTTCTAAACGGCGGGAAATTTTCAAAACCTGTTTAATGACAAATTTTTTTTTACCACCTTTCATTTTGGGAACATTCGCGCTTCTCATATACATAATGAAAATATCTCCTCAAAACAGCATGTATAATCTGTGCAGTGCTAGTTTCTTCTTCTTCGTATCGGAAGACCATCTTTTAGGCGCCTGCATTTTCTTCGGAAGTTATAGAGAAAATGTCTGTGCTAATGTTTCCTTTCACCGAGGGAGATGTATTTACTTCCTGCTCTTCAGAAGCGGGAGTAGGCAGGAAGGCATTCCTGGCGCAGTGGATTTTACAGCCTAGCTATGATACGCACGTCCCACAACGACTCGCGCGTGTTTCCGTTCCGTGATTACTTGACCACCGTGTGCACGTGCCTCGTGATGCCTTCGTCGTGATCAGGTGGGGTGCGCCCTAAGGCGGGAGGGCGGAGGCACGTGACCACACAGCATGCGCCCCATCTTTCGCTTCGTGCAGTCGCTGCCACCATCGCTCGGGCAAGCGTGGTCGTGAGGAGCTCCAAACGTTTCGGAACGCTTTTCAGACACCGTACGCAGCCGGGAGGTGAGAGCGCCCAACATACGTAGCATGCGCTTGGGACGCTCTCTAGCAATAGGCTGCCCGATGACGTCCACAAACCTGTGCCCACCGATTTGATAGGCAGAATGGGACAGCGTTTGCGCCAGCTGGCGTCATGCGGGACTGGAGAAAATAGTGTCGCCTGTCTCTGAATTTTGGTACTGGCGAACGCCAATCTCCTAAAAAAAGGAACATTTGCGTAAAACTCGCTGGCGCTGAAAGACCCGCATCGTTTTGTAAAATACGACGATATTAACTAGTCTAGTTGCACTGTTTTCCACAATAATCATGCAGTGTACGAGAACTAAATATTTCGAAGAAGGTTGTATTTTGAAGGAAAGTAAAAGATTGAGTTCCATATATCGCAATTTTTAAACATTGGCAAGTAAAAGGTAAAATGGAGAACGCGGTCGTCGGCCTACGGGCAAATGATGCAACTGCCCGCATTATTAATCGCACTATACACATTTATACGCAGTATCATCATCATTATGAGCCAGAATCCGCAAACTGTAGTGTAAACGCCTCTCCCAATATTCTGCTATAAAAACCGCCCTGAGCCAGCTGCGGTCAGCTTAATACAGTTATATTTCTTAGTGCGACTATCTCCTGACTGTCATTTACCTATTCACCTGCTGAACACACTATCAATGGCTCTATCCTCGACGTGTGAACATATTTTGATGTGGCCTAAATGAAAAACCCCCAACGTGCTGACATGCAAGTGTTGGAGAAAAACCGCCAAGTGGCCGAATCACCTCGGAACCTGCACTACGGCACAGCTCGTTGGCAGCTCTGCGGCTGTCGCTTCTAACCGCGCAATTAACAAAGTATGCACAAAGCATTTCAAAGCTGGA
Organism: Amblyomma americanum; assembly: GCF_052857255.1. Classification (NCBI taxonomy): domain Eukaryota; kingdom Metazoa; phylum Arthropoda; class Arachnida; order Ixodida; family Ixodidae; genus Amblyomma; species Amblyomma americanum. The sequence goes on along the minus strand of NC_135504.1, from coordinate 2,869,480 downwards.
GAACGTTGCTTAGGTGCCCTAACGGCCTATTTTCACCACATCTGAGCAGACCGCTCTTGAAAGCAAGGCCCCCAATAGATTACCGTGCGGTCATAAACTTTCAAGCGTCAAGCCGCTTTGCTCTCATCCCCTGAAATCCTAAAAAGTGAGGCTCCAGAGCAGTTCACTCCAACGTAACTGGCTTTCCTCTTACTGAGAACTGAGGAGAAAGAGCCTTTCTCGTTTAACATGACATCATCGTAATTCGTTTTTTCATCCGTTCCTTACGACATGGCTGCTGGGCGGTTCGCCGAGTTCTTTTCTACCCTGCATCTGAGAAACGCTTGCTTAGGGAGCACTGCAGGCTTCCGAGAAAAGGCGGTGAGAAAAACAGCTGAGAAAGCGGGCGTTTCGAATGAAAAGCAAGCGTTGACTGCTTTCCGCAGACCTTTATCATCAGTAGTCAAGCTGAATACTTCTTTTTTTGTGCTCGAAAGGCAAGCATGATTGCTCGAGTCCCTGGCTTATCGTTGCTCTCCAAAAAAGCCCGGTAAATGCATCAAAGGCGAGGTCAAAGCAGCGCGTAGCACACTCACTGGGTTGAATTACTTTTAAAAAAATTTCAAGTACCCTGAAAAGCCCTTGGTCGAAGAAAGGGAGGGGGGGAAGTAAAAATAACACTATTGCCACAACTCAACGTAAAAAACATAACTCCAGATCCGTTTTAAGGGTATGACGCGATAGACTTAGTGGGTTAATGCCCATATATGCGCAATTGGTGATTATCGATTTTACATTAATAGATTCCTGTGAGTTCTCAAACCTCTCCTGGCTCAGTGGCGCAGCTGTGGGCTTGTGCTACATCTCGTGCAACACCTCGCGGACTATCATCGATTTAATTGCCACTTACAACGGTGCGCAGTGTGCTCACTATCCGCTGGGCAGGTAGTGATGACGCCACAAGGTCACGTGACCTATGTGGCCCACCTGGGTTGCTTCTCTGGGGATTTTGCGCTCACAACCCCGACGACGCTGAATTCTCTGTGCAACGGCAGCCTTTACTCCATCGCGTTAAAAAACACCCAATATTCATATTCAACTTCGGAAGAAAATTCCATTATTACAGCGCAAGCACTACCACAAGAAACAACAATCACACGGAGCGTCTGGCTATCGGGCACGTGCCTGTAATAGTGTTTGCTCTGTTGCGTGAACCTGCGGTTGGCGCTCGTTCCTGAATTTCGCGTTGTAGTCATCCGGCGTTGTCGGCGTAACCGGTGGGTGCTGGCGCATCCACCGGTTGCGCCGGTCAACTTGGGTCGCATAAGCCTATACGGGTGGTTCTGTTTAGAGCAGTCGCCTGCCAGTGCAGGGGTGCATCACGTGACCATTACAACAGAAGTCACGTGACTAAACGCCTAAACGCTAAACTAAACTAAACGCCTAAACAGCTATCGCTGCACCTTGCGTACACAGTTATAACCGTCCCGTGAACTTTTTTTTTTACCTCCGTGGTAAGTCAAGGTGTTTTTCGCCTTTCTTCTACAGCTTACGTAATATTAACGGCTATAAAGTCAGGCATCGTTCGTCGCAGACTCTGTTTGAAAAAAAAATGTACAAGTACAGATGCACCACACTGCGCGGGTGAATGATTGCCGCCGCAACGAACTGAGACCACTGCAAGCCTGAAATGCGGTTGTCAGCAGCACTTCTTCCTTAACATATCGGTGTCGCCTGTCGACGTGGAATTATTCGAGCAGCTGATCCATGCTTAATTAACTAATACAGAGTAAGTCTAGGAGACAAGACAGCCTTCCCCGTTTATTCTAGGGAGCTCTAGAAATTTAATAATTTTTAAGATGCCTTATTACATTACAAGATCTTTGCCGTACCAATAAATGAAATGGGTGTGTCATGGCTCGAATTTGGTCTCCAGATTTGGGAAAGAGCGCCCAATTTTTCTGAAATGAAACAGTTTGAGTCACCCTTTTCGATGACAGCATCGCCTAAGGGTAAAATTAATCGTTAATACCTCGAGTTTTTGCTGGATTAGCACTAGGATATTTTGATTTCGCCTGCATTATTAATCTTTTGCATGCAGAGTGGGCACGCGCTTCCGACTTTATCTCTGTCAACCCACTCACTTACTAAGTGCCCGGTGTTGCATGGGTGAAACGCATTCCCTTAAATCAAACCAAACCAGCTTCTATTTTTATTATTCCACACATACGCTAAGGCAACCGCAGTAAAAAAAAAAGTGCTCCTTGGATCAGGCTGCTGTCGTAAAAAATCAGTCTAGGCGTATCTAGCGTTAAAGCTCTTGGTTGTAAAAATGACGCAGCGTCTCTGTACTCGTAAAATGTTATAGCGCAAACACAGACAACCACAGGGACACGGTGCACACACGCACGCACAAGACGGCTATTGCGACAAATTTTGCGTATTTGTAGGGAATTACCTTCAACACCGCTGCAGTGAAGCCTGCTCTAAACTGGGGAGCTACACCGCTATCCCTGTTGATTCGACGCAGCAGTCTCGGCATTTAGGCGACGGCGCACTTCACGCACGGTTTCCGAGGCACCGGTCGCTTTCACGGACGATGCTTCCACGGTACATTAAATGAAAGCTACGGTAGCACAAGCAAAATCAGGTGCGAGTTGAAATCCTGTTAGACTGGGGTTCTGGGACTGAAACATTTGCGCCTGTGCGACAATTCCGGCGCTGTCCTCGTAGAGCGTTAGCGCTTTCGACATTCAAATGGCCGTTAGGGTGCTCTGTGTGCGCGCGCTCTCACAGACTGCGTTTTTATCCAGTAGTAAACTTTTGGCATTTTTTCATTTCAGTCAGTAGTGACGTGAGCGATTAGTTCTAAAAAAGAAAACGGTATCAGCGCTTTCAGTTTCGAAAAGATAGTCCATGTGCTTCAGCTCTTGCCAACGCTTAGACCAGAAATAATGTTTTATAAAGCGTTATACAAAGTAACCCCAGATTAACCTTATTTGAAAGGGACGACGCTTCTGAATATATTTTTTGGGCATGAGTTCAACTATCATTTACACATACGCAACGGCTGCATGTTGCAGTTATCTGTACTCTGTAAGCAACCAAAGATAACTAGAACAACCTCATTTAAATGCTTTATTCTTCTATAGAGGAATGCAATACCTGGTTTTTCAACGTGCTAAAAACCTCTGATTCATGCCAGAGAAAGAAAGCTAACTGACTGACCACAGATTATTGAAATTTTCAGAGGTGTGCCGGTTTTAATACCATGTGCATTATATATCATTTGCGCTTTTTCGATGCATTGATTATTGAGAATATGGTTGGTATTATGCCTTTCTGGTTTGGGCTTATTTTAGGTGCCTGCAGTATTTGCTGTACAAAATAAAAAAAGCAAGAAATCACCTAATCAGACAGCGGCGTTATGCAGTGTAGAAATGCACCTTGCATTAATTATTTGAGAATTTGCCTAAGCATGACATTCTCGTATGTTTTCGACTGAAGCAGTCCTCTTAGGGCGCCTGTGACAACATCAAAGGGGGAAAAAAAAACACCATACGCATGTGCCCAGCCTTTCCGGGTACGTGTGCTTGAAGATAAAAGTACAAATTTCTAGAACATTACGCAAATGCTTTACATTAACAAACAGTGGAGCGCTGAGTTCTGCGTGGTATATAGCCCATCATAATTGCAATCTGAAATGCTAGAGTGCCTTGGCACTTTTTGTAGAGAAAGAATCAGAAGGACAACGAGGTAAGTGGGTTTTCGTGTATCATACTCAGAATGTCAGCCCGCCTCATAATTCCAGACAGAATGACAATTTAGTGGCAGCAAATTGAGCTCCATTCTAGGAAAGTTAGTCTTAGTTCATGTGGAGTAATATTGAGACGAGAAACTACAAGCATACGCCTTAGTGGCTTATTTTTCTGTCTAAGCAGCTCTGTATTAAAGGACCAAATAATCGACACCGGCGCGAGAATAAATCTCTATTCCCGAAAACTTTTTCGTGTAAGTTGGGCCGCTATATTCACTGTGCTTTCAAGTATCCCGACGCTCAAAGACGATTTTTTGATGTAGTATTCGTAAAATATAATTGACAATATTTTGTTTGCATTTGCTTTGAACAGCTCTTCTATTCTGGTAGCTAAGGGCTGTGAAGGGGGATCTGTTTTCTAAAGCTAATCGGAAATTTATAACATGGGCTCTTTATAGAAATTTTTGGAACTCCGTCGCCTGGTCCCCATCACGTTCGAATTTTTATGCAGGCTGTTCCTGGCTAAGTGCTTCTCCACAGGCTTCTTTTACTATCTTTCTCTGTCTTTAAAACACTTTTTATATTATAATGGAAGCCATAATTATTTCATAATTCTTCCTCAGTGATAGTTGAAAGTGCTCTCCCGTTAAATGTCTTGTGAAGAGTGAAAAGTCATGTAAAGCGCAGAGCGAAAAGTAAGTCAGGACCAAAATCCTGCACGTTCTGAAAGCGGGATAAGATGCCTAAAAAAAGTAGTTTCGAACAAATTATGAATAATGAAAGCTGTCGTTTATGCCTTTAGGCCCAATTTGCTACTTTTAAAAGTGTATGTTTCTTTGGCGCATGTGCTTAATTCCTAACGTCCTATCGGAGAGCGATAATAAGTGTGGAGTCTAGCTAGAAGTTGAGCCTTTACTGCGCCTTTCTTTTTCTCAAACCAATTAGTGCTGGCAGAAGGTGTCCCATAACCAGCTCTCGCTATAAAGTCTTTACAGCGAGAGTCAGTTCTGGTGATTGTGTGGGTAATTGACGGTAATTAGTGCTTATTGTCTACAAAGTGGGCATTTGTCTTTATACTGACCGAGGGCGAGAGCCCATTGCTTTCTCTTCCCGGCCTCCGCTGTGCGCTCACGCTGTTACTGCCGCCGTTGAGTTGTAGTATGTTGGCAGGGAGCATTTCCCCAAATGAACAAGTCCTGTTGGAAGCATTCTGTCACCTTATTTCCCGCTCCCGCTCGATTGTCGTTATCTGCCGTGAGAATGATATGTATTTTTGTTACTTTCAGAACGTTTCCATCAGAGAGAAGTAAACGTACAACATGCGTCCTCATCTACTTCGACTGGGTCAGTAAAGCGACGTTAGATGTTACGCGATGCGAATCGTAGCATCTAGTCGCCCGGATGTTGTTTTCTATTGCTCGGTGGTGAAGTATTTAAACAGTACATCAAAACCTCTGGGGCCCATAGGCGAAGCTAGTTCGGGCACACAGTGATACAGGCTTGGTAGCGTAAAAAGTACTGATAAAACAAAATAGTGCACTAAAAATGGTAGCCAGAAAAGAAAGGAGATATTTGGACCAATGCATGCAACTATAAATCATCAAAAAAAAAAATTGGTTCACAGTGGAGCATAATCGCATATTTTTGCCCCATAGAATAGTAATAAGTGTTGGCCATAGATTTCGCGCGTTACAGGGAGATTAAAACTCCTGTACCTTGCATCTCTGGTGTTACTAATTGGCCGAGTAAACGAACTGATTGTGAAAGGGTTATAGTTGCAGATAATATTAGTGACTGTAACCGACATTTTTAATTGAAGCATAAATGGAAGTATTTCAAGCTCCGGGCACTGTGGACGGCTTGTGTGGTAGCAGTTACAAAAAGTCTTAATGCATAAATCCCTCTTCTCGAGACGTATAATTGTACCTAAGAGTGCTTTAAAAGCAGAAGCGCAGGAGTTACAACAGTACGCGAAATGGCAATGCTACACGTTATTTATATGCGCTTTTCAATTGAGGCTATAATCTAATAGAACACCAAGAAATCTTATTGAGGCAACTTATTTTGATATGTGGTTGTTAAATTAATTTTAATTACTGCGTGTCAACATACTTATATGCAGACCGAAACACTGTGTATTTCGTTTCAAAGCTATAATGAGTTAAACTACATGCCCTCAGCCAAACTCGCAAGTTTATTAGTTCATTGTTGACAATGGGGCCTACCTTCTACAGTGCTTTTCCAGAAAAAACGAGTGGACTGCCTTCAGCATACATGATGGTTTTTGATGCACAGGTAATTGGCGCAGGTAACTGTAGCTCATTAACGTACTGAGAAACTAAATTCGTCCTAAAACAGAACCGTGAGGGATTCCTGCTCGAACGGTTAGGCGCGAAGATGAAGAGTTGTTTGAACAAGCGTGCTGCTGACGGTTCTCTAAGTACCAAGCGAGAACTTTGATTGTTCTTCACCTGAAGCCATAGTGCTGCAATTGTTGCAGCAAAGCTTGGTGCGGGATTGGGTAAAAATTATTGTTAAGGTTCGAAAGTAAAATTACTAATACGGTGCCGTTATGTAATCGATCGTTTGTGGCCTGTGTTAGTTCCAATAACGCGGACGGTTATGACCTGCGAGATCTAAAACTATGCTGTGAGGACGTAATTATCATATTTCGTCTATATAATTCCTAGCCGTACAGATATTACTTTTTCGAAGACAGCAGTTACAGCACTTAACACCGATATGGGTCGGTAGCTGACTTGGGCGTTCACATATCTTTCTTTATAGCCGGGAGAACTTTAAGTATTTTCAAGATATCCAGGTATTCACCCCATTGCGCTGTGCAATAAAATTAACTCCATCATAATCGGCGCCTGAATATCAATGTTGTCGTTTAGAACGGTGATGCTTATGCCATCGCATCCACGACCTTCACGATTTGCAAGACTAAAAACTGTTATGGTAATGGTCGAAACCCGCTACAACAAACGTCGCTTCAACGAAATATTTCCAATTCCCCGTCAGCTCGCCATAGAAAGTAATGGAACAAATTTCTCATCACAACGAACCATTTTTGAGGCGCGTTTCCGCTTCAACAAAATTTTTGCTATGCGAAGCTCGGTTTAAAAATCTGTCTTACAATAAAACAAGCATATCGCCGCCCATCTGTGCACTTCGGTAGGCCCATGCTGCTTTGTTTCACTACACTTTCGCTGGAACCAATTGATCCACTCATTCAAACGCACATGAAGACCGCCATTGCTTGGTGGTGATGACAATCGGGCTGGCTGCCTTGCGAAAAGGCGCGGGTGCAAGCTCCTGTTTTCTTCCAAGCCAGAGCCGCAACCAATCCGTCGCCAAAGGACGCAGCAGCCTGGAAACAGCAGCAGCGCGTTTGCCCCAGCTTTTTCACTCGTGCTTGCGCTCTGCAATCGACACGAGCATGGCGACGTTGTCTAAGAAGCGGAAGTTCTTTTCTCTTGAAGAGAAGGCACGAATTATAAGCGCAACATCCAGAGGCAGGAAAAAGGGAGTTGTTGCAGCGGACTTGCACGGATGTTGTAGCGGAAGATGCAGCAGCCCTGCCGTCTGCATATCATGTGATGGACGCATTTGACACCATTCGTGCTTTCATTGGTGCGCATGACGAGGACATCGCGATGCAGTTGTTGGCCGAGTGTGAAAGTCTCACCACGACTCTCATGTCCACTAAAAGGACGCAAGCCAAGATGACAAAATTTTTCGGAAATAAATGATATTTCTGAGCAGTGCAGTCAGATCTTTGTTTTTTGGACTGATTTCACCACAACGAAATTTCCGCTTGAACGAAATTTTTCGTGCATCCCGTGAATTTCGTTGTAGCGGGGTTCGACTGTATCTAAATCATCAGTGGCAGCAGGCACAAAACTGCTTTCAACTGTGCCAATCTACCTAGTTGCTTTCCAATGTTCAAAAAGTATCTGTTAAAATGTTTTACTATAATAGCGTTTACCAAATCAGAAGCTGTGGATTGTTGAGTTGGATTTCCTCTTACGCTGTTAACATCGCCTCCCATTTTTTTGCTTGCCCTGCGCCTATTGTGTAAGTGAAGTATTGAATTCTTTCTTTCTCTTTATTATCATAGAGACCCCTCTGTTTCCAGTCACACGATAGTGATAGACGCCGAAGCTATTTTCCTTGTGCGCGCTTCCACCTTTGGTAGCAGGCGTCTTTCTATTTTGTTACATTGAGTATTGTGGCAGTCCTTCAAGGACATATAACTTCACTATACCTGAGCTTAGGATATGCGCTACAGTCTGTTATTAACTCCCGCAAGGGAGAAATAAACCTGGAACATACAGCTTTAACTCCGTCGCTAAAGACACAGCTTTAGTTCACGACATCAAGTTCGTTTCATTATAAGCTTTGCTTGATTGTGGACTGTCGTGAAAGCGTTTTGCGACTATCAAGAGTATCCCTGATGCGAAAGATTGCAAATAATGATAAGTTGCCGCATATAGTTACATTGTAGACTCCAGAAAATGCTTCGTCAGCTTTGCACAAAACGTGAATTAAAGTGGTGGCCGATGTTGCCGCAAATAATATGTTTTGTTATTAGGCTAGTAAGGTTGCATGACTGCAGGAACAAAGCATATTCGGAAGCTAAATCTGCTCACCTGTCAAATTTGAAGTCTCCCGTTATTAAACCAGGGCCTTTACGTTTTAAATGCACGGATTCAAGCATTTTATCCGTACGGGATTTCATCACGCGACAGAGCAAGAAGGAGATTGCGGAAGACACTGAGCGCATGTTTTAAGTTTTTAGCTCCGCGCGCGTCGCCACCAGCATTGCTCGGTGAGGACGGAGAACGATCATTGCAGGCTCTCCCGACTGAAGAGCGTCACCGACGCATAACTCTCAGGCAAAACTCCGCTCGGGCCCTGGCGTGAACAAGCACACAAAGCACTCGCGTTCACCGCCCACTCTCGTAATCTCTGGTAAGAGTCGGGGGCCGAAAGGAAAATACCTTGCTGATGCTCGGTTCAGTGCCGTTTTATTCCTGCTCCCGACGTCACATCGAAAGAAGTCCTCAATACGTCACGAAGAGCAGATGAACAGAGAAGCTCCGCGGGTAGTCTCTGAGGAGCAAGAAGGCAACATCAACCGCGCATTCGGTTAGCTTAACGAGCGCTATAATACTGGCTGAACTTCAGAATATTTACCATTCTTACCGACCTTGTGGTTATGGTTGTCTCTCGAAAATTTCAACCACTTCAATAGCAGTAAAACGTTCAGGGTGATCTATGCAGCAAGCACTTTCATGGCTGTAAATTCAAGCACGTTAACCATTGGGCTTTGGCCAACTGCTTTAACAAACACTGAAATTAGTGTGAATACACTTGATGTAGTTTACGCAACTGGCGCTGATTCAGCGAGAAGTTAACACTACGCAGTTACAATGCTGCCATCAAAAATGCCACCGATAAAAATTTTATGAGTCATCAGCACGCGACTCACAGCATCAGCTTGGGAGCACATCACTGGGCGAAAAAAATAAAGGCGTCCATGAGCGAAAATCACCGGTCATCAACTAAGCGAAATCCATTACTGACAGCTCATTGGTTCACTACGTGGCGAGTTATTTCTAGGCTTTTCCCAAGCCTCACGTACCGTTGAATCCGTTATAGGGCCGGATTACATCTTTCTGTCGAACACTGCATGGCGCAGTGGTGTTCTCATCGGGGCTGAATAATGCTTTTGTGTCCTCGTGTTGATGCCCTGAATCCCCTAACAAAGTTGTGGCGGCCCAACCTAATGCATCCGAGAAGCTTCATTTCCTGCGGGTCTCAGAGGCGCTGGCAGGACTCATTTTTAAAGCTCATCGCCAAAAGTGAGAAGCTTCGAGCAGCCAGAATGTAAAAATAAAAAAAATTGTCAGGCGGCTGCGGTGATAAAAGTTCTCACATATGGCGGAGGATGGCACCTTGGAGGTTCATCGAGCGAGAGAAACCCGTACATCGAGGGAGGACGGGGGCACTTTCGAGGAAATCTACATCGGCCTCATGAAATGTGATAACCCGCTTTAAATTTGAAGTGCCACTATATTGCCTCGGAGTTGATGGCAGTTGCTGCCATGAGCGATAAACGGCTCGACAGTGTAGTTGGGGTTCGTTTTACATGGAGCAGGAGTGCGCAATTTTCACCTTTAAAGGCGGAACGTTGAGTTAAAAGCGAGCCTACACGTTTTGAAAGTGATAGAAGTTGTCCCTTCGTACTAGTTCTTAATCTTTCTGTAACAAAAATGCCCACTGGACTTCACAATGAACTTTACAACGGAATGAGAACATGCAGGAAAAAATATCCAAGGCAGCATTTTACTATCATCAATCTCTATTTTCGTCCCGTTTCTTTCTTGATGCTCTAAAAACAGGCCGGGGATGTTTAATATCCATCTGCAATGCTTTCTTAATAATAATAATTGGTTTTTCGGTGAAAGGAAATGGTGAGTGTCTGTCTCGTATATCGTTGGACACCTGAACTACGCCGTATGGGAAGGGATAAAGGAGGAAGTGAAAGAAGAAAGGAAGAAAAAGGTACCGTAGTGGAGGGCTCCGGAAGAATTTCGACCACCTGCGAATCTTTAACGTGCACTGACATCGCACAGCACACGCGTGCGCCTTAGCGTTTTGCCTCCATATAAACGCAGCCACCGTGGTCGGGTTCGAACCCAGGAACTCCGGATCAGTAGCCGAGCGCCCTAACCACTGAGCCAACGCGGCGGGTCAATGCTTCCTTGGAATATCATTTTTGTGCCGTATTAATTACGCTGCCTCAGTAGAATTGGTGTGCGTAGGAAATCATACTTGAATATTTCTGTCTCCTAAAGAGAAATTGCGACGCGGCCTCGTAAGGAGCTACTTCGCTGAGCAAATGGTCAGATAAATTAAGAAAAAAAACAGAGAGGCGCTTTCACCACCACGCGGTTCTTCTGAATTGATCATTTACTTCTCGCATGTGAGAAAATAATTACTGAATGAGAGCTTCCAAAAGCTAATAAATAACAAGGCGGGTCCACATTGTTTATAAGTACCTACATGCCAATAATGCAGATCAAAGTTACAGAAAAGGATCAGGAACTGGCTACAAAACGCACCGTAAACAAAGTTCGGGACGGATGTAAAGGCGTTCATAGGATACGGAGAAATAGACAGGCATTATTTTAAAAACCAAAATAACTGAGAATCAAAACTCGCTTCATATTTAAATCAGGAAAGAACAAGTGATACCAGAAAGTAAACTGGCTTCATCGAAAGTAATATTAAGTCCTTTAAATCGGTAATTGTCTTGAGAGTGACACGCTAATTTGGAAGACCGTGTTCTATTTGTTGCACCCATGTCAGTCTTCTTTAGTACGTTGAGCATAAGGTAACGTATTTCTAAAAGTGATGGTTATGCTGATCAGCGCATTGACTTGCCAGTGAAAGCAAATAAGATGCGTTTCCCAAGAATGCATCTGTATTTTTTGAGGTGTAGATGTCGCCGAATCTGGAGAAGGCTCTGAACATCAGGAAGGCTATAAAGTGGAGGGAAAAAAAACATAGGTAAATACTAAAAGTGAAGCTCGTCTTCACAATGGTTGGCCAAATAACATACTAGGAAGCGAATGTCCAGATGAAAAGAATTGAAATAAGCTGTACTATCTTTCTCTCTCCCTGCCTTTGGTTTTGGGTGGTGTACACTCACTGCATCTTAGCACAGAAGTTTATTTCAGTGGCGCGGATGTAACAGGCATAGCAACCTCATGAAGAAACGGGCACTACGAAGACGAAAATCTGGATGTATGGAATGGAGCGTATTCTCCTTTTAATCATCAGCAAGAATTGGTTTTGAGAAATGAAAAGTGCAGTAGCTGTCTCTTTTTCTCGGTGGACACCTCAGCCGCACCCTGGGCATAGAGGTGAAGGTGGTAGTCGTAAAAGCTCTCAAGAGGCGCCCTAGTAGAGGCTTCCGGAATAATTTCGACCTCCTGGGGATCTTTAGCGTGCACTGACACCGCACCGTATGTGGGCGCTTTTTGCCTTTCGCCTGCATCAAAACGAGGCAGCCTCAGACGACAATCAATAGCAAAGAAATGCTTTATGAGCGAAGGAAGGGCGCATACCTGTATCATGATAAAAAGGATGAAGGAAGAAGTGAAATAAGGAAGGAAAAAGAGGAGCTGCCGTCGAGTTGGGTGTGTTCGCCTTGTTCTACGCAGTACTCACTCCACTGCACTTAAGTTCAAAGTCGTAGACTATTGTGGTTGGGCCAGTCGCGTTTGCGTCCGCTTTTGCGTGCGTCCCCATTCGCGTACAGTGCGCAAATTATCAGCCTTACTTTAACTCTCGCTCCTATTCGACATCGAGTATATGACAGGGAAGCATCTGTGCTCTTGGTTGCGCTCCGTCGCTTGACGCAGGCGGCTCGCAGCCATACACCACCCATTTGTTTTTGTTGCTAGCCTTTCAAAAGATGGCACATACCCGCACGGGGGGACCAACCATCTTCTCCTCTGGATACAAAGCTCCTTCATCTTCAGGCCGGTATTGTATGCTAGTGCAGCAAATTCCGTAGACAGCCGAGCCAGGTTTCATGTCCCAGGGCTTTGAGACGGCGCACTTCAAATCACTGCCGCCAATGAGCTGCCTGGCGAGGGTGCTGTAACGTCACGCTCTCTAGCTTGCGTTATGGAGGCTGCTTGGCATCCACTTACAAAATGCTGAAAAAAATAGCAACTGGAAAAAAAATATTAAACTCGCCAGCTGCATTTTTGCTTGTAGAGAATACCAGACGCCAGGGCATCATTGGTAACATGCTGCTATTGCGGGATCTTCGCGAGGCAGTGTGTATGGTGCCGTTCTGCTGTACTCCTGCATCCACCCGGCAACAGCTTTTTCGTATTGTGCCGCCAAGGCAAACAAACCGAACCCTGGGAGAAACGGAGGCACTTGGGGATCAGTCATAAACCGCACAGCCGGGAGACTCGTCGTGTGAGGGAGAACGTCTTGAGTGGCTGCGAGAAGACGAGTGAAACCATAAGTGTTCGCAGAGCACAGTTGAACGAAAGGCAACACGTCTTTTCCTCCATGTACATGAATAAGAGGGCTGGCCCCAACGGGGTCGTGCGCCAACAGTCTACAAATAGCAGAAAAATAAGGAGGTTTATGGTGTCAAAGCTAGGGAGAGTCACACCATGTGGGATTGCTTTAAGCGATACCCAAGAGTCTCATTGTTGGAATGAGTCGATGTCTTCTGTTCGTGGCCTAGGACATCCAAAGTCTGTTCTCAGAGTAAGCCTGCTTCTTCAAATGGGGATTACGAATACGCTAACCTAGACTGTCAATTTAAATTTCAGGCGTCCGTATACATATACTGTTTAGAGCACGAACTGCTTCCAGTTCCCATTCTTCGTAAACTGAAGTGATAATCAACCGGATCTTTACAGCGGCACGAACTTATGACAATTTTATGTTCGTTAGTTAATTAGGTTCTGCGGAATGTATTGTTAAACTTTTGGGTGTAGGTTAGGTAGACCAAAGAAGTCAACCTGCCACCCACTGCATTATTTTATCAGAAATTTCCCCTTGCGGTACCAGCCATTTTTTTCTTCCGCAAGGTTTTCCTTCTGACGCGAAAACAATATCGTCCCATCGACTTCTCGGAATGAACTGCTGATGGAAACGGCGCACAAAACACTTCCATACAACTGCCTGAAGCACAAGAAAGCATGCCGGGAACACCGAAAAAGCCGGCACAGACAGTGGACTTCGTTCATTTTATTCCACGGTCCGGAAGGCACGGTGGACTAATTCGTTTGCCTGGCAGGGTCAGAACAATTCCTGCTTTAGCTTTGGCGGTAAATGTTTTCTTTCATCTTGCTTGTCGTCTAGCCACGCAAACAAGACAGACTACACAGTGTAGTTTCTGGCTGATCGATCAAAGAACTGGCCAAGTCAAGCGGAAAACCGTTGGCTTGCGCGTTGGCTCCTTTATTCTGCGCTCGACTTGGCTGCAGTTGTTTCGCTGTTCCGCAGAAAATCTTCCGAAGGGTTCCGTAAGGCTGCTCCGATTACAAGTGCTGCAGTGACAAGGCTGAAAGGAAGAGACAGTGGCGTTGGCAGGCCGTATAGCATCCCGTGACCGCAAGTCTGTTGTACCCCTCCTTCCGTTCCAAGAGCGGAGTAGCAAAGAAGTATTTGGGGGTGTTTTCTCGAAAAAAGAGTAAGAAGGTTGCTCTCAGGAAGCTTCAATTTAACGGGTAAAGGGTAAGGAAAAGTACCGGAGGCCTTTCAGCAACAGTTCGGCCGCCTTCGCTACCCGCCTGCCTCCCCCATCCTTCCGTCCCCCGAGGTCAGTGCAGCACATATACAGGTGTCTTTTTCCTGCCCTAAATTTTCAAAGACAGGTAATGCATAAGCAAATTGTCTCATCTGCCATCAGACTATCAGGCTTGGCAGCCACTACAAACGCGGCATCCTGCAAAGCACGGCTGACAATCATCAAAAAGGTTTTAATAATCTTGTATAAGCGATTTTAGAGGCACTATTGCCTTTGCAGAATTCAAGCCCGTAACTCGCTCGTTGTCTTGTAGGTAACGAGCAGTTAGCTGGTCGCTCGATAACTTTTCAAGCTCTTGGCGTTGGCGCAATCTTTCTTATGGATTTAGATAACTCGAGCGGTCTTCCAAGATTCCGGTGCATTCGTGGTCATAGGTGTTGCGTGTGCAGGGTGGCCAGTATTTCCTACACAATCTATCTTCCGTATTTCAACAGGATCGCATTTACCTGACGCTCACCAGCTGCTTTATGCCTTTACATTGTTTCTCAAGCATGCTGTGGCATATCTATGGCGTGCTCGCAGTAACGCCAGAGCGGGGAAGCAGCAGCGTAGTCAGTAGAACCAAAAATGAACGTTTATTCACAGGTGTAGAGCGCATTTATAAGTAGCCGAGTGGCAGGGAGATAGAAAGGAGCACGTGTTAGTAGCGATAGACCGAAGCTCTGAAGGATCGCCAGATAAGGCGATAAAAGGTGCGCGCTCTTCGAAAGCAGACGTGAAGTTGCAACACATGCTTTACTTCCTCTTTCGCTACCAGCGGGATGTCCAGTTCCTATATACCCCAGCCTCCGTCATTATTGTGCGCATTCTTTCAGCTACTGTATGGATATCTTTAGAGCGCCTCTTCTACACCTTAATTATCTCACTTAACTTACGGCGTTGCAGGAATTTCATGCTTCGGCGTTTCTTGTCCAGATATTTCGTCTCCTGAGATAGCGCACTAGTATCTCGTCCAGGTGGCCTACTTCTATTACCGAATCGTAATGATATTTATCAGATTATCATTAATTGCTTGACCTTTAGATCGTCGTCTTTGGTAAAAGCAGATGCTTTCCGCAGCGAGACATAAATATATTTATGTAAATATATGGACATAAATATACAGACACAAATATCAATATATTTTCATATTACCACTAATCCTTTGATAGGCTTCCGCCTGAGTAGTTTCTTCCAAGCAACCGCGGTGGGTCAGTGGTTATGGTGCTCGGCTGCTGAGCCGAAAGACGCGAGTTTGATCTCGGCCGTGCTGCCGTATTTCGATGGCGGCGAAATTTAGCCAGAACACTACTGATTGCAGTGTTTAGTTGTTACTTGATAATGATAAAATATGCCAGTTTAGAACATCTGCGTACATGTAGCATCCTGCCTATGCCAACTGATGCATTCGTACAAGCCCTAAGTGCTTTCCTATTTTGAACTAGAGTACTTAAAATTCGATCACAATTGTTTTTTTAATTCATTGAATTAAAATCATCACGAAAACCATAATTTCATTGTGAAATGGTCATGATATATGAAAAAGATGAGCAGTCGCCAACAGTCGCTGACTGAATTTTGCGAAGTTTCAGTGAATTAAAAGAATATACTTGCGCAACAATGTGGTAGACAAGATATGTAACGACAGGACAGAGCGCGAACAGAGCACAGGGCAGAGCGCTCTGTTCTGTTGTTTCATCGCTTTCTTCCACCATTTTTGCGCAAGTGCATTCCTTTAATTATAATTGAAGCAACTCGTGCGAACAAATATACTTATTGAAAGTATTTCTCAGCGAACTATGCATTAAAGTCGGACGGAAACGCGTAGCTACTTCCAGTCAACCTGTAGAAACTGCATACAACAAGAGACCAGACCAGTGCAACCTTATATCTGAGCGGCTTTCAACGCAGCGTCGTATTCGTGATTTAGACTTGATGACTTCAATACTTGCTTGCGTCAGACCAACGTACAGCGCCACTATGAAGTTGGTGACGCATACCACCCTTCCTTCAAAGACGCCAGCACCAACGCATTTGTCGACCGTGAAACTTAGGAATGCATTCACCGCTGTGATTGAAAGTAAAGTTCGGGCATTAGTATTAGTCGAAACATAAGTTAAAATTCCATTCGACTCGAAAAGCGGTTTGAATTTTTTTTATTTCCACCATGCACAAGTTTCCCGGCTAGTGAGGAATCGCGGGTTCTACTGCAGCCAACCAAACCGACACCGCTACTTCACAACTCGAGCAGCAATAGAAACACACAGCCGGAAAGCGAGCCATGTGGCTTTAATTGTGACACATTCTGTATCACACGAATAAAAATTGCACTTTGCCCAGAACAAATGAGGAGCATGAACAGAAACCAGAAAATCTGCAACATATCATGAGACTCCTTTCTGGCTTAAGTATTCGCGAAATCGTTTGCATCATTCCGAGAACAGGCTAGGCTAATCACTTGTGCTTGATTCTGAAACTAATTACGGGCTCACGTTGGTTTTCATTTTAGCGGCAGTAAATCCGTTAATTAGTTCGGAACTTCGGCGCGGTAGCAATGCGAAATGCGTAGGATGTAACGATTGTCTTTCAGAGAACGAGCAATTGCTTTCATTAGGACCGATTACAGAGAGGGTCGTTAATTGATGATCGTAATAGCATTTTCAATTTAGCTCACATTTGAAGTGATACACCCTGTATATGCGTATGCGTGCGTGCGCGTGTGTGCGTGCGTGTGCACACGCACGCACACGCACGCACGCACACGCTCGCACACACGCACACGCGCACACGCACACACGCACACGTATATACAGGGTGTTTCACTTCAGAGTTTGTACAATTTTAAAAATGGGCTTCTTGAGTTCGCGTTTTTTTTTCAAAATAACATTGTGAGCGGTGTAGTGCATCAGAATACAGCTAAGACGTGGTAACTAGCAGGCTGGTTAACTATTACTGAATAGCGAAGTTCTTAACTGTAACTGTTAGGTTCCCTAATTACTGAGAGGAGTGTAGCCGACCACAATATCCATATCAGTTTTTAGAATTTAGAAAACGCGGTTGCCCTCGGCGCTGTGACCCAACAAATTTTGGCTTCGTCGCGCGAGAATTCACGCGCTTTCGAGAAGCTTGCAGGTAATCTCTTCATTGCACGTAACTCGTCAAAATAGCCAATTTTTTTTTGTGCCACAATGCCGTGAGAAACCGCGTTTTCGAAATTTAAAAAATTAAAAAAACTAATATGGATATTTATGGGTTGCACGCCTTTCAATAATTAAGGAGCCTAACAGTAACAGTTATAAAGTGTAATATTATATAGTTAACCATCCAGCTAGTTAGCATGCCTGAGCTGTATTGTGATGCACTACACTGTTGACATTGTTATGCCGAAAAAAGTGCTCTTCTTAGTCAATGAGCCTATCTTAAAAAATTGCGTGAAGTCCTAGGTGATACACCCTGTATATATATATATATATATATATATATATATATATATATATATATATATATATATATATATATATATATATATATATATATATATATATATATATATATATATATATATATATATATATATATATATATATATATATATATATATATATATATATATATATATATATATATATATATATACACTCTGAAGGTTGGCTTACACCCAATAAACATAAATGCCCACGAGAGCAGCAGATTGACAGCCGTCGCCGTAGCTCGGTTGGCAGAGCACCGGACGCGATATTCGGAGCTCCTGGGTTCGGATCCTACCGTCGGCATGGTTGTTTTTCTGCTGCTTTATAAGTAATTTTTTTAAGCGATAGATTAATAGAAGTATTATTATCCCACTGATCAGCACTACACTATAAAAAAAATAAACATTCCCCTATGCACCTTGGTACGGTGACTGTTGGCTCCCTTCATAAGTTTATCAAACGAGCCCCTCATTTCTTTAACTCGTATATATATATATATATATATATATATATATATATATATATATATATATATATATATATATATATATATATATATATATATATATATATATATATATATATATATATATATATATATATATATATATATATATATATATATATATACATAAGCCCTCTGCGTGCCGAGTCCCATGCTATAAGAAGACTCGTTCATGCACTGAGATGATCATTCTTGAAAAGGATCGGTCCGCCGATTGAAACGTCGAGTAAAATAAAAATGTTTCCCCAATCGAAGCGTATACTTCGCTCTTTCTCTCTGTGTATATATATATATATATATATATATATATATATATATATATATATGAGTTCAGATAAGAATGGTAATAGACCAATTTTAGTTTTCAATCAAATTTATAATCGTAATGGGCGAACGTATCGACACTAGGCAATCGTACTTAATTTTGCAAGAGACGTGTAGTTTTTTTGGAAAAAAATCTTGCATCACAGTAGCTGGAAAACGTCGATTTTGCAATTTCGTAGCATCATTAGCTTGGATTTCTGCAGAAAGTAAAGTAAGATTTTTTGGAACCTGGTTAATTTTTCCGTAATTGTGAGCAAGCTTTCCTGATGAAATTAATGCAAATATATTTTTGCTTCTTATAAATTTGCAGAAAAAATAGTAACATGGCAGTAAAAGTTAAGCAATTAAGTTAAATCTCCGCCTACCTCATCAAATTCCTGAAAACTTCTTAATCTCCTCCACCTAGTTTACACTCTTCCGCTGGTAGCTACAGGAATTCTCATTTTGAATCCGCTCCATTAGCTTTAGGGTACGTCGACAACCTTCACTTCGCCCTCTGTATCTGGCACGTGTTGATAGCCTGATAATGCAACAAAATGGGTAGTTTGTTTTCGTTCATTTTGAACTCTGCGACGTGTTCACGAAGGACGTTAACTTTCTCCCCTTTCAGCTAAGATGTGAACGCACAAAATAATATAAATGTTTCAGAGTAAGCTGAAAGAAAGCAGTGCGCGTCCGCGTCGTTAGCTGCAACGGTGTGTGCGACGGGCAGATGAAGCGTGTCGCAGCTTTCAGCTGACGTCTGCGTTAAACTCTCGGTCGAAATGAAAGCACTGGCGCACGGACGCATCTCACTCTTATGCCCCTCTTCTGCGCTTGGACAGTATTGGTTTAGGCGCGTTTGCGGCAGGGGGACTTTGCTGCAATGCGCGCATCTATACTCCGGCTGTGTAAGCGAGCCTTCCGCTCCCTGCCCTTTTAGTAGATTGGTTCAGTGCAGTGTGGACCCCAGGCGTATTGGAAAACAGGGGGTGTCTGCTGCTTTCAGGGTTTGTTTACAACCACAAATTGGATTTCTCGCACTTCGCACGTATCATTTGGACTGAGCGAATTTCCCTGCGAAAAGAACTGAAGAATGGTTCCTGCTGCATCAGCTCCTCCGCAGCACTCTGCGAATTAGGGCAGGATATTTAGTTGCCTTAACTAGATAACGTGTTTTACACAGTATTTTAAACTTTACTATTGGGCTTTTAATGCTCTCAAGAGGCATCCCGATTGCTGAAGACTTCATTTTAGATGGTAATTACTCATTGGCTTCGGCGAGAGCGCAGCCAACTCTTAGGAAGAAAAGTCACGCAGTCTTTTGAGACTCTTGACAAGAGAGAGAAGAAATCGTGCTTTGTGTTGTCGATTAATTAGGCCTCGTACTGACATCTTGACAGCTTTACTGATTTAGCGACAGGCGTGGGAGGTCGGTAGTGAATGACCACGATGAGATGGGAAGAACTAAAATACCAATCCTGTAAACCAAACGGACAATGACAATCCTCTGCCTTGCTTGCGTATGGATTTGTTGGAGACTATCTGGCTGACTTGTTTTGACACTGTGCCAGTTCAAAAGCACTGAGCGTTATCATGCCCAACATTCTGGGACAAAGATATTGAAAATTGAAAAATTGTAAGATACTGTTAAAAATATTGAAGGTAATGGTTCATTACCCTTACATGTAGCACGATCTTTCTTTTGGAGTGCTTCCTACGATCGCGTCGAGCAGTTAAGACGCTTTGGGAACGATAGCAAAAACATTAGTAGAAAAAAAATTCAAGACTGTTGTCGGGGGATCTCCGAATATATTGGTTGTTATAACGAAGTCTTGCATCGTATGAAAAAATTGCTTTCATCAACGGTTTCCCGCTCAAAAATGTTTTTGTCCAGAATTGTTAGGTCTGTGGATGTATCGGCTATAAATGTCAGTGAGAGCATATTTAGCGTGCTTCACAAAACAACGGAAGCCTTGGATGGGCCTTTTTCGTCTTGATAAAGGGCTACCCATTTGCAATGGCAGCCGCGACCTGAAAAGGTTCCTTTAAGGGTGACGCTGGTTTCAGAGAATTTTTTTTTTGCGTAGACCAGTGAAATTTTGCCCCCCTATTGCGAAGTGCACTAAACGAATAACTACTAGTTTTAACTCATATAAGTTCAGTAGCTTCGATATTATAAATTTTGTGTGTTCCATTGATATACAAGACTTGCAGAAATCCTGGCGTGACAAGAAAACACGGTAGGAGCCTACAGTCGCCTTAAATTCTAGCCGAACGAGTAGTTTATGCAGTGATACTCCGCAAATATTTTCATGAACTGCGTTTTTTTCTACGTACATGAGATTCATGCTTGCATACTGCACTCATTATCGTCACATAAAACTAGTTGCAGGGTAAAAAAAATCATATAATTACTTAAATAAGGAGATACATTACTGCATAAATAATTTACCAAAAAATGCAACACCATATACGTCTTAAAAATCCAGCAAGCCATTGTCGCGCGATGCTTTCTGCAAGCAGAGCAGTCGGATCAGAATCACTTTTGTGAAAACTGGCACTGAACTTGGGCGAGCAATTAATGGTAGCTGCTTTTTAGAGGCCTTCGCATTTTTAATATTTGTGCGCTTGGTTTTCATCCTAGACACGGTGTTCTAACGGAACGTAAACTGGTAAAACAAGCTTTCCAGCGATATGAAACTTGTCGCCAGCGGCAGAGCACAAGCTTGTACTGCACTCGGAAATCGGCTATTTTCGCGGAGATCTCAGCCGGTTGTTTTTTGCTATCCACAGCCATAACAACATTTTTAGGATCGTTTCGGGGCTTTTCCGGCTAATATTTGGTGAGGTTTTTGACGATTGAAAAGTCTTGTAGCTTCCGAATCTACTTTTTTTTTCTGCTTAAAATTGGAGCTTTTGCGAGATTTTAATTCCGCGTCGTCTGTTAGCAGTTTTCGTGACTCTCCTCCCCTAATATCTTGTTACGGGTGCGCATTTCATATCTTGTCAGCTAATTGTCTACCTTATTGATTGATTGATTGATTGACCGATTTATCGATCGATTGATCGATTGATTGATTGATTGATTGATTGAGAACACTTTTATTTTCGAGGATGGTTGATGGAGCGCTCGTGAGTGGGCCCCCAGTCCAGGGCTCCGGAGGTTTCTGTCGACCTTCTGGCGATGACGAGAAGCGCGGCTTCCACGTTCGATACACCCGCCGCGGTGGCTGAATAGCTAAAGCGCTGGGCTGCTGAGCCGTAGGTCACGGACTCAATGTGAAGCCGGCGTTTCGATGCTGGCGAAGCGCTAGAAGAGTCCGTGTGCTGTGCGACTGGGTGCATGTTAAACATCCCCATCTGGTCAAAACTATCACGGAGGCCATCAACTACGGCACCTCTTTCTCTCTTCCTTCTTTTGAAGCGAAAAGCTTTCCTACGCTAGCCAACACCGCGCTCCGCGCGAGCCGGCGTATGTTGGAGCACGACTGACGTCACGCCCGACGCAGGTGGCCGCCGCCAACTCCGTCGCCTTTTCTCTCTCTCTCTCTCTCGCTCCCTGGTCACACCGAACCACCGAACCACTGCGAAGCGCCGCGCCTTTCCTAAAAATGCAACTTTCAGTTTCCAGTTTTTCTTCTTTCTCTCCCTCCTTTATCCCTTCCTTTACGACACGCTTCGGGTGTCCACCGAGATATGTGAGGCGGTTACTGTGCCATTTCCTTTCCTTAAAAACCAAACAAAACAAGTGAGCCGCCGGGTTCGAACCCCACCGCGGCGGCTGCGTTTTTATGGAGGCGCCCGTGTGCTGTGCGAAGTCAGTGCACGTTAAAGATCCCGAGGTGGTCGAAATTATCCCGGAGCCCTCCGCTACGGCACCTCTTTCTTCCTTTCTTCTTTCACTCCCTCCTTTATACCTTCCCTTACGGCGCTGTTCAGGAGTCCGCCGATATATGAGACAGATAGTGCGCCATTTCCTTTCCACAAAAACCAATTATTATTATTAAAAAGTGAGCCGACGGCGTTCATAGAATTCATTTGAGTTGACAGCTTTGCAAAGGCTGTTCATTTTCACGAAAGGAAAGGCGCACAACCGGCTCCGTGGGTCAGTGGAGACCTCAATCTCGCTTTCATGTACATAGCGTTGGTGTCAAAAGCTTGCTTTGCGTTCCGCACACTGGATAGGCAGCACGCCCTCCCTGCCACCCAGGGAGGTCGCATGCAGTTAATGGTTGATCGCGAGAGATTGATCACCAAATGAACGCTGCGGCCTAGGTATTGCTGCAGTGCCGCATGTCAGCCACAACTCTGCCAGCGCTAATTCATTCATTCCACATCTCTCTCTCACCAGGAATCAAAGCACGAATGAGGCGTCCACATAACCAGGGAGCCAGTTATGCACCCTTCCTTTGCTCAAAGACATGCCATCGCCGTCTAGAACATTGTCAACGCCAACGCCAATGAACACAGTGAGCGCTGATATCTTTCGCTTTGTATATCCTGGATTAGCTGAGCAAATACACAGTAATTTGTACTCCCATATTCAACCTTGCCCCGCAAAGGGCGCCCGCGTGCTATGCGATGTCGGTGCACGGTACCACTACGGCACCTTCATCTCTCCTCTTTCACTCCCACGTTTGTACCTTCCCTAACGGCGATGTTGTGGTGTCCATCAAGAAGTGAGACAGCTACTGAGCGTCTCATTTGGTCACAGCCAATTTAATTTGGCCTATTTTCAACCTGACGACGACAACGATGGGGAGAACGAGAGACTCTCCACCTCGAAGTGAAAAAAAAATCGACCTGAGGAAAGGAAAGGCGCATTGCCTGCCTCAATCACCAGTGGATTTTTCAACTTCGTCGCATGAGAAGTGAGCAAAGAGGGATTGAGAGAAAGTAGAAAGAAGCGTCTTAATGAAAAACAGCACACAAATGCCCGTCACCTGGGGTCCTGAACGTGCCGTAACATCGCACAGAAGGCAGGCTTCTTGCATTGCGTCTACATATAAAAAAAATATGTTCTCTTACCCAGCGGTTCCGAGTGAGATAGCACGAAGGAAACCCCGTGTACGGAAGATGGGCGTCGCGTTACATATTTAGCGCACCACGCGGGAATATAATAGAATGAAATAAAGTAACTTCTCTATTCAGACAGAAGCAATTTCGTTCTTCAAAGCAAGCAGCACGAACAACAGGGTTCATTTTGGAGTCGCGCTTGGCGACTCCAAAATACTTAATTTTTTTTTGTCCCTTGCCTTTCTTTCCAAACCCGCCCTACCTTGTTTCGCGTCCTCGCGAGCTCGTTTCAAATATTTATACACCGTGACTTCGAAAGCCTTGTCTTCTTAGTGGCAATCTTTGGTGGAAGTTCTGACCGTCTACGTTGGGGAATCTCCTTCCCCAAGCAACGCAAGGAGTTCCGTCCCATTGTTTGTTTTTGGGGGGTACCTTGTGAGGTAAGCAAAACAGCGAGCCGAGCTTTAATTTTCCATTTTTTAGACATTGTTCGCCTGGTTTCTCTTTGAAATCCGAGTTCTTCGAAATCCGCCATCCTTAGCGCTGTTTAAGCTGCTTACAGGGCCACCCGCTCACACGAGTGCGTGCTATTATTAATGTTGTTTCTTTTCATGTAGATTATTAGCCCTTGCATTCTTCAGAACTCCCTTTCTGTACGCATATCCTATTTCAGCCGGCTGCTTCGTTTTTTGTCATTGTGACAATAGAATCTCTTTTGTTGTTCCACGCTTGTGTGGGTTTTAATCTGTCTCGCTAAAATCGAAATCTAGTGAAGGTAAAATAATTTTATACGTAACCTTTTCCCCGTTCGAAGCAAGAAAGAAAAAAATTACACCGTTTACATTTCCTGTATAAAACAGAAAAAATCAGCGAGATGTAGTGTAAACCTTGCCAATATTGCCTAATGTAGGTTCCCATCAATTCCCAAATGCCTTCTGTCACGGTACGCCCAGATGTCCACACAGCGCGAGAGTGCTGGCCGTGCCTTTCCTCACAACTACTTTTACGGCACCCGCGGCTGATTGAGGCTTCGGTATACAGTGAGGGCGCTGTGTGGAATGGCGCAAAGATCGCCGGTGTTGTCTATCAAATCTGCGGACACAAACTTGCGTAGGTTTTCGCGCCACAGTCCCTACAGCGTGCTCCATCTGTTCAACCAATAACATATGTTTGCGGAGCCTTAGCTACCGATTACACGCAGCTTCCAGGGCGCGAGTGAAAGTGTTTGGAGTTATCTTAAGACTTGCCTTCTGCCGATTACAACCAAGTTGCACGAAGCGCGAGGCCTGAGCTGCAGGCACGGGGCAATGGATCCGCGCTCCACTCAGTGACGACGAAAGTAACGCGAGGCACGTGCAGCGGTTAATCACGTGGTCTGTGTGACCAACGTAGTGCATGTCGGCAGCGAAGTACGTCGCAGGAGTGTTCGTTTCAAAAATGAAGGCTGAGAGTTTGCTTGCACAAAGGGAAACTCGCAATCAGGACTGCTAGGGCCTAGATGGAAGATAGCATGGCAGGTACAACAACAATATTCAACATACAGCTTCAATCTACAAAAAAGGCAAACAAAACAAAACAAAGGTCTTGACTAATGCGCCCAGTGTTCAGTTGTTTGCCTAAATGCGTCTATGCGTGCGTCAGCGATCTTGAATTGAAACGTCCACCATTGTTAAACTAATCAAACATTTCACACATCCGCTTCGAGCAGCGCATCTCGAAATGACAGTGCGTGCCAGCTCTCTGCGCGGCTGCGCTTCCTTGGTGAACACTGTGCTGTAAGTTTGTAGTTGAGTGCTAGCAATTAATCATTCTTCGGGAGCAGCGGTGTTGAGACCGCCTAAGATCCACCGGTCGTCGGCCTTGCAACGTTGCATCACATCACTGAGCCGTAGCACCAGAGTTCGAACCCGACCGTGGCGGTCGCGTGTCGGTGCAGGCGAAACGCAAAAGGCACTTGTGTGCTTGCGATGTCAGTGCACGTTAATTAGAGATTCTCAGGTGATCGAAATTATGCCGGAGCCCTTCACTGCGTGATCTCTCTTCCTTTCTTCTTTCTCAAAGTGCTCAAACTGTTAGAGTAATTACTCTTGCCTAGTGCATACAGATAGAAGGTAAAGTCTATTGAACAAGACATATAGAAATTAGTGCAGATAATTTTGTTTCACAGGATCTCTGTTGTCCATTTCAGCTTGAAAATTGGGGGGGCGGGGGGGGGGGGGGGGTACCGTAGGAAAGAAATAGCAAGTTGTTATTGAACAATAATTCTAGTTCACTAAAGAGAACATGAAACGCTGATTACACTGACAGCAGTGCGATTGTTCTAACTATCGCAGATCCTGAAAAAAAAATGTCCTAAGAGATCATCTAGAATATATAGGACACGTACGGCCTACCCTGCCCCTTAATTCTCACACCATGACTACTTTCATTCAGAACAGCTTCTTTTCCAGAGTCCTGGTTTCAAAGGGGTGATTTTTTTTTTTTTTTTTTGCGGCGAGAGGCAGCGAGAGCAGGACAAATACGAAAGAAGCACCAGGATAGACTGCGTAACTGGCACCTGATTTATTCCGCAAGCGCAGCGGGAATTTTAAAGAGAGGGAAAAAAAGGAAATAGCTGTCAGTGGACCTTCGCCGGGTTCTCCATTTCTGTCCAACAACAGAGAACTCTAGTCAAAATTTTTCCTCGGTTCTTGACGCTTTCAACAAGAAATACTGCTGACGCTATTGTCGTCAGTGTGTAAGCTTTTTTGTTGTCGAACAACAATTGCGCAATTTTCCCAATTTACTTTGAGGAATATGAGCGCTTGGATTCAGACAACGTTCACCTTTTAATCATTTCTTCAGTCTCCAATGGCGCTCTCGGAGACTGACGCACAACGACGGGAAATCTTATGGCCTGAAAAATATTCGCTGAGCGGCGCTCCAAATACGCAGATGTGCGTCGCCGTCACGCATACAACGTTATAACTTCGAATTAAGCGCTGTTCCACATAATTCAGTGTTTTATGCGCAACATGACTTCAATAATGTATGAAAAACTTTTTAAAATTTTCGATTAATATCTTGGTGCGAGCTAATTGGTGAATCATCATAGAAAGCGGCCGCGCGAAGCAACACGGACGAAAGAGAGACTCGAGCTTGTCCCGTTTTCTCGTGTCTCTCTTTCGTCCGTGTTGCTTCGTGCTGCCGCTTTCCACGTTCAAAATTTCCACTTAAGTTAAGCTTTGTAGCTTTCACCTGAGCGGAAACCATTCAAAAGTTTAGTTTTAGAAAAAAACAAAATTGTTGGCACGACTGCGAAGCAGAGCTAGGCCTGAATCGATGGTAGTTTTTCCTTTAATTTTATAAGCCAAGGCGTCTCATGACGCATAATCACACAAGTTCATGCAGATCTCAACAGAGATCAAGAAAAGTCGCAGCGGTGTGCCCTTGTACTCTTCTGTTTTTCTTCGCAAAGAATACGATAGGGCGACAAATTGTTGCTTTCAGTGCTAGAACACATCTCACTCAACGCATGTGAAAAAATTCCCCAATTTGCATGCGAAAAATGCAAATGGGGTTTCACTTAGCACCCAACGAGGCATGTTTAGCATACTTTTGCTTTATTTCCATGCTCGTCGGAAACGCCGTTGCGGCAACCTTAAACATGACCGCCTTGTTTTAACAGAGGTGCAAATGTTTTTTTTTACATTTTTTATACTTACTGATCCAGTTCTCGCCTTTAAAGTTTCTCCTGTACGCTCGACCGAGGCCTTCTGATTTTTCGCTCATTTTATTTTATTCTGCTCTCAATGTTTGACATGCTTGATAGGCTGCTTTTTCCGAAGAGCCCGAAAACAAACTTCAGAATTGTTCTAGCGCATGAGAAAACTACGATTTTAAGAATCAGTCAGGTGCTGAAGCATTCCATGTCAATGTTAAGCCCGGGTCTTTCATATCAATAATGGCTTTAGCAACTGCTACGCTTTTTTTTTTAACGACACAAAAGTTACCCGTGTAGCATTTACATTGACATCTATGCGCAGAATTTGCCTTAAAATTTCGACCAATGTTTGTTTCTCGAAATATAAAGCTGAAGGCGGAAGCCGATGCGCTGTATACCAACCTTTAACTTGACATAATGCATTTCCTCCGCATAGCGTACACTGTGTCTTTTTAAGAAGCAAGTCAAACAAAATACGTTTGGAATAATGGCGCCTCCTCACTACGTTCTGGCGGCAATTCCTCTGCCAGTAAATTGTGCTCAATGTTCGCATGATTTTGCTCCGTGTATTTAGGCGAACGTTTTTCGGTAAGTTTCTTCTTCATTTGAGACTTTGCAGAAGTGCCTGAGAGCAGGGATTACTTGCTCCGCATGATGGCGATGAGGGAAGCTCAGGGTTCGTCTCGACTGCTATAACTCGCTTCACAGATACTTGCCTCAAAGCAAGTATCTGCGATTACGCGGCCAGAAAATGACTTTAAAGAGAACTTTGATTGCTAAACCAATTCTAGCTCAATTGTCTCAGCCCACTAAAATTTTCAATTACAATAAATTCCTGTTTTAATTCCGTACAAAACAAAAAAAAAGTGAGAGAAAATTTGTGGCTCAATTTTATAAACGTGCGAAGAAAGAATTGCATGAACAATAACGACGATGATGGAGACAGAAAATTCTTTGTGTGTGTGTTCGCGCCGCACATAAAAGTTAATGAAGAAGGAGACGTACAACGCACAGCGCGAGTGTGTATTGCAGTTTAACACGAGACGTGTTTGGCTGCGGCGGAAGCCTAGTGCTCTCACGCAGTGGCCATCGAAGCTGATCTGTCGGCGTCACCGTGGGATCAAATTCCAGTCGCAGATATTTATTTGGTTTAATTGGCTCTTTTCATTTGGCCTAAACCCATAAATATTACGAACCCAAATAGCATAGCAAGCCCAGAAACATCGCGAGACCTTACTCGGGGTTTACCAATTGGAATAGTGCTTTGGTAATAAATAATTTTTCCCCGCCTTCTTTCCTTGGTAATGAGGTCGTTTCAAAAGATTGCTTAGTGGCCTATCTTTTAGACCTATTCGAACATGAGAGTAAAGGAATCAAAACGTGTCACAACGTAGATGTATCAGGATGATAAATTTAATCCCCGTCTGTTTCGACACCAGCCTTTGCCATGACTGCTTGCTGTTCATTTCAAGAAGTTTTTTCCTGTTTAACTTTAAAACTCAGGTGCCGAGTTTTGCTTCAGCTTTGCTGGTATTTTCCGTGACCACGCAATTTTTCCCCCTCAACTCGCGAATAGTTCAACATATAAATCATAATTTTTATATTATCTTTTGTTTTTACAAATGCCACGAAAAACTTACGCCTGTATAACATCACGCCTTCGTTCTTTCCCGAAAGCAGTGCTGCTTAACCATGCCATTTATTACTGCTCATTTATATTTGCAATCTGAACCGGTGGGCAGAAGCAAAAAAAAAATACGATAGGTAAAATACGCCATATGAGGGTTTCCTTTCTTGTTGAAAGCAAGTTACTTCTCTTAAAATTTAAGATCAGAATGAACAGTTTTAAAATGGTGTATTAAGCACGGAAAACTGTAGCCGTTTTTTTTCATTTGGTGGCATATACACTCGAATAAAGAGGTTTTTACAGCTTTTTATCCCCGACCCATGTGACAGGCCATATTAAGAAGAGGCTTGCTTGTTGGAAAGCTTCATTCAAATCAAATCTTTATTTTTATCGCTACCACCCTCAGCACCAGCCTGACTACGCCCACTGCAGGGCAAATGCCTCTACCATGTTTCTCTAATTAACCCTGTCCTCTGCCAGCTGCGGGCACCCTATCCCCGTAAACTTCTTGATCTCATCCGCCCACCTAACCTTCTGCCACCCCCTGCTACGCTTGTCTTCTCGGAATCTGCTCTGTTGTTCTTAAGGGCCAGCGGTTACCTTGCCTTCGCATTACACATACCCAGAAATTCTGCACAAAATAATTTTTGAGCGGGAAACCTTTGGTGAACACAATTTTTTCATATAATTTAAGATTTCACTATAAAAATCAACATACCCAGAGATCACCCGATGGCAATCGTATATTTTTTTTCTATTCACATTTTTGCTACCGTGAAAAGCGTTACCCATTGGTTTTCCATGGGAGACTTAACTGTTCGTTGCGAGCGCTGGAAACACTTTAAAAGAAAGATTTTGCTACATATCAGAGTAATGGATCATTTCCTTCAATATTTCCTTAACAGTGTCTCACAATTTTCCAATTTTCAAAATTTTTCCCGAGAAAGCTGGACTTGCTCCCTGCCCAAGCCCATTTCTTCCTCTTGATTTCGACCAGGGTGTCATTAACCCGCGTTTGTTCCAGGTTTACGGTGAAGCTGTATGCTCGAGTGTAAGAAAACATAGGGGCCACTATAGAAAAAAAGTTAGAGACGGCAAGTATTCCGCTCCTGAAATACAGCATAAACTGCACTGAATAAATAGCACTGCAGCAAAGGAGAGTGTAAATAAATTGCGCAAAACGAAAACTTTCGGCTCGTGCCATCCTTACAGAACGGCTATCAGGAGCGCGAGACAGTACCTTTGGTGGTCGGCGCTTTTTAGAGGCGCCGCGTCTAGTTTGTGCGAGTATGTTTACTTTAGTGGGCAGCACACAGTTGCTTTTCTCGCCGAGACGCCATGTATCTTTCGATCTGTTGGCCCCTTGAAGCACTACGCAACAACGCAGATAAAAGAATCAAGGTCGGCAGCAGCCGACACAGTTCCGGATCATATCTTTGGAAAAGAAACGCACTTTTTCTCTGATATATTTTAGGCCTCTAATTCTTTAGCATCGGTTTTTGCGAGGATGAGGCGAACATGCTCGTAGTGTGAGGGAAGCTTGAGGCGGAACATGAAGCCGAACACCTGGCTGGAGGTGAAGCCAATATCGAAGCCGGATTTTAAGCCGAAACTTGTCTAAAAGTTTTCAAGGTTCTTGGACCGGAGTCTTCTTGGTCTTACGTATCATCTGTGCCTGCAGTAGTGCTTTCTCATGAGCCAATCTTTTTATAAATGTCACCTTTACGGATCGTTCAGGTGGTCGTCCAGGTGCGACAGCATGAGCAATGCGAATAAATCAAACTAACCACGACTAACATAAGCTGGTCATAACAGTTTCCATTATTTACGCGCGAAATCGGCAGTGTTCTAGAACAGTTCACGAAAAATGCAACCTTCGGTTTCACGTCGCTTGAGAAACGCATGAAGCGCAGTTGGTGAAAGAGTGCGTGACGTCTCGTTTGAATAAAAATTATTTTCAGTGGCCGGGCCGTTCAGTGGGCTGGCTTTTTCTCAAAGGACGGAGCGCGCTTGTCACATCGTGCTTTGATGCTCTGTGTTGAGATACTTTGCTTGATCGCAGAAAAATAATTTTTTCCCCCCGCGAACTGACATCACGCGAGCGTTTTTCCACGACTCTACGTGGATCTATTCACAACGACGAAGAACGTCGTTAGACCGTTGTCGGACTGAAATTCTGCGCTGCGAGGACAGTAGGGTACCCCGCACGCACGGCAATCATTGCGCACGGGGCGGGTTTAAGTAGACACAACGTAGTAGTCGTATTCGGAAGCGCTTTGGTTCGATAATGGGGAAGTAAGTAATTAGATAGGTCGAAATGTGTCTGGTAAATCACTAGGACATTGAAAAAATTGGATTGTTTAGCAAGCATTGTGAAATGATTCCATGCGGCCTGGAACATCTTTTTTGCAATAGAGTATCTTCAGGGCTAAAGACCGCATTATGTGTGCGGGTTACGAGAAAAACGTTTTATTTATCTCGAAAAAGAAAAAAAAAACATTTCATTTCAATACAGAGGGTGCCAGAATCCGGCCTAGCTCTCCTACCTTCTGCTGCTATTGTACACACCGTGATTTTCTTGGTGAGGTGGTCGTTCATTACCAGCGCACTTTACTCGTCTTCCTCGCGTGAATCTGGGTGTTTGCTCTCTACTAAAATGTTTAGCAGCTAGCTTTACTTCAAATTCTCCGACCTTTTTTTCTTTTTGATGCATAGCCGGTGTGGTGGCTCAGTGTTTATGCTGCTCGGCTGCTGACCAGAGAGACGGGGGTTCGATCCCGGCTCTAACGATCGCATTGCGATGGAGGCTAAATGGTAGAGGAACGTGTACTGTGTGGTGAAAGTGTACGTTAAAGAAAAGCAGGGTGTCAGAATTGTTTGGAGCTCTTTACTACGGCGTCCCTCATATCGTGGGTCGTTTTGTGAAGTGAAAACTCATAAAACCGAATATTTTTTACCTTATCCTTAGCATTTTGCAACTCTAGGATAAATCTCGGGCTTGGTATTAAATGGTCACTGCCCTTTACTGTTCCTAACACTTCTATGTCATATGCATTGTGCATAATGCCCAGAGAGGTGCACTCTATGAAATATGGTTCATTTTATTTCAGGCTTGTGTTGCTACTACTTCAGTTAAACTAATGGTTAGGTAGCGTTTTCTTTTCTAGTGTTTCTGTCAATGTTTACCGGGTAACACCCTTTTAATGAGCACTACAGGTTCCCTGTCACCTGACCGCGTCTTGCGTGCCTTTTCACTAAATGCTCACATTAGTTACAATGAAAATGTGCGTTGAGTGCATACTAATCAGCTCTCTCCTCTGGAGTTGCTCTCTGAAACATTCTCTTGTCAAAATCACGCTGCCAATAACGGCTGTGGGGCGTAAACAGATCCTCTTTGTTTCGGTTCAAGGATAAGACTGTGGTTTTATTTTGTGTAGTGATAAGATAAAAAGAAAGGCTCCTCTCCCAGCCTATTTTCTCTGCGCAGACAAGCAGGGGCCTTACAGCTGTCCAGTGAGCTGTTCCTTTCAACGTCTAAGATGGTGCAGAGCCCCCCAAAAAAGGGGAAAGCTTTGTGCTGCAGTGGAGCACTAGGGTACTTGACGTGAGAGCGGCGGAAGATCAAACGTCGAATACACACACACACACATAAAACACATGAAAGTGCTGAGAACTACAGCTTCGAATTCCTGAGTGACGTGTTTACTTTGAAACTTCCGCTGAGAGCCTCTCGACGCATCTTCGTACGTGAGGCTGTCTCCTTAAGGCACGTGTTTTGGAAGTCTAGTTGCAAGTGTGCTTTCTTGCCAGAACGTATCCCACACCCCTTCAGTTCAAGCTATTCAAGTACTCTGAGAGATGTTTAAAATGCCAGGCTGCAAAACTATAGTCCCTCTCAATATCGATAACGGCAACGTTACCACAGTTATACAAAGAAACAGCACCTTCCTGCGGCACGGCATGAGAGGCATAGACATAGAGTATATCCTCATCGCACTACTCCCTACTGTCGTAAACGAGACTTCTGTATGAGTACTTAACCTCTACAGTAACTTCAAAGTAAAATAAAAAAAGAGCCGACCAATATGCCCGATAATTCGACGGCCTGGCACTGGGCGATTCGGCTCTTCGATTGGCTAGAGCGATAGTTGTTTCGTAGCATGAAATTACTTCCAACTACAGAAACGGTACACTCGAAATGACCAGGGCGGAAACAGACGGAGACACAAGAAAAAACACTGACAACAGTGTTTTTTTTTATCAGTAGTCAGTGTTTTTTCTTCTTGTGTCCCCGTCTGTTTCCGCGCTGGTCATTTCGAATCATGTCCCGCCAACTCGCCCAAACGGCAATTTTGACAGAAACGGTGGACCTAAACTTGCTTCCCCTCACCCCCCGCTCAGCAAAAGGCAATGAGTAGTCTGGAGGCAGGAAGCGGCGCTCACAGTTAAGCGGTACGTACGTAGGCAACACTTCATGCTCGTTGGAAATCTGTATTATAGACGCCGCGTTAACTGTTTTGCTTATCGTGCCAGAAACGTTAGGTAAGATTTTCGCGCTAATCGCTAGCATAGTCTATGCTTAACTGTTTTCTGCTCAATCTCAACTCGACTCTTACTGGCCAATCAGTGCATGGGATTAATGAAGAATCGTACATTGCATTTATCCCAAATTCGCCAAGGATGAATTCAGACCTGACTGCGTTTACAGCGGGGCACCAAACCCCACTCTCGATCACATTCTTTTTGAATGGCCCGCGGACAAACCCACGGAGCATTTGAGACTATCCAGCCTGGAACAATGGGCGACTGTGTTGTCCACGGAGCTACAACTCCGTGCGATGGGCAAGGCCGAAGAGGTCCCTGCAAGGCTGTGCTGTGTAGCCACTTAACGTCCAATCTGGAAGAGAGCCCGGTGCGAACTTTAATCCAAAAATAACCGTGATTAGCTTGTGTTGCTAGCAGTTCAGTTACTGTATCGATGTTGATTTAGTGTTCATTTACATCTCTATATATCCAAATAACCCGCGTTTCTTTTTTTGTTGTTAGCAGTTCACTTAAACTAATGGTGACGTAGCGCATCGATTCCAGCGTTTCTGTCAATGTTTACCGGGTTACACCCTTTTAATGAGCACGATAGTTTCCCTGTCCCCTGACTGCGTCTTGCTTAGATTTGCATTGAATGCTCACATTAGTCACATTGAAAATATGTGTTGAGTCCATACTAATTAGCTCTCTCCTCTGGGTTTGCTCTCTGTAACATTATTTTGCCACACTCAGGCTTCCAATAATGGCTGTGGGGCGTAAACAGATTCTGTTTTTGTTTCGGTTCAAGGATAAGACTTGTTTTTGTTTTGTGTAGTGACAAGATAAAAAAAAGGAAGGCTCCTCTACTAGCCTATTTTCTCTGTGCAGACAAGTAGGGTCCTCTTGTGCTTACAGCTCTCCAGTGAGCAGTTCCTTTCAACGTGTAAGATGGTTCAGAGCCAACAAAAAAAGGGAAAGCTTTGCGTTGCAGTGGGCCACCAAGGTACTTGCCATGAGAGTGGCCGAAGATCAAACATCAAACACAGACACACATAAAACACAGGAAAGAGCTGAGAACTACACTGCTGAGTTCCTGAGTGACAAGTGTTTACTTTGAAACTCCCGCTGAGAGCCTCCTGACGCGTCTTCGGACGTGAGGCTGTCTCCTTGAGAGCTCGCAAAAGTGAAAGGCTTGTGAGTTGCCTGTTTTTCTTAAAAGGAGGCTTTCGAAGGATGCTTCAGATCTTTACAGCGACAGGAGCGTGCGTACCGAGCAGGCAGCTCTAAGATATTAAAACACTGTGCTCTGGGTTCCCTTCACAGAAGACAGGGAGAATAAACGGTAATAATTCTTCCACACCTGCGGGTAGCTGGGTTAAGCTGGCGGCGAAGGTTTCTCCTTGGAATAGATGAAACTCTTTATGCATTTCCGCCTGAGTATATTGGTTGTTTGACTTGAGACTATTGGTAATTTAAAAAAAAAGGTCATCCTTTATCCTTACGGCACGGTTCAGATGTCCGCCGAGATGTGAGACAGATACTGCGCCATTTTGTCGCGAATTGGTAGCGGAACCACGACTTTTCGAAGGAGAATGCTATCGCGTGCAGGTTCGAACGAGAGAACAAGAGAACAAATAGATTAAACAAAACAAAACGAAGCCGTATTTATAATTTAAAGGAAAAGTAATAATAATAATAATAATTGGTTTTTGGGGAAAGGAAATGGCGCAGTATCTGTCTCATATATCGTTGGACACCTGAACCGCGCCGTAAGGGAAGGGATAAACGAGGGAGTGAAAGAAGAGAGGAACAAATAGGTCCGTAGTGGAGGGCTCCGGAATAATTTCGACCACCGTGCCGGGGGTAAGACTTTATCGCGCGAACAAATGCCGGCGACTCGCATGGGAAAATGAACTCATCGAGGTGGTATATGTTTGGCGCGTGTTCTGGGCAGAGTTCGACAGAGCGTGTTTTGCAAGTAATTTAAGTATGCCGCATCCAGCTGGTTCTGAAAGGTTGCACACCGTTATTTATTTCGAATACTGTAAAGCATTTGCGCTATGTTACAAAGAGGAAAAAGAAATTAGAATGCATCAACCCGTAGTGCGTGAGGCTACCTGGGGATCTTTAACGTGCACTGACATCGCACAGCACACGGGCGCCTTAGCGTTTTTCCTCCATAAAAACGCAGCCGCCGCGGTCGGGTTCGAACCCGGGAACTCCGGATCAGTAGTCGAGCGGAAAAAGAGCCAATAAGAAACGGGCACGAAAACAAGAAAACCACCTCAAAACACGTACAACTTTGCAGAATAAAAGGAAAGAGTTCACCAGGTACTGAGCATCCCAGGTGAAGCGGGAATGTTTTGCAGACCGGGCGAACGCGGATCGATGTAGTGCGACGCGTCGCTGGCGATGCGTCGACGGAAGCGACGGAAGGGAGACAGGTGGTATTAGGAGCGGAGAGGAACACAGGGAGACGCCGGTGGTCTCCCGTCAAGAGCCCGAAGAACTTGGCAGCAGCAGGAGAATCGTAGCCAGGTCTCGTCGACAGCGGCTCGAAACGCCAGAGGCTTAAAGCAGGCTACCCTAGAGTGCCTTTTGGCAGCACGGACCCTCAGTCCATCAGTTGCCACCTCCACACTTGCAATGAACGCAGGAGGCTTGCGTCGGTGATCCAAGGGAGGTCACGGCAGCACGGACCCAACGTTCGACGGCTGCCACCTCCACGCTTGAATGACCCGATCTCTGCTGAGCTGTCTTCGTTTACAGCTCGGTTTTCTGTCACGTCAGCTCTCCGCTCCTCGTGCTCGCCACGCTCTTTGTCGCCGTCGCCTCGCACACACCCTTCGCACGCGCACACGCGCAACGCTGGGCTGGCACGCGCAGCGCTCCGCTGTCCGACGCACCACTGTCGACGCACGGCGTTCATAAATCCTCCGAGGATCTTTTGTGCACCTCACACATTTCCTTTCCCCCAAAACCAGCTTCATTTCATTCCTTTTTATGTAAGAGGAGAGCCTTCATCACCATAGCATTGTCAGCGGCGTGTGGATCATCTGAGACGTGTTAACAGGGTGGTTCTCTAAATAGCATAAATAACTTTTTGACTATACAGTTAGCCTTCTAATTCATTGAGAGGCTTCCAGTTAAGCGTAATATCGTTATGAATTTTCAAAAATGCTATCCCTGTTGCCGCCGCAGCGCGAGGAATTCTGGCGCAGCACACTTGCGAAACTGAAATGCCCAGCCACGTAACTGGGCGTGTGTCAGACTGCGGCGCTGGCGCCACGTCATCTTATTGCAGCGCCCAGGTGGTCGGGATGAATGCACGTTCCGCCCTCGTATTAATGGCTGGCGCTCTCTCCAGCTGAATGCTTGCGATTTCACCTGTGTGCGATCCCGAAATTTCTTGCGTTACAGTTGTGACAAGAATGGCAGTTTCGAAGATCTAAAAATTTATATGGATGTTACTTGCGGTGGGCTACAAGCCCCTCGACAAATGAGACGCCTGACTATATACTCAACAAGCTGATTGTTTACTATTGAATAACCAGCAAGCTACTATACAGGTCTCGGGATTATTCTGATGCACGCCACCGCCCGCAATGTTATGCCGAAAAGAGCGCTCTTTTAACTCAAAAAGGCCATTTAAAAAAGCTAAGAGTCTTGCTGCGTGAAGCATCGTGTAGAGCTTCCCCAAACGGCGCACCGCAGTCTTGAAAATACTCGCATCTCGGAATTCCCAGCGTTCACCCTTAGCATTTTAAGGCACCTGCTGCTCGTTCTGCTGCGTGCGAATAAAAATAAGACGTGTCCTGCATTTGGTTCCGGAACAATTTATTTATTTATTTATTTATTTATTTATTTATTTATTTATTTATTTATTTATTTATTTATTATAGATACCTCAAGGGCCCTTGAGGGCTTTACATGAGGGGTGGGCTAACAACCTGGTGTTAATAGAACATAGTTTCGATGGCTTTCTTGAAATGGTCCGGGTTTGTAAGAAGGATGGTACTGGTGGGAAGACTGTTCCAGTCACGCGCTGTTTGGATGAAGAAGGAATGAAGATGGGCCACGGTGCGAGCAGGAGGTGGGTAAACGGCCTTGTGGTGGCTTGTGCGGGCTGAATAACGATGAGCAGGCTGGATAGGACCGTTGTGAGTAAAGTTATGATATATTTTGTGATACAAGCATAGCCTTGCAACAATACGGCGTTGGTTGAGGTTAGGAGAGAAGAGAAAGGAGAGAAGGAAAGGTCGGGAGGTAACCAGAATTCAGTAAAGCTAGCTACCCTGTACTGGGGGAAAGGTATGAGGGGATGAAATGAGGACGGAGAAAATACAGGGGTGTATGGAAGAGATGTAGGGAGTTTGGATACGGCAAGTTTGTAGCCTACCCAGGGGACACAACAATTCCTCCATAAAACGGAACAGTGCCTGACAGGCTTGCAGAGCCGACGATCGTTGATGACCGTTATATTCATCGCCGTTAGCCAGCAGGGATTAAGCGATCCAGAACACTGCATTGCCATTACCTTTCAGAACTAAATGCAAAACGTACGAAGAGAGAGTATTTTACGTTGATTTCTCACCTGAAGTCAGCGCATGAAGGGCTTCGAGCCATACAGATAAGAAACGAGTAGTGTTTCGAGAAAAAATTGCCAGCATTATTAGGCGAAACACACTCTATAGCTGACACAGAAAAGTTGCTGCACATCGTAGTGGGCCGAGTGGAAGCCAGAGAGGCATATTAGGGTCTAGAGAATGCAGACGCGAGTTAGAAAAATTGCACGAATTCCATTGCGCAACAGCAAACTTCCAAGCAAACACTCGAAGCCTGTCCTCTAGGTCCACCCTCATAATCAGGATCGATATGCAAGCGCCGTCGCTGGGCGAAAATGGGGCGTCCTTGTTTGCTAGCACAACTTCTACATTCACGCTTCCTTGAATTACACGAACTAACATTTGCTACTGAGTGGTACATTTTAGGGGGTGAAGAAAAACTGAGTCGCTCTGAGACCAAATTTTGTATATGTCGTGTCTAAACTCATTCCCCACATATATCGTGCGATTTAGCAACAAAAAGAAAAAGAGAAAAAGCGACGTCATGTTTACTTTTTAAATGCGTAAATGGCATGCAAGCGCATCACCCTAATTGGTGTCGAGAAAGCACAGAAGTGCACCTAATGGCCTCCGTAGCGAGCTCCGAGAGAAGCCATTTCTAGCAGCCGTCGACGTGCGCACGCGCGTTAGAGAAATGCACGGACACGTAAGCTAGAGATGCATTTTCAGGCGAACCATGAGCAGCGAAGTGAGTTTAAATTGCTTAGAAACCGGGACAGTCGAAAAACCCGCTCAAAGAAGCAGCCCACGTTTTGTAGATATTTAGTTTTAGGAGTACGCTGTGTTCCCGAGCTCAAAACACGATCTGACGACAAGTGTGCAGAGCTCAGTAAAGAATATTAAACCAAAGATCGTAGTGGCCGTGGCAGCGTTTTGGTGTTGTGACATTTCTTTTCGACGAGGGACGCCACACAGAAATACTCTAGCGATGGGCCAGCAAGTAAATGCCACGCTTGGTCCTACTATAACGAGACGGTTTTTGCCGGTGCCCTAGCACGTAGACGAGATCAAAAGCAGCGAACTTGTATGGTTTCCCTGCCAACTGAAACAGCGCGACGAATTTACGACCACCAGGTGCTGCCTCATGCTATTGGCGCCGAGAGTTCATGACGCTGTTTGGTTACAAAAGAAAGCGTATTTTACTCCGCGGAATATGTTCTTGCATTGTCGCCTACATGAAACAATCAGACAGGAATGCGGCTAGATTCACACGGAAGTGGACCCACAAAGGAGCGGATGCACAAATAGTTGTAAAAAGAAAAGTTGTATTTCCTGGGTTTTGTGGCGCATAACCGATTAATTGTTTCATGCTCGAAACGGGAGGTAAAAGACATCTGCTTTCGCTGGAGAGAAATAATATTTTATACCATAGAACAGCTGGCTTAGACGGTTCACTTGCCACATGGCGCTAAACAGACACGGGCGCAGGGAGACAAACAGGACGGGCGCCCGTGTCTGTTTAGCGCTATGTGGCAAGTGAAGCGTCAGCAATTCGCCCAAGCTTCCATTCTTGCTTAGACGCTTCGCATCTCTTTATAATGTAAATGCAGAGGAAGAGTCCGCGGATGCATGTCCTCCTGGGAACACTTTGGGATGGCCCTTGATATTGCCGCACTGCTGACTCTCTGCGGGCGCCACCAGGCGGCCCAACCTTGTCTTCCAGCGCGTGGCCGAGCGCCTTCTTTGTCTCGAATGAGCGCGGCGGTTCGGCAAGCCTCACTCTAGTAAACGGCTGTGCTTCCCGCTTCCTGCTACGTTTGTCGGTGGAAATATTTGGTTCAAAAATTGTTAAAAATGGTACTGTTGGTTTTCGTCTTTCGTGCATTAAAACTAAAACGGTAGCATAGAAATCTGATTAGGAAAATTTAGATGCAAGTCCAGTGCAAGGGAGAGTAAGAATTCACCGTGAACACGTAAAATTTTCCCTTCTTAATGAGAGCGGTGCACCTTTTCCGCAAAGGACTAAAATATCAGGCTAGCAGCATTTTAAAAAATATAAAACCAGATTGGCACGAATAATTTGGGCGACATGAAAGATAAATGTTAACATCTCTTAGTTAAATATTGGTTTTACACAATGTATTAACTTCTACTGCAGAGGTGGCTTGCGTGTATCTGCAGCTTGTGCCTTGTATTATTATAACGATTCATTCTGGCATAATTTCATTTCACCTCTCTTATTGGTAACCGATCCCCGTGAGGTAGACCATGCACGATGACGTCAAGCTGGTCAAGGCAGAGACGAGAGACTTCCTTGCATAAACGGGCCCCACGCCCACGAGCAGAGAAATGACGGAGGCCATGTTTATGTTTGGTGAGCTTCATTCATGCTACTCCCCTCTCGGGAAGGAGTTTCTCTATGGTTGTACAATCAATCAGCGGAAAATGATCCCCGTATCTGAGACCATAATGACTGCAGCGACTTTAGGGTGGCTGGAGGCGGCACCATTTAAAGACCGGCCGTGCTTTTTGTTGTCATTTGCTTCCCGCCACCTGCTCGTCAAGAATGACGCCACAACCAGAATAAACAAAAGTTATATTGAACATTGCACGAACGCACCCCCTGAATACCTTCATTTGCCGTCCCAGTGAAGAAAACGCCGCGCGCTGCCTGTTATGAGGTTTATAGAGTAGGTGTTGTCAAGGTCGAATTTGATTATCTGCTCTGCCTTTGTGCCTTTTTCCGAAATTTTCGTTCAGGTTCG
Source organism: Amblyomma americanum (assembly GCF_052857255.1). Classification (NCBI taxonomy): domain Eukaryota; kingdom Metazoa; phylum Arthropoda; class Arachnida; order Ixodida; family Ixodidae; genus Amblyomma; species Amblyomma americanum. Next base: position 2,828,927 of record NC_135504.1, on the reverse strand, counting down.
AAGTCTTGTGTACTGCAGTCGCAAATCTTTCTAAATTGCTTGGACTTGGTATCTGTGTTTTAAATCTGACTTCCATTATCGCGAATATTTTAGACCTCTGCGAGGATTAGATGCCACCATACTGATGCTGACAAAAAATTCTGCAATCACATTTATGTAACGTGGCTCTTAAGATTTCTTCAAGAGATAATGAGAGATAACGTACAAAAGCAAATCTTCTACTGCACAAAAAAAAAATATGTGACAGGGAGCTTGAACAAAGCTGTGATCTTTCATAGTCACAAGAATGTAGGACCATAATAAAGCATCCATCAACTATGCATGGAACAATTCATTTGTTCCCCTTTTGCCCTAAAAACGCACATACATGTTTATCATGTTTTGCCGAAGCCTCTCTGAATAAGCCGAGTCGCTGCTGTCACCGTCCTTTGATCACACCTTGCCTATGTCTTGGAAGGCATTCTCTAAACTGATCATGCATCATGCACTTACCGCCTATTTTTTAGATTTTTATTACCTGGAAATGGATCGGTTTTTGTTTCGTCTTCCTTCCTCTCCGTTTTGACGCTGAAGACATCTGCTTGCAGTTGTACCGGCGTGTGCTTCTCTTTTTAGATAACAAAACTAGCAGAAAAAGAGGCATCAAACAAACCTTTAAAATTCCTGAACTGCAATTTCTTAGAGCATTGACTGAATACTAGACGGTAAGACTGTAGGAGGCGCTTTAAATTTACCAGGTTCATTTTCCCCCAAGTGGCTGCTTGATCAATGTGATAGAAAAGCAACATTTTTTTACTTCGCCATCCGGATCTGGCGACCGATACGCTGTCAGCCTTACAGAATACCTTCCCCTTAGTCCGGTATTATGCAGTCATCTAAGGCGGCTTTCGTAGCTCTGACTTTGGTTCTGTGTAGAGGTAGCGACGCATGCTGCGTGAATTCTGGGCCATTAGTTAGAGAGCAGACGAGGCTGCCAGTGCGCTTTAATGTGAAATCAATTCCGCGAGGTGCATGCCTTTGCAAAATTGAAAGACATGCCTTATTATTCTTTTCTGCTCAGGGCAGTTCTCTGCTTGCAGGAGGCACACGTGGCGCTTTCTTTCTTCATACCTTGAAGGATCTGAGTTTCTCGTCGAAGTATAGTTGTAGAGATATCGAAAGCACCTCTAGAGCGACTCACGTCTGCTTGCGGTTCTATGGTTGAAGCAGCACAGATGTGCGCATGCAAATGATGTAAACAAGACAAAACGCGTTATTGATCGTTAGACAATGAGCGTGTTCGCAACCGTGTTTCGGAAATTTTTTTGAATGCAACATAAACTAAGCAAGGTTGAAAATATGAAGGAGCCCGAATCAGCACTGCGAAGTTCGCCTCGTTGTTCCAGGTCATAAGAGTGCATTGAGTAACTGGTTCATGACTCGTTCGTCGCGTTTTAAACCTCAATGAAAACGCTTGCGAAGGACCTGAAAAACCGAATAGTTCCATATCAGTTGGTCTGTTATCGCGTGGTGCAGGCATGATTATGGGGGGAGGGGAAATGTTAATGACGAAGGGGCGACTTGGTCATCACTTTTCCAAGAAGATCGAGCCAAAGGTACTGGTAGGCACTGCAATACCTACAAAAAAAATAAAAATTCAATGATTTTCTCAGGGATCTCTACAGATATAATTGGATTTCCAGCTTCAAAGTCATGTACTCCGATGCCTAGTCATTTTCAAAAACAAGCAGTGGGTGTGTGTAAAATTACGAAAAAAAAAACATCTTTTGTTGTACTGATGTCGATAGCTTGAAGCTGTTTTTTCCTGTCTGAGGTCCCCTTTCCACAGCAACGCCTCAGACAGTGTAACGCTGAGAGCTTGGATTTATTCAAGATTTAATTACTATTTCATTCCCCTTTAAAGACAGAAAATCATACTCCCTTATCTGTCTGCTTGGCATGTTCATCTTAACATTTAATACCCGTAATAGGTGCATTTGTGGTGTACAATAAATAAATATGTGTTTCTTAGGAGTTTGTAGTATTGGAACTATGTGTGCGATCGATTGGTTAGATCCCGGTTCGTAGAAGGCATACCTCGAGTAAAACCCCGCACAAAAGTTTGCTTTGGTGCTGGAATAACACAAATCACTTAAGGTTAACTGCGAAAATGGAGAGCGGTGGCGAATTCTCAAACCATCAAGTGACACCAGTTAACATTTATTTTTACAATTTAACAGGTGTTGTGGTATTGTCCTCAATTTCACTCAAGAGAAAAGTGTACAACAGCGGTATCTTACCGGCACTCACCTACGGGGCAAAAACGTGGAGGCAAACGAAAAGAGTTCAGCTTAAGTTAAGGACAACGCAGCGAGCCATGGAAAGAAAAAATGATAGGTGTAACGTTAAGAAACCGGAAGCGAGCAGAATGGGTGAGGGAACAAACGTGGGTTAATGACATCCTAGTCGAAATCAAGACGAAGAAATGGGCTTGGGCAGAGCATGTACTGCGAAGGCAAGATAACCGCTGGTCCTTAAAGGTAACGGAGCGGATTCCAAGAGAAAGTAAGCGTAGCAGGGGACGGCTGAAGTTTAGGTGGGCGGATGAGATTAAGAAGTTGGCAGGCAAAGGGTGAATGACGCTGGCAAAAGACAGGGTTAATTGGAGAGACATGGGAGAGGGCTTTGCCCTGCAGTGGGTGTAATAAGGATGATGATGATGATGATGATGATGATGATGATGATGATGATGATGCAGTATTGTCGCGTAGTGGTGACGGCAGTCCCAAAGGCAGCGAAAAGGGCTTCCGAAAGAAGATATTTATTTGGCTGACTCGAGCCCACAGCGAGCTGAATAACCAGGTGGCGGAGAAGCAACAAGCATGCTTGGCGGTCGTCGAATGGAATGCGTGCCGCTCTCGGCGGCGCTCGATTTAAAGCTGCTAAGGAGCCGTCGATATGAGGCGTCAGAACAACTACAGCAATCTGTAATAACGTGGAAACAGTTGAGCGTGGCTGCGATCATTCGAATTAGGTCTGGTCGCAACTCGCGTCACAAACAAAGTGGTAAAGCCGAGTTCCGGAGGCTTTGAGCGTGAGCAAACAAGCAGTATAAGCATTCGCGCCAATATCTTCGAAGAAACATACTTTTTCTTGCCTCTACTAGCGACGCGAAAATAAGCAATGATTTTGTGAAGAAATAAACGCGAAATATCTGAACAGCATGAAGGTGAAATTGGATATGGCTGGAGCGATCTGAGAAGACACCATCCTTTGTCTGTTTGTACTTACATGTTGCTTTCCGGCACAAGCAGTTGATGTGAGTGAAATTTCGCGTACCTGGCTTGAGAGGAAAGGGAGGGGGAAATGGAGTTTTCTCAATACGCCTTGAGTTGCCAGTCTCAACATCTAAATAGATAGAGGAATGCACCTTTACCATATGCTGTCATCCGGGGAGAGACTACGTGGAAGTGAAAACACAGAAGGCTAAGTATAGTGGCTAAGGTATTTGTGAAAGTATAGTGGCTAATGTATTGTTGAAAGTTTGTGCTTCACCCATCCCTCGGCTTTGTTTCTGCGCTCTTCAGTTTGAAGTACCTGACAAACTAGCTAAATCTGCTCTTCTGGTCGCTTCATTCTACATGAGGAATTGTTAAGCGGATAAGAGTAAGTTGTAATTTACTCGCTGGCTCGTGTAAATCTATAAACTGCCGGAATTCTTCGAAAAAAAAAGCACCCAATAGTCTCATTCTGTCGGCACTTGATACGGCTCAAGTTTCGAGCTAAAAAAAAAAAAAATTCTTTAACCTTAACTGGCGCATCGAAAACAACTATGTAACTATGGCCCCGCCGCGGTGGCTCAGTGGTTAGGGCGCTCGACTACTGATCCGGAGTTTCCGGGTTCGAACCCGACCGCGGCGGCTGTGCTTTTATGGAGGAAAAACGCTAAGGCGCCCGTGTGCTGTGCGATGTCAGTGCACGTTAAAGATCCCCAGGTGGTCGAAATTATTCCGGAGCCCTCCACTACGGCACCTATTCTTCCTTTCTTCTTTCACTCCCTCCTTTATCCCTTCCCTTACGGCGCGGTTCAGGTGTCCAAAGATATATGAGACAAATACTGCGCCATTTCCTTTCCCCAAAAAACCAATTATTATTATTAAATGACAATGGTAGCAGTCCTGCAAGGATTGCGAAATCAGCGTGTAGAAAAGCCTTATGGGAAAATACTGGAAGATGTCTATAGCAACTGCGCAGCTACCATAGTCCTCCATAAATTCAGCAATAAAATTCCAATAAGGAAGGGCGTCAGGCAGGGAGACACGATCCTGCCAATGCTCTTCACCGCCTGCTTACAGGAAGTATTCCGAGGCCTGCATTGGGAACAGCTGGGGATAAGAGTTAATGGAGAAACACCTAAATAATCTGCGATTCGCTGATGACATTACCTTGCTGAGTGACTCAGGAGGTGAACTGAAAAGCATGATCAATGCGTTAGACGGGCAGAGCAGAACGGTGGGAAAATGGCAGGGGTAAATATGGTTATCATCAGCAGGAATAAGGAAAGCGGGGTGAAGCAGCAGAAAACAACCGAGCAAATAGTTCACGCCCGTATATTTTAAGACCAGATTAATCTTGATGTAACCTGCCAGGAGAGAGCGTAAATTGGGCGCTGTTTAGCAGCCAAGGGTAGAGAAAGGAGGTGCTCGTTATGACATATAGATGATCTAATTCGACAGTCATCAAAACCAAGGACAGCAGTAGGGAATGTTTCTTCTTTCTGGTAACTTGAAGTGTTCAGTATTCCAAAACTAATAGTGCAATTATGTTATGGCTGAGAGTCAATTGATTAGAAGGTAGAAGAAAAAAACAACCACAAGCGACGGGTGCGATCCGAACCCATGACTTCCAAATATCGCGTCCGGTGCTCTACCAATTGAGCTACGCCGGTGGTGGTCCAACCGTCGACCCTAGCGTATATATATGTTAATAACCTTGGTGGTGCTCACCAGCGCCACCCTCTTCCTTAGCGGCGGATATGAGACTTCCGTATTATCACGTGTGTCACGTGAAGTGTGATCGAACGGTAATGGCGGCAGCTGAGCATAACAATCTTATGCTACCTATGGCATTAAGGCTGCCAGAACCGAGGGTATCATAATGAATTCCGTGGGAACGAAAACGTGACAGGAGAAGGGATTCGGATGGCTACATCAAGCTGGGGAGATAAGATAGCAAATCATCTGCGATAGGTTTCGTGAATACCGGAGAGCAAGACTAATAACAGATCTTAGAGGAGTTTTTCGTGCCGCCGTGGAGGTGACTTGACCATTGGTAACGCACGTACAGTCGCCGTGGATAGTATATCGAACACGACTCAAATTTCTCGCATCCAGACAGAATCGCCACAGGACTAGTTGAACACTCTGGTGTTTGCATACTCAAAATTAGGCCACACTTAGATGTTCTGTTCTGCGTAAAAAGGTGTTGCTTCTGCTACGTTTTCTCTAAAATATTGAATATTATAAAATTTGATACGATAGCAAGGCGGGCGAGTTGGTGATACATATTTGAAAAATTGCAGCGCGGAAAACGGAGACTTCAAGGGTAGAAAACACTGGACAAGCGCTGACTCTCAACTAAAGTTTAATCACAGCAAACAGGCAAATATAAGCGAACAGGCAACAACCAAACATTACACCCACAAGGCACGTGCACTGTGTTGGGTCAAGATAGGCAACCTCACGGTCACGCAGGAGCAGGGATGTTTTGCTGACGCACAATCTTGATTTCTTTCTCATCTTGTAGGCTTCTACGATTTCTCTGGTCATTTGATCGAGGTGTTTATAGAATATGTCACTTTAGTACAAGGCAGGAAAACATGATTTACACTCTCGGCAATGATCAACTAAATTCGTGGAGTGGTTAGAATCTAATGAGTTTAGATATTCTCTCATACGTCTGTTAATACACCGTCCTGTTTGACCAATGTAAATTTGACCACAGGACATCGGTATTTTGTACACCACGCCCTCAGAGCACGGTAAAAATTTCTTATCATGACTAATGCTTAATGCCAATGTCTTGTGGCATTAAGCATGATAAGAAATTTCTTTGATTATCATGATCTTTCTGTCTCTGTGTCTTCCTGTGTTCGTTCCCTTGCGCCATACAACTTTATGATGAACCAACTAGCCCAACAGCAAGTACTTCTCCCTCTCTGATTGCAGGAGTGCCGTACGCTTCTCGAGCCTGACTTGCACGTTCTGCAGACTTACTGCAGCCTTCCTATTCTTCCCCCATTTTGCTTGCTTTGTTCCCCTTCTTTGAATGCGGAGCATCCAGAGGAGTCTTCTGCGCAAGCTGCCCGCTTTTCCTTCCCCCTATCTTAATTTTACAGCGTCACTGGGAAATGAACCAAACTTCCGAGCTGTGTAGCTGTGGGCTGTTTTATCTCACTTATTTCAACATAGACATTCGTACATGAAGGTCAGCCTTGTGAAATTCAGACCGATGCCCTTTGCGCAGGAACATGCTGTGAATGAGGGTGAACTCTTGGGCTGAAGAGTCAACGCAGGTGCCCTTGGTTCTTTCCTGGGTTTTCACTAGCGACGTAAGTTAACTTTTTTTTTTCTCCAGTACCGTCGATGCTTTCTCGGATTACAGAGTGCACCGCAGAACATACCTGGGTGCTTTCTGGCACAACCTGAACCATTGTAAGAGGACTTATTACGCACTCACAACTACTTTCGTATTTATAGACAATGATATCGTTCGGGCATGCAAAAATATGTACACAATCAAGTAAGGAAACTTTTATACGTTTCCCTGATTTCCGAAATGAAACACTCTTGCTAAACGCCGAATTCTTAGTTTATATTTTTCACTTCGTGAACTTCAAAAATTTCCGTGCAATCTTACTGAGATCAATACCACGAAAAGAAATCTGTGTGTTTTGCTCTTCATTTGCCCACAGATTGACGTCCCCCATTTTCTACTTTTCACAAATTGGACCGCTTTGCTGCAGTCTTTGTAGCTTTCAAATTGCCGCAAAACCGGGACAGAAAACGAGTTGCTCTACATGGTAGCTGCATTTCGTTTATCGCTTGGTTCATAAAGTTGGCTTCTGGGCTGCTTGCTGTTGCTCACGGTTGGATTAAAATTGCGTAATATGCTCTTAGGGGGCTCTCCCTGAATTGCTATTCATTATACTTTGGGGAGACCCTCACGGGGCAGATTTCGAGTGTTAGTAGCAAAATATTAGCGTCCACCTGAGCGCATTCAGTTAGATGCTAATGTGTACTTACCACCTCATAGAAATGTACGTCACATTTGGGTATGTCATAAATGCATTGGACAAACACCGTTCCTGCTCCAAGTTATCGATCATTTCGGCCTTACTGTGCGAATTGCCAGAGGCCCTGGTTAGGTTAGATGGGGGAGAAATTGCCGCGAGGAGGCTGGTTCGAGCAACGTACGCACTATATCAAGTTTTCCTTAATCTACGAAGTTTCTCCGAAAGCTCCATAGCTTTCATTTGCCGTCATTAGTACCTAATCGCAAGAGTGTGGGATGCAACTCCTTGTCATGAGTCTGACTCAGTAGAAGCTTTTAACGAAGTTTGCGAGTTGCGTTTTTTTCCGACCAGCGTAAGTATCTTGTACATTAAAAAGGGAAGTCTTCGCTGCTGACACTAATTTCACCTCGTTCGCCAGAATTTCGCTAAGTAATGAGCTTAAAAGTTGCTCCTGCTGGACAGCGGCGCGAAGGTATTTCGCTGCGAGATTGCAACTTTCGCAGCTAAAAATTCAAGGAAGAAATTAGGGATTACTAGCCTCTTCTGCTGTATGCTTTCACGACTTCTTGAGAAGGTATGAGACGAGGCCACTAACGAGGAGCTTAGCGCTGATTCGAAACGAAATTTTCACTCGACAAAATATTTCTTGTCATTTCAGAAAACGATATTCTGTGTAACCCATGGTGCTTCTTTTTCTTTTTACTCCACAAGGGTAGTCTTGATTGCGTCTTGGTGTGTTGTAAAAAGAAGAGGATTGCCGCAAGAAAGGTTTCCGCGGCACGGGAAAAGGGGGGCGCTCGTGTCGCTAAACCCGGCGTTGAGAATGCCAGGCAGTTTCCATTTTTGCAGCACAGGGAAGGTCGGCTTACAACGCCCGCTCACTAGCACGCATTGTGTGGCCGCTGCTGGGCATTGTTTGTTCGGCAGCGAAGCCTGACCTCGGACATAAGCCGGCATATTTGTAATAAGGGAGTAATTACTCACTGACATCCACCCAGGCGCAGCCATAAGGCTACAAAGGAAAGCTTTTCCTTTGTAGCCGTATGGCTGCGCTTGTGGGTGGATGTCAGTGAGTAATTACTCCCTTGTTACAAATGCACTCCGCCTTGGGGGATTATCTTAAATATCTGACCAAGTCCACATATTACGTGCTTATCGGAAGCAGCTGTATGCATTTTCCCATCGGCGGCTTGACCATCGTTAGCGGTTTATAACACAGTGAACTGGATACTCTGATACGGGATTGTATCGATGTACGGCGTCATAAGAATGACGTTTTGCCTATGCAACCGTCAACTCCGGCGCATTATAATAAAAATGAAGCGTCATCTCACATTTATTTATTTATTTAGGCTATGCTGTCGACCTCATCAGATGCTGTTACAGGAAGGAACGAAATTGACGAACACAAGAATACAGAAACAAATGCAGATATAGAAACTTAAAGAAACAAATTGAGAAAAGAGATTGCCGCCACACAACAAGACAGCATTTCGAGTGCCAGGGCGACCGTTTATTCTAGGGAGCATTCATGTTTTGAAATAAAAAGGTACAACGCCACAATTACACAAGGAATACTGAGAAACAAAGGAGGTGTTTCTGGAAAATATTAAAACAATAAAAGTTACAATACTGAAAACGCTATAAGAAATAATACATCACAAAGGTCAAGAAGGATGAGCTTTACTTAGCCTCGATAGAAATTTGTTTAGTGAGAAGCTGCTGTCCATATCATTTGCTTGTGCGTTCCATTCGCTGCTCAGTGCTTGGCACATAGGGGAGCGGGTCGCTGCTCAATAGATATTTTAAAAGATAGTTGTCCGTAACAGTGGGCTTGTTTTTAAGATGTCGCAACGCTGCGCATTGCCTTTTCCTTGCTCCTGCGGTCGGTTAATTCAGGCAACCTATTATGTGCGCACTGTGCATCTCCTCGACTCCACGTTAATAAGGCTGCTGTTAATTCCAGATGAGGCGAGTGTGCCCGGAACAAATTTTGTTCTTTCGTTGCTTTACTTGCTCTTTTATTCAAGTTGCATTCCTGTAACACCATGAGCGATTTAACGCATTGTAACAGTTCGCACATCGGTAAATAATGGGCACTGAATCTCTACGCTGCCGTTTTTTCGGGTATACTTTATTGTGTTATCTCAGGCGCAAACAGCGCAAGTATCCGATCATACACCCTGCTGGGTATTGGGCTGCGTCCACTTCCTTTCTTGCGTTTATAACCAGATATCTTGGAAGTGGACATCGCAACAGGATATAGCACATGTATTACCGCCGTTGCCTCTGTCGCCGTCGGCATCGCCTTCGTAGTCTGTCTTAACTGAAAGCATCAATGTTAAATTCTTTACCAGACTACACAGTGTAAACAGAGAAAGAGGCAGGAGCGCAGCCGTAGTCTATTGGCCAGCGTTGCAACTGGAGGACTTCGCTTTGTCTCTGCGCTGAGAGAGGCAAGGACAAAGCTAATAGGAAAGCAACAACATCATAAAACAAAAACAAAACAGCACGAAGAGCGAACAAAGAGAATTACTCGTGTTGAGACCTTGCCTAACGACTTGCGGCGTCCTTTTTTGTTTTATATTGTAAAGAAACTCCTCTTCCCGTCGTACCTTAACCGTCGTTCTCAAGGACAATGGAGCCAAGGTGGCACCAAGCCGCAAGGAACAAGTTGACCGGCCTGTGGATGCTCCCAGGAATATATGTCAGCAGCGGTCGTGTTGCATTGGTGATGCAGTAATCTGGATTAGATCCAATACAGCTCCTAGTTGTTCCTTCTTTGCTTAGTGAGAAGAAGAAAGTGCTCGCGTTTTAAAACTGTTTTCTGTTGACTCGAATCCAAATATCGGGGATTCGCAAATGAAAATTGTGTCAATGTCATAATGCAGTTCGAGACGAACTCAAAACTCTCATTTTGAGACAGGTGAAAATAACTGAATCAGTATTTATTAGAGAAATGGCTTATAACTCGATCACCACCGCGCTCACCATGGACGTACTAGACAAATAGGGGCAGCCTGAATAATAATAATAATAATAATTGGTTTTGGACGGAAAGGAAATGGCGCAGTATCTGTCTCATATATCGTTGGACATCTGAACCGCGCCGTAAGGGAAGGGTAAAGGTGGGAGTGAAAGAAGAAAGGAAGAGAGAGGTGCCGCAGTGGAGGGCTCCGGAATAATTTCGACCACCTGGGGATCTTTAACGTGCACTGACATCGCACAGCACACGGGCGCCTTGGCGTTTTTCCTCCATAAAAACGCAGCCGCCGCGGTCGGGTTCGAACCCGGGAACTCCGGATCAGTAGTCGAGCGCCCTAACCACTGAGCCACCGCGGCGGGGGAGCCTGAATACGTCCGAAACAGAATTACAGACAACCAGCCAAAAACGGACCTTTTACCCACCTGCACCTATCTCCTATTGCTCCCCCCCCCCCCCCCCCCCTGAAAAAAATCCCGACATAGTGCATCGGCCTTTGCCAAGGAACGCACGCGAGACAGGCCCTTGTGCATGCCCTGCTATGCGACGATCGATGCAGTCTAGAGAAGAACACTGAGCTCCTGACGTCATCCTGTAGAAGGCTGCCATCGAATGCAAGCTACACGTCGACACATAAAATGTAGCGTACACCGTGTGCCACGATGCCTAGCTTTTGCAGTGCGACGTAGTCCTGTCCCCAAGGGGCACAGAAACACTGCAGCCCAAAATTGAGCCACCTCCCTACCCTCAACTCACCCTACCAAGAGTCATGGACATGAGCCTTCCTTCCTCGTTTAGCAATAAATTCATTCATTCACCAGAGTGGGAAGTGCCAGCCGCGATCACGCAATCTTCCCTAATTCCTGCGAAACATCCTAATTCGATGATTTCATGCGTGACACAGTCTGTGGTTTCCCTAATAACAACGGTCTGTTCATTCTCAGAGCTGTAGTTCCCAGCATCCGGACCGATAAGAAAATGACTGGCCTGGAAACCGTCACAGTCACGCGCCGTTATGGCATTGTTAGCGAGCTCTAGAGCCATAACATTCACACATCTCTCATTTTCTCCTACATACGCATTTCCGCACCCTAACGAAATTTCGTAACGATCGCCTCTTGCGCAATCCGCAAAAGCCCATTTCTGCCTTTTGCCACAAATCCGTTCCTGAGCAACCTTCGGGGGGAGACAATGTGCACAGCTTTGACACTTTGCGGGATACAGAGAACACGGCTTTTATATAATAACACGGCGCTCTGTTTGTGAGATTGTTTTATAAATTCCTGCTTTAATACACCGCTATCATCTTCTGCCTGTTCTTTGAGGCGGTGTGTCAGACGTTTGCGGCTGATTGCACATTCTGTTAAGAAGGCTGTCGGCGGCTAAGATCAGGAGGTTTGCGAAATTTTCGGCACTGAGGAGACTTTGGGTATCATGGCTGAAAGCATCGAGTATGGGCTCCTGTTAAGATGCTCACAGAGCCTTCTTAGCGCAAAACGACAAGGCCTTTTTTTTTTACCGAAACAACTTGCCCTTTAGCATGAAGGACCACGACGACCATTGGAAACTCTTCAACCTTTGTTAAAACAATGCATGACATGAAGTTAGATGCAGAGGACACAATAGTCTCTTTCAACGTCATGGCGCTCTTCACCAGTATCACGGCTGATTCAGTCGTGGCCACGTGTGAGGAAGCATTGAAAAAAGAGGGCAGTCTGGCAAGCTGTACTTCCTTTGACGTTCCCAAGCTGATCATACTACTACGACAATGCCTGACCAACAAGTACTTCTAGTACGATTCAAAGTTGTAGAAATGGATGGAAGGCGCAGGGATGGGCGTGTTCATATCAGTCGCCATTGCGAACCTTGTCATAGAAGCGGTAGAGGAACAAGTATTAGAAGCCTTCATTTCGCACCCAAGATCTTTTGCCGGTATGTCGATGACTGCTTTTGCACTTTACGAAGAAGATGCGTCGCGGTTCCTACATGAACTGAACACTCTTGACCTAAGATTGAAGTTCGCGGTCGAATTTTATGAAGAAAACTGGTTTCCCGACTTGCATGTTATGGTCCCGCGAAAAGGCGACCGCTTTTCCTTCCGCGTGCATAGTAAGCCCCGGTATTTTGATTTCAATTCAAACCATCTTGTTGCGCACGAAGCCTTTATTGCCACCTCGCTCACTAAGCGTGCGACACACGTCTGCAAAAAGAAATAACACCTTCAAAATGAATCGAGAATAGTGCGCCAAGAACTTTCAGCCAAAGGCTATCCGAGCCACTTCATATGGAAGATACAAGAGCAAGTTACGCAGTCGGCGACCACATATCGCATTCAATTTCGCGCGTGAGCAGGTGTCGCATAAGTGCGTGGTATCAGCGAAGCGCTTTCACGAGTGCTCAAGATACGCCTTTTTCGTGGTCAGTGCACTTTCGAACAGGCTGCCCAACCAGCTAATTAAAGTCAGCGACCGGATATGGTGTCGTCAGCACCCCGACAGCTCACCGGCCGATGGCCCAGTATCAGTGGCGAAGGAGCTCGACCAAGTGGGTGCAGAACGAAGCGTGCCAGAAATTGCAGCGCGTCAGAAAGACGGGCCGCTCTGTTCATGACTGCGCAAAGCAGCATGCACTATTGATGAATAATACAGACGGAGCGAACTTGCCAGCTCACTGCATTGCAATCGAAGATTGCGAGCCACTACTTAAGGATATAAATATTATAAAGAGGGGCAGGAGCAGAGTAACACGAAAGCTGTTGGAAGCGTACCACATCAAGAGAACCATTGATGCCCGTGTCAGTGATACATCAAGTTCTTTGCAATAATTTGAATAATTCTGCAGTTGTGCATGACATGCGCGCTGGCTTGACGTGCGTTTCTCTTTTCAGGGCGTGTTTTTTTCTATCATTGCCTATATCAGCTTTTCGCTTAAGAAAACTGGTCCAGTCTAGCCAACCACGTCTCCTGTGTCAGTCTCGTGTGTTAGCGCAAATTCTGGCCAAGTTAAAACCATGAACCAAGTCACTCAAGCACTTTACGTCGTCGCTGTTTCATACTCACATTCATATCTGACCTTGGGAAGCGGCATGCTCGCCAAGTGAGAACGTGAATTATGCGCCGGTATTCGAGAAAGAGCTGAGTGGCGCGGAAAGTACTCCCCAAGCATTAAGCAAGCGCACAAAATTAGCATTAGTGCCCTCCATCCGACTAGCGGAACGGGAGGGATGCAATTTTTGGTAAGGTGCTCACGAGTACCGCAGGCTGTGATCTAAAAAGTGAAGCCGCATGCAGAAAGAGAGAGCGATGCTAAAAAAATGAACATCTCGACCTTGTATCCTAGCTTCACCTTACGCAGTGGCGAGCGGGAATGTCTGTGGTGATGACGTGTGGATGAGGCGCCACCATCACTGGGTCTTGAGGCCTTAGCCGGGGGAAGGGAGGGGAAATGGTCCAACTTGCCCGAGTGAAAACGCGACGGTAGAGGTAGCACGTCTCATAGTGAAACGGGGAACCACTGGAAGGCAGATTTAGGCATCCCTCTCCAAGGTATTGCTCTCGTGGTTGGTAAGTAAAAAAAAGAAACCTTTGTCTTGGAAGCTCCTTTAGAAAATAATCCCACGCAATTTTCTTGGGCAGGCTCTCAAAAAAGAAACTAAAGCACTTTTATGGAAACACTTTTCCTGTACATACTTCATCGTTTAGAAGATAAATATTTATAGAAAGTTCCATCGCACTTGCCTTCGGATGCTAATCTCACCAACTCTCTTTGAAGATTTCTCGAAGTAATGAATAATGCCATTCTAATCTATATATTTTCGCGGCAGCTTGTTCCATCAAATGAAAACGCGAAAAACCAGAAATAAGGGGGCGCACACATACGCTCGCCAACTTTCTCGAACTCTTTCTTCAATCACCCCCGAGGGAAATGAAATGTCAAATTTTAATGCAAGGCCATCTTCGCCTGGAACGCACTCCACCTTTAAGAAGATCTAAGGACAGAAAAACGGTAGTAAAAAATTGCGCACTTGCGTGTGCGCTTAGGTACAGGTGTTAGATGTGTGCGAACGTTTGGAAAAAGAATGCTTTATAAATTATGGGATCAATTTTCGTGCGCGCTGCGCGAAGATAGTGCTTTATTGTATAGGTTTGTTGCAGCTGAAATTGAGAAAACAATTTTCTAACTTTATTGGCAACGACTAAAACTCTTGCTAGAGCTAGTTGGTTCATGCTTGAAGATGTAATGCAAACGGCGCGACGAACGAGAACAATAGTTTTGCTGCCCAACTTTTTTATTTTGCAGTATTCGCGCTTTTGTCGTTACCAGGTCACCGTAACTCTCCGTGTGCCGATGCTATTGCCACGTGTCGCATGATTTTGAGCACCTTTTACTCTTCGCTGCGGAAATTTGTCCGCGACAGCGCAAGCATGGTGTCTGCCCAACTGACGCGGATAATACAGCGCCGAATTCAAAGTAAACCTGATAAGGTTCTAGCAGTATAATGGGCTTCCCGGAAGGTGACCGGCTTCTCGCAGATTGCGGAGTTATAATTCTTTTGTAGGTTCCTATCCACTGTTGATTTCTTTTATCGTAATACCATGATGGCGCTGCCGCGGTGGCTGAGTGGTTATGGCGTACGGCTGCTGGCCCGAAAGATGCGGGTGCGATCCCGCCCGCGGTGGTCGAATTTAGACCGAGGCGAAATTCTAGACGCCCGTGTACTGTGCGATGTCAGTGCACGTTAAAGAACCCCAGGTGGTCGAAATTTCCGGAGCCCTTCACTACGGTGTCCCTCATAGCCCGAGTCGCTTTGGGACGTTAAACCCCCATAAACCACACTAAACCTAATACCGTGATGGGTCTGCAGCGAAAAATCATTAACTTTCTGACACCCATCAAATAGAAAGCTCGATTAGCTGTAACGTCGTTACCTGGAATAAAAAAAATGTTTGTCTATTTCTTTGCGTCTACATTTTTTATGTAGACATTTTTTAAATCAAGGCTTATATTTTTCACTTGAATTCGAGAAGGTTTTCTTAGCCATATATGAGAAAAACTTAACGAAAGAGGTATCAAAAGACGCTATACACGCTATACTTCATGTATTTGCGTTTGTGGTGCATAAGGCAGTGGTGTTAGTCATGCGTGGGTGCAATTTACCTATAGTGTAAGGGAGGCACACTTTGCTCCGGAGGCGATATCCTGAAGGAGGCATGGTACCTTGATGTGCCTCAGCAGTCTCTGCTTCTTTGCAATATCCGAGCCTTCGCCAAGGCTCCGTCGACGTTTTTAACTGCTAACGTATTTACCAACAAACCAAGAGTTCGACGCTTTGAGGGCGAACACACACGTGAACCGGCCCTGAAGTATCTGCTGTTTTTACATTTCACTGAAGCACTTTTGTGATTGACAGCATTGCAGATGAGCGCAAAATAAAATGAGAAAAATCTGCGGATCCTAAGCAACTGCATCGCCTCCGTAGTCCAATAAAACTCCTGTGTTGGAGTTGTGAACGTTTGCCTTTGGTGCCACAAATTAAGCCAAGCATGTAAGCACTGGGCCAGAATTGAAGCCGCCGCGGTGGCTGAGTGGTTATGGCGCTCGGCTGCTGGTCCGAAAGACGCGGGTTCGATCCCGGCCGCGGCGGTCGCATTTCGATGGAGGCGAGATTTTCGAGGCCCGTGTACTCTGTAATGTCAGTGCACGTTAAAGAACCCCAGGCGGTCGAAATTTTCGGAGCCCTTCACTACGTCGTCCCTCATAACCTGAGTCGCTTTGGGACGTTAAACCCCCAAAAACCAAACCATAAATCGAACTGGTGCCAGAATTAAAACAACCTGAAGTCTGAAAAAAAAATACAGGCTGCTTCCTGAGAAACATAGACCATAATTGTGTAAAGAGAGCGCCACAAATCACGATTTTTATGTACTGGATGGTGCTGCTGATATTTGCAATATCTATTATGAACACAGGAAGATGCTCCAATTTATTGCACAAATGTTAGTGCCCACGTTGACTGCACCTCCCTGCCACCACGTTGTGACATCAGGGAGCGAGCACTCTAACCTTCAATGTCGGGTGGATGTTGACAAAACCATTGCCAAGCATGACTAGACTTGCCCGGACAAAGATAATTCTTCTTGTAGAAGCATTGGCTGGCTGACTGAGGCTTCCCCCACACATAGTGTTTTCTAAAAATCCTATTTTGGGAGCCCTCTCTGTAAGCTGAACCCTCGTTATTTTATTAACTTAAAGCATTAATTGGACGAAAACAACAAAAATTATCGCCTTACTGTGCTTCCGGTAGCATTGCACTGCCACCTATTAGTAACTGGTTACAGGATTCAACTAATTCCCTCACAAAGACAGCGGCCCTCCAATAGCAGTGGAAGAGGCGTCTTTGCGACAAGGCGACAGATTTTTATTGCAATGGTCACCTATTCTACCGTCACTTTAAAATTATTGGTAGTGGAAGAACTGGTCCAGGAAGCGCTGCAGAGGAGAAAGACGCTTTTATTTCTCTGACCGTCCCAGTCTTCCTGGACTATCTTCGACCTGCATACTACGAGGAGATAAGGATTTTGTGCGAAATTTCTGTGTCATTAGTTTGTGACACCTTTCAGACAAAACAAGTTTTCATGTTCAGAACATCACATGAACACAAATTCGCATTTTAAAGCAAAAATCGATTGCAGGCCGGCGTCCATGCATACTACTTTGAAGGAATATAAATAAATGCACCAGGAAACAAACAAATAATAAAGTTGACAAAACTTGCTCCACTGCGTGAGTTTCTCATGTTAATAATGCACTTTACGCTATTAACAATGAGACACCTGCCAACTTATTCAGTCACTTGCTGCCACGGAAACAATTTTCTCTTTTACTTTTTCACTCATTCTAACCTTTCTATCAACACCATATACTAGCGCGAATTTAATCTCAAAGCTTCTATGCCGTTTCCGCGCTGTGGCTACCGAAGCGTAATGACTGATAGCTTTTCGATGTCTACAAGATGAGAGCTACAGTGAGCAGCTCATTATGCAATACACATTCCAATAGTTTTCAAGAAGAGCAGAAGTACAAGAATTATTCGCAAAAGGTTGTTGGGATTAAACAAGGGAAGCTGCAAAGCAGGCCGCTGCGGCTGCGCACACAGATAACGCAGCTCATAGGTAGCGGAGCTTAGGTCAACATGCCCGGCAACGAAAAGAGCGGAGTTGTAGTGCTAATGTGTACAGGGGTAATTTAAAGTCATCGGAAACCTTCGGGAGTACGGGTTTTTTTTTCACCTATCTCTGTCTTCCCATTGGCGAACCACATTATCACTTGACTTTCCGTAGGAATACGGTCGTACCATCAGAAACAAGCCTGAGTGTATGTTTTGTTCAGTTGAACTCTTTTTCAATAAAGGCTCTACACGCAATCGACGCAGCTTATCACTTGCTTACTTCAGGTAGCGATAATCACTTCTCGTGCACGATTCAGCAAGTCTTGCCCGTGGCGCTTAGGTAAGTTTAGGGCAACAATCTAGCCTTGCATTCCCAATATGGGCATTTTGCGCATCGTGGCGGAAATGTAAAGAGCTCCAGAGCACAGCAAATAATGTATGCTGCAATATTTTTTGCTGTTTCTTATGTCGTACTTCTGGTATTGACTACCCTATTATGAAAAAAAAAAAAACGGCCGTGGCTTAGCTTGGTTAAGCCTGGTGATTGCGAAGCAATAGTGTGTTATTTTCGGATCAGCTGGTAGTATGGCTGGTGATAGTCTTGGGTTATGCTAGTGTTACGGCTTACAGTGAATCATCTGAGAGGAAGTCATCCGTCGAATCCGTGTATGCCGACAAACATTTCCCTCACCAGCGTGCCCATTACAAAATCTTCCAGTATCGATTGGCCGACGGTGCGGTAACACTCCATTTTCTCCGCGTCGTAAGATATGCCCACTCGGTGCTTGCAGTAGCGTTCGTTAAAGTACGGTAGCGTTACGCCGTAATAAATGTTGGGGTTATTGTCCCCGTCCAAAATGCGATACAGTTTGTTGTACGTCTCCTCGTCGTCTTCACGATGCATTAGCGGCAGCTTGTATGTTTCGGCCACGTTGTAGATGGCCAAGTTGTCTGCATAACACCCCCATCGTTCGTCGGTCATCTTAAGTTTGCCCCACTTGTGCATCTGCGTGTCCGGCGTGTCGCTGGTTGTCCCGGGGTCCGGCGATAGACCCATCTTGCGTCTTACAATGTCGTTCTTGTAGCGCGGTACGCGCTCGTACGCGTCGCCTATAGAGACCTCGTCCAGGTAGCAAAACGCGTTTTTATTGTTTTTGTTGAACATGGTTCGAGTCGAGCCGCTGCTGCCGCTGTTCCGGGGTTTCTTGGACACGCCTCTGCCGTTTAGTCGCGTTCTGAACTAGTAGAAGGAGACTCACTGTCGGGCATAATTTCTTCATTTGCTTCTGCTGTTTCCACAGAGGAGGTTGCACGTTGTCGCCGAGCTGTATACTGGGCACGCCGCTTAGAAAGTCGTTCTTCTCGTTCTTCTTCCGTCTCCGTAGTTCGCTGATGCTTCCTCTTTGCATTCTGCCGAGCTGCCTTGTTCGTAGGCACCATCGTAACATCTGGGTGCATGTATGCCTTGGCGAGAGGAGCGGAGCTGTTTTATACAGCTGGTGTGACGTCACTGACCGTAGCGCTTCTGGTTAGAGGAGCGGGAGTTAGGCCGCAGGTGGTGGCTACCGCCTCGCCTCGCGACGGCGTGAGATGGGGCCCCGTTTTTACACAGCTGGTGTGATGTCACACCGACCGTAGCGCCCCTGGTGAGAGGAGCGGGAGTTAGGCCGCCGTTGGTGGCTACCGCCTCGCCTCGCGACGGCGTGAGATGGGGCCCCGTTTTTACACAGCTGGTGTGACGTCACTCTAGGTCACGTGGTGTGACGTCACGCAGCGAAGTCACATTAAAGGTCAATGGTGCCTACCACCGCCTCGCCACGGAACGGGCTGAAGTGCGACCTAAAGTAGTATTGCTTCGCAATAAAACACAGCGTGAATAAACACAAGAACCGCAGGAGAAGAGCGAGTTAAGTTTTACTTACTTAGAGGGATTACGCGGGTGGTTCGCCCAGGTCCGGGAAAACACTGTGGAAGACGGTCCTCTCTGCTTGGCCGATCATCCGCCGCTTTTGTGGGAGCTCTGCAGGAGCCAGCCTCGCCTCCCACTGCTTATGGCTTAGTTCCTGGTAATTGTATGCTCTATGTTGCTCGGGGCAGTTGGAAACTAAGTGAAGGATACTGGGAATTCCTCCGCATAGTGGGCAAGCATTAGTGGGGTATACCCGGGCCAGATGTTATTTATCATTGTAGATGTAGACCTTATTGTATTACTGAGGCCGAAGACATGACGAGCGCTCGTCGTATCTTTTGTTACTTTTGTTTAATTGCACAGTTTCTTCAAAGTGGAATCGGTAAAAACTCGCCCAACTCGCTGTACTTCGCTACCTCTCATTTTCGCATTTCTCATTTTGTCTATATTCCTTCTCAATTAAAAGCTTTTTGAAGTCACGTTGCTTCGTTGGCTGCGAGTGTAGACCTACTTTTAGTTTGTAACAAAAGTGTTCTGATGTCACTCTGGACAAAAGCTTCTTTGAGCGTCGCGAGCAGCGCCCGTACCACCATTGCAAATGCTTGGTGTGTTTTTCCTGCAGTAGGTCCCACAAGGGCCTGCACGATCGCGAAGGCGTAAACATGGCGACCTACTCGCGCCGACGTCTGCGCTTTCTCGTCTTCATGAGGACGGACATCAAGCAGGTCCAACGTCGAAATTTCCCCGAATACAGCTCACTGTGCTGTTGCGTGCAAGGAGGCGTAATAGGAGTTTATCCAGAAATAAAGGCGTCGTAGATGTTTTAGCTTGCGTGGGCATCTGAGTCTTGTCTTGAGTGAGGAGAGGAATCTGTGATAAGGAGGTAGAGAGAATGTTGAGGTGCATGCTACTCACTAAGCAGTGGATTTCTATAAATTCACATTATTTCTGCCGGGACAATTTAATAACTGGCTTGCAACGTGCTGGGGAATGAATGGTGAAATAAATTATTACGTGACTTAGGAGCCATCTTAAGGACCATTCACTTTCTGTTTATTGTGATCGGCGCTTAAGAGGCAAAAAAGGCAGAGTTTACAATGTATGTTTAAAGTCGAAATTATATTTTTGGTACTAAAACAGTGGTGGATTTTGTTATGAAAGCCTGCAGTAGGTACTTTGCGAATAAAGAACAAAGCGACTTCAGGAATTTTCGTTAGTCGCTACAAAAAATTTGCACGCGCAATTAGCAAACTAGCAAAAACTAGAGGGAGCAAGTGACAAAACTTTAGTTTTGGTACTGCCGTTCGTCAAGAGCTGAAACCAACAGTTGCTTTCATCTTGAGGCTTCAGAAAACACATTTCTGTGACTGAAAAACTTCGAAATTCTGGAGTCCTGACTGTGTTCGTTGCCCCCTTCCTGCCTTCAGGATATGTGCACATACCGGGTCGGTGAAAATCTCCCGGGTCACTGAGTCTGCTTTTGAGCAGTATGGCTGGGCAACTGCGAAAGCCTCCAAGCTTAAATTCTCTGTAGAGAGTACGAGAAGTGTCAGTCCCATATATGAGATTCTTAATAGCTTTACTGATGTCTTAAGTGTTAGGATATAATGCTAAAAAGCCGATCCTGTGGCCTGGGAACCTTAAGACCACCCCAGTACCTAGACGGAGGTGGATTTTTCGTGCCGTGTATAGAACCATCTGTCTCTGAAATAATATAAACGAAGATATTACGCAAACGCTCATCACAGACACGCATGCCGTCGCTTAATCTCTAATACGTTAATCGAGATACGCCCACTGTTCCTAGCGAATCCTCTCAACTCAAGCACCTTGCATATGCTCGAATTTAACAAAATATTCACAGCGACAGTTTGTACAGCGTGCTTCATATCTGCACATTATAGTAACAGACTACCTCGAGTCCGCTGTTACCAGCGGCTGGATTAGACGAGATTAAATGCTAGGCACTCCTAGAAAACCAATGGCGCTGAACTTTGCTTTTTAATTAGGTGCTTTCATGCATGACCCTTATTGTCCACGCATGCACTATCAGTTTGTGGTACACGTAGCAAAGGGGTTGTGCGAAGAGACGCACATCTAGTGCAAACAAACTTGTAACCCAACCTACGGAAGTTGCTTTCATGTTTCGATGGTTGAGAAATTAGCGTGATTACTTTATTCCTCGCACATTCCGGTACTATCGCACGATATCACTGCAAACACGTTCAAGCGATTAAGAGTAGACCGAGGGTCAGCTAGAGCGGCTCAAGCTACTCAAGGGGCCATATTTGGCAACGGAAGACGTCGTCGTAGAATTGAAGGGATCAACTTTTTGTTTTGCATTTTATCCCAGAAAGAAACTTTAAAACACTCTCCTGGTAATGAACGTCTGAAAGATGCACGACCGCTTGATTTTCCGGTATAGCCTGTCTTAGTCAAATTGTGCTGGGGACGTATCCGCAGAAGCCAACAGTTTGTCAAAAAGAAAATACTAGGAAGTTGTGTTGCGCTTCGTCAGGGTGATTTAGAAACCGAATCTCTGTATCAGATATGTGATGTGAAATTTATTCATTTTTTTTATATGAACAGGTTAGCACTTACTAGCATGCGAATATTTTTACGAGAGAATACGTAATCATGCACGCGACTGCTTCAACGCATTTCATTTGAAACCAGAGATGCCCTGTTATAACGTATTTCGAACAATACTGATATAATGACGAGAGAGAGAGAGAGATAAAACTTTTATTGTAATTCGAGAAGGTTGCTCGAGAAACTTGGGTGGCACCCCTAGTTCAAGACGCAACTGGCTTTCGCTGACTGACGGACTTGCTGAACCAACTTTAGCTGCTGATCCAGGGCCTCGCTGGTCAGGGCCACCTCCCATTGCTCATATGTCGGGTTGGACACAGTTAAGTGTCTTGGTTTCGCTGTACATTCCCACGATATGTGGTAGAGCGTAGGGCAAGCGCCACACCAAGGGCATGCATTCTTATATTGAGTGGGGCTAATCTTGTGTAGGATGAACAGGTTAGGGAAAGTGGTTGTCTGAATTTTCCTCCAGTCTATGGCTTCGAAGAAGTCGAGTTTTCTGTGAGGGGGTGGGCATTTTCTGCGCTCCAGCCTAATATGTTCTAATCTTTCACCATAGGTGCTAGGCCTGGGCGTGGGGTAGGGATGAGAATCCGCCCGGTTGGGTAAATCTCGGACTATTTCGTTGGCTACCTCATTGCCAGCTAGTCCTTCGTGACCAGGTGTCCATGTTAGTTTGTGTGTTTGGCTTAGATTGCCAAGTAGCTCTGTTGCTCTTGAAGGAAGCCTGCCATTAAGAAAGTCTCGGCAGGCTTGTTGGGAGTCTGTTATGATGTGGGAGGACTCTCCTTTTTGGCCTTTGTGTTTGATGGTGATAGCCATTGCCAGAGCCTCTGCAGAGGAGGGGTTTTCTGCATAGATAGACGCTTGGATAGTCGGTTTTAGTTGGTGGTCAATCGCAGCGACTGAGAACTTTCCCGGCGTGGGGCAGGCCCCAATGTCTACGTAGACGGCTTCACGGTCTTTTTCTAGTTGTTTCTGAAGTGCCTTTGCTCTCGCTTGTCGACTGGCTTTCTGATGAGCACGATGCATGTGACACGGGATTGGGCTAGCGGTGATCTTCTCTCGGGTTTGGATTGGAAGATAGGTTTTACTGCCTCTTGTCTCCAGCCCCGGCCATTTCCCTAATTTAGACAGGATCGTCCTTCCCGCATTTGTTGTTATAATGACGAAATCTTTCCTTCTCGCCCGTGCAGTACTTAGGCCTTTGTTCTGGTTGCAAGCGCAAGCGCACGAAATCCTTTTGCCGTTATGCGTGACGTCGTACTGAAGAAAGATTATCCGTAAGTTTTCTCAGGAGATTTGACCGCAGTGTGACGCGTCCTGGGCTCTCTTCTCTGTTGAGGTCGTTTGCAGGCGGAAATACTCTTTGCCGGAGGTGGGTATCAGCTGAATAAATGCACGAGTGAGATTGCAAATGCCTCGCGAAGATAATCTGCAGACCATTTATTTGGAGCCCACGCCACTACTTTAGGCTTATTTGCAATTTGGCCAGCTATATACTTCTCGACTGGTCCAGGGAGCGCTGATAAATGTTCCGCTCTCTGAGAGAAGCCGATCTATTCAGCTCTTCCATTTTTTGTCCTTTTCTACTGGTGAGTTGTGCACGAAATGCTCAAGCAAACTTGAAAGAACAGAAAAGACGGAAGAACTGCTATGAAAGAGGGGGGGGGGGGTGAGTAAAACACGTTTAGAATACAAAATATTCGGTAAAAGAAACAGTCCTTTAGGGTCGTTTAATTCTGCCAGGAGGAGCTATCTTCCATGTAGTAGTAAACGAAAATATATATTTTCTTCTTATTGTTGAGACCTACAGAGATGTACCAAGAATCGTTCGGGCATGGCGCTTTCGTTTTATTTGTGAAGCAATTTCGGGCTTCGTGGCTCTAAGCGCGTGCCTCTGTATAAATTTAAGTAATCTAAATCGATGATGCCGTCCTCTTTCTGGAAAGTGCGCTGCTGACTGCAGAGGCCGGCTTTAGCTTGAAGACAGGGCAGTGCTTTCCGTTTCACAAGCGCTCTTATGTACAAGTTCGTGCGTTACTTCCATTCTTGAGGTGGAGGAGAAAGAAAAATTTTCATTAAATATTGTCTCCCTGAGTGGAGCCCTCCGTCGAGAGCTCATGTGGGGCCGTGATCCTGCAGGTCCGCTAGAGCAGCTGTCTCTTGTCTAGAGGATTTGTACTGGTTAGAGCGGTCTCAATTTGATGCGTATGTATGGCATAGGAAATAACCTTGTTATCCGCTAGCAACATGTGCCTTGCTTAAAGAATTTGGGGCCGTTTTTGTGAGGAAGGATAGTTTATCGTAACATTCATGATCGATATTAGTCCATCTAGTTTTGCATCGACGATTAACCAGAAAGTTTTGTAATAACACAAAGCTTTGTAATAGCAAAATATATGTTGT
Source organism: Amblyomma americanum (assembly GCF_052857255.1). Lineage (NCBI taxonomy): Eukaryota > Metazoa > Arthropoda > Arachnida > Ixodida > Ixodidae > Amblyomma > Amblyomma americanum. The sequence continues at coordinate 2,804,593 of NC_135504.1, read as the reverse complement.
TTATTTACAACTCCTATTTTTTGTATCGTTAGGTAAAAGATTTTCGTACGACACAACTACGATTTTCTTGTTAATGTTTTCTTGCTGCGGGAGGTGCATTGAAGCATCGTCCGAATAAGCCGCCCATCTTCGCCAACGCCCCGCGAAAAGGATATTATCAACACAGCTTTACAGCTGAGATCGGAAAACCTCAATACAATTGTAATCATGAGAAACCGGCCTGATGAGTCGACAATAAAAGTGGTTGCATATTTTTCGAAAGCCAATGTGGAAACGCTCATACAGCCTCTCCACGTGCAGGCAGAGTGCGACTCGTACACCGCAGCAGAATTTATGGCATATAGCGCCTGCTAGCTAGCAGTTTTGCGCTGCGCTCCACCAAACTTTCTGCGACTTGAGAAGCTCTCTTACTTTTGAAGAGCCTCATAAACGCATCTTCCATGTTCTCTTCATGCTGAACTTATCTACGGCTAAGGAAAATTGTGGCTCTTCATTTCACAGTAAAGTGTAAGACTTTTTCTTCATTTAAACCAACAACGCTTTGACAGCACGGCCACGCGCCATTTCATTATGTCTTTCTTTTTCATCCTGTCTGGATACTTTTATAGTCGTTCGTCCTAGCTGCCTGAACTTGAGGTGTGGCTCTCGTCTGTGCCACTGATTGCGTTACTCTCTAAAACTCACTGAGTGCAGAAAGCCACATTACTGCCGTTCAGTTTCATGAGAGAAATCATCATAGCTGCAAGGGGGGAAAGGGGGTACTTTCTTTAGCATCATTATGCCGCTTGAGTCGGTCCATTTACCGGAGTTGAAGAAAAATTGTGGCTCCTTTCCTCTACAGTTCCTTTTCATCACATAAATGTATATCGACCATATTTTTTCTGTTGCCAATACTGAGTTTAGCATTGAAATGAGTCCTATGCATTTGGTAGCATGATAAAGAAAACTATCGAGGTAACTGGAAGAGGTGGAAGGATACTTGGTGAGGTTCTCAGCGAAAATAGCTCCCTTGAAGTCCCCTTTCTTTTATTTCTTTTAAAGCAGTCTGTAAGGTCAATGGCTGTCCTGTGTTTGCCGAGTTTTGAGTTGAAAAATTCAGTACTGCGGTCGGGCAGTCGTGTATTATCAAGCGGCATTGTGATACTTGCTACAATTATGATTGTAACTTGCTTTTTAATATATTACCCCCCCCCCTTACTGTAATGCCTAACGGTGCTGTAGGATCGTGCATAAAATTAAGTAAATAAATAACCAAACAAACAAACAATTGGACTTCGGCGGGACAACTTCTGGTCAGTGGTCTGGTCAGATGGGGAAGAAAGATTAGAAACATCCGAGTGTGAAACAAATAACATACGGAGTTTTGATGAAAGGGGCAGAAGTTTTATACGAGTTCTGTTGTCGTTCGGATATAGCCGAGTAAGATTCGTTTTAATTACGTCATGTAGGCTATTTAAATATTTGACGGGACCATCACATAGACTGGTCATGTATAAAAAAGGGAATGCATTTAACGTCAGCAATTGCATCTCTCTTAGTTCTCGTATTTTTATCTGTTCGTTCGTGCGTACCAACAGGCTGCTAGAAAGGTCGCGAAATTAAAGCACAGGCAGAAAGGTATGGCGCTGATTGGGATTCGAACCAACGTCACTAAGGCGCGAAACAGATGCCTCTAACAACTTGGCTACTGCCGCTCTGTTGTCTGTGGTGCTTCTAGTTGGTATGACTGCCTTCGTAGGTCTTTGTTGGTCCAGGAATTGCTATAAATTCTATTTAAAAGTAGTTGGCCATTTTTCTTACGGTTTACACGTTCTTAAGCCTGTTCTACGCAGACAACAAAAGTTACTTTGCTTAATATGTTCTTATGCTTTATGAAATGGCATTATACCGGTGCTAGTGTTCTCATTTTTAACTTTCGAAACGACGACCACATCCATGAACCGTTGGTGGATTACCGGACGTTCAAAATTTCTTTCAAAATTTATTGATACATTTTGCGCTCGATTAAATCCATGTTTGTATGTAACATAAATAAGCCCTCTTATCGCCGAGTTCATTGTGCAGTTTAATTTCTAAATTGTGGTTCCACCATGAGCATCCAAACAATGAAAAAGCTCCAAAAGATCGAAGGGAGAATCGACAAACACGAAAGTTGGCTGACAGCTCAAGTTCTGTATTGAGCTTTCGTGTTTCTTCGAGCTGTCCGTGTCTGTACTATAGGGAAAGTTTGAGCTAGTTGGTGCACTTTTTGACTACAAAAACTTCGCTGTGCCAGGGGACGAAGAAGGAAAGAGAAAGCACTTCTTCCATCTTCATCCCCTGTCGCAGCTGTTTTTGTGGTAAAAAAGAATTAGCCGTGGTTCAACCCGGCCGAGCCTGGTAAGACGAGCGAAAGCTCTGTTAAAGTAAGCACATGCAGGTAAGCACACGCCACACACTTCGATCTAGCGAAAGGCGCGTCACGTGATTTCCAGCAGTTGCTAGAGTGCCGTCGGCTCCGCATACGCAGCTGTAGCGAGGCGCAACGAGTCACGTGATTCAGTAGTTGCAAGGCGAGCGAGCGCCGGGTGGCGAGTCACGTGGCATGACGTCAGAGCCATTCCTCTGCTCTTCCTGGCTTGAAGGTCAAATTTGGTAGCCACATGACCTTCAGCTTTGTACGGGAGGAGTGGAGCTTTCGCTCTTAAAACCGTGTCTCTGCTTGTAAGTACCAGATGTCTCAAAGAGGAGGTGCAACGCGCGTTGCGTGGCGTGTCTACGGAGGTGGGTATGTGCCATGACACCAAGGCAACAACAACAACAACAACAACAACAACAGCGAATATGGCGGGTATGCGTCGAACGGGAACGCCGCCCACTGCTGATGAAAGTGTGAGACCTGCTTCGAAGGCGAGCTGAAGGAGCGGGAGCCACAAACTCCTGGGGGACGCCACAAACTTATCGGGGCACAAAAGGAGCACTTAACCACGAGACGCTGCGAGTGAGAGCCGAGAAGAGAGGAACACTTCATAATTTCGCACCTGCAGCTTGTAGTGCCGCCGCGCTTTTACGGCGTTCTAGGCACTGGGTTACAGAGAAAGCGTGACCGGTGACGCCCCATGTTTAGCTTGAATTTAACGTTGCTCACTCAGTCGCGTTTATTTTCTCAGGCATGGGCAGTATCGAAGGATAAGTTTTAGTTTAGGTCCCGCGAATCGGAAGCTAGGAATATTTCAATGTTATATATCTTTACATTCATTTCCTGCTTCAAATCTCCGGTGAACTAACTAGAGAATACCATAGATGAAAAAAAAGTTTTAGAGTTAACTTAATTTCATTGAAGGGATGAATGTGCAAGTGTGAACAGTGTGTTTCTGCAATGTCATAAATATTTGGGAACGTTCTCTATTCTATGTACGGTGGCCCCACAGCATTTCCCAGCAGGAAAATTAGAGTAACTGATTTTTGATCAATTTCCTTTTCGGGGACACTTACACCTTAGAATATAGGAGGGCCCATCTCAAGAGTTGTTTGAAGGTCGTCGCGATATGGGCAAGCTTGTTAGCGTCATGACTTGTGTGGATGCTGTACAGCAAATGTCTTTTGTTAACTTGCACACCAACAAAACCAGCACCGTTTAACATTTTCTTTGTCAGGGGAAGTTAACTTTTTTAAAGAAACCTAAACGCTTGAGGCACAATTTACGATCTGAAGATTCTATCGGCCATCCTTCAGAGCATGCCTCGAGTTTCAAAAGCATCATCATCTTGCCGTGCCTTGCGTTTTGGATTGTATAAAAGGTGTTTGTCCCTCCTCATCTCCCACGTCGTTTCTTTAAGCGAAAGAAGGCCATTATTGAGCGGGGCGCACAACTGGAGTACCTCGCTCCTATTGTCCCGCCTTCGAGGAGCGTGTTCGATCCACGCCTTCAGGGACCGATGCCCTCATTGTCTTCCCACGCGCAAGTGCAGCCACCACAGAAACGCCCGCCAATGCGGAAATTGGCTGCCGCGCATTACTGCCTGCCTTGTCTGTGAGTGCACGTGTTTGTCAGCACTTTCATGCGCATACGGTGTCCAGGACATTGAAAACGACTGCGCCACAGATGAACCACTCATTGTTGTGGCACGCGTGCAGGAAAAGCGTGGAAGAGAAGTAACGCTCTTTTTAAAATTCTTAGGAAGACCCGAAACTTTGCTCTAAACGCGCGATCGCATCGCAATGCCTTGGAGTACGGGATTTTTTTTTCCTCTTGTGGCACTCTTCGCGCTTCGCACCATTTGGCTTCCCTCCCTGACGTTCTGATCGATTCGCCTGGTGTTGCGGGCTGCAGCCAATATTCGGGTTCCATTGGCAGGACACGCTTTGAAGTTCACGGAAGATAGAGAGTTTTCATCAAGACGGGCGATCTTCCTGCAAAATGCTACGAAAGCTTTGTTGTGAGTTTTAGAAGTCGAGCGCCAAGTTTTAAAAGCTTTACACGAAAGGATTGGAAGATAAAAGAGTTTAACAGTATGGTTAGCGTGTTCGATTTCTTTTACAGAAGAAGCAGGAAGACCTTTGGTGAAGCATACATATTTACGCGTGGCTCATAAGAAGAGGGGGCGGCGCCCGAAATTCTCCGAGGTATGTCAAATATTCGTGCTAAAAAAACATTGTGATAATAATGTCCTCCTATTAAGAAATGTGAAACTATTCGCTACTGGAACTTTCTGCACTGACTTGGTAGTCCCACATAAGACTATTTTCGATTTCTGGCGCCCTCCCCTTTCAACAGTGGATCCATGCTGAAAATATGCTTATGTAAAAAAAAGAAAAACAATGATGCCCTCCCAGTGCACAGCGAGCGTATCTGTAGCCGCGGCGCCTGATTGCTTGCAGAAGCTCCGACTGCAGAAGAAGCTCCGACCTGCCAGCGTTTCATCGCTATAAGGAAACAGATGACTCTGATTCGAATAATACACGTAGGCCGCACTCAACAATACTACGCCGAAAGTTTTGAAGACACAACCAAGTTATTGTGTTGACTAGGTGTGAAATATTATTTATGCGTTTATTCTTATTTATCCCTAAAAGGAGGCCATTTGAACGTTGAAGATATGGGACAGATTCTCATTTGTTGAAAACATTGTAGAAATTTGACGCGACCATTTCAGTTGCAATCCACTTCGTCTGGCTAATTCAGCTAATGCTCATTCAAGTTGGTGCATTGCGCATTTCTGCATGCTGTATCGCTGTAGCTTAATGACTAACTAAGAGCATCTGGAAAAGATGAAAGATACTACAATTGACAATTTCCGCAACGCACTCGGTCACGAAATTTTTCCCAAAGTAATCTTCGTAAAGTAAACGGTATGCAGTTATTTTACCAATTTAGTCTTAATAACATAATTAAAACCAAGCCATTTTTGCCTCTGAATCGGACCTTTATTACTTTTCTCGTTTGAAAACATTACAAGTCCTTCGAGTAAAATCTGTGAGAGAATTGCGTAAAAGCACAACGCTCCGAAAAACTGATTCAAAAAGCTATATAACATTCAGGCGAACAAATTCCTGGCGGAAATTTTTGTAACCCGTTCAGAAGACGAGCTTCTGAATACTCAATATTTTTCATATCCTCGACGCGAGAGAAGATTGAAGAATAATCCATTCATAAAAATACTTGAAACAAGTCGTATTAACCGACTCCAAGAACGGAAAACAACAGTGTCTTTCAATTTAAATCAGAATGGCAGCACAACAAAAAGAACCACAGACATGGCTGTCCTTGTAAAGGCTTTCTTAAAAGTCTTTAAGAAACGTTCCTCCCGTCCGATGCAATATTCATACAGACTACCGTAATATATTTGCGCATGGTGTTACAGGAAATGAAGAGTTCGAGGAAGACTAACAGTACCGAGAAACCTTCCGCGAATTTTCGAGCACTGGTGGATCAAAACGCGCAGTTCGAGACGCTGACGAGAGACGCCGGCAAAGTTTTTCATTATCTTCAGTTCCCAGTGCATCTGCGATTCGGAGACCCGCCGCTGGTGATCTACGCGCACGGATGAAGAAAGCCGGAAATGATGGGGAACTCACTGCAAGACGGCCATGAGCGGCATGTCCTACTTTGTGAACGAGCTAAAAAATAATATTATGCGGCCGTAGCCAGCAGTTGTCTGCGTCTCACAGGTCTGTTTCTGCTTATCCTGTTTCATGCGTGACTGAACAATGTATTTTATAATGTTCTCACCGCCTGCTCTTCTTTATTAGTGTATGTTGCCGACAACAGCGCCACAGAGGTCTTCCTGTTGACGGCAGCGAGGGAGTGGATTGAAAATGTAATGTGATAAAAAGTTTGTTTGGTTTATTTTAAAAAACGGCTGCCGGAAACTGTTTTGTTTTTTCAATTTCCCTCCTCCCTATGCGAATCTAGAGCTTCGTTAATTGTCTACTGTCAACGTTTCCACTCACATGATCGCCTTCTCTTCATAACCAACCTCAGGTAGCTAACCTTGGTCGGCACTGCAGGCAGATGAGCTCTCCGTACTCACATCGGCACTGAACACAAAGAGGGCTTCATGTTCGCATGTTCACTGTTAATTCAAATGACTCCATCTGCGTGTTTGTTGTTCTTGTCAGACGAATGACCTCTTAAAGAGATGCTGGTTCGAGCAGTAAGTATTCAAACTTGCCTCGTACCGGGCTGTCAGCTGTAAAGCTTATCCCGTAGACTGACCGGCCAAAGCACCGGCTACGGCCACTGAGCAGGCGTACACAAGCTATAATTTGGGTCCCGACTTGACCACGTTGCCAGACCGCGAACGTTAGAATTCTAGCCGCGGTAAATCCCCATCTAATTTAACCAAAGCCAACTCTGATATAAGATCAAAATTTCATGCAGTACGTGGTGATTATGTATATCTGTTGTGACGAGTGCGCATATTTTAAACAGTTCTTTCAGCTAACTCACCGGCAACGTAGTTTGTGCTAGTGCTATTTATACCTGCTCCTGTGTTGTTGAGGAGTGCAGGTTGGGTGTGACGTTTGCGCCAGGTGCAAAGGCAGTTAAACACGATGCCTATAAGCATTACGCTGCAGTATACCATGGATGCTCGGCGGATGATAGGAGGAAGGACGCGAATTAAAATATGGGGCCTAAACAACACTGGGTTGAGGAAATGCTCCGAGGCACCAGTTATACATTCAACATTTCACAACATGAGTCTGGATATCATACTAGTGTTAGGAGCGAACGACAGTAAGTAAATCACTAACCGCTCAATTGGTGCAGAAGAAAATGGCGAGCATGGAAATTTCGCCCCCTCACGTCTATTATCTCTGATGTCGAACCTGTCCACGCGTTAGACCAGGGCACGCATCTTGGAGGCTGTTCTCTTCCTCTCATTTGTATTCTTGTTGTGTTACTGATCCGGCCAGGATTTCATAACAAAGCCCGTGACAGGGATTACTTTGTGTCAACCAGCCATGATGCCTTAGGCTCAAAGAAAGGAACGGAAAAAAATAAAGGCTCAAAGTACGACCCTATCCTAGTCGTGCCTAAAGCGCGCGGAACGAGGCGTTCGGTTTAAAACGTGCTTATAGGTGAATTGGCACCCTCGCGAAGAATGTGCTCACAGTACCGGTAAGCGGGCTCGCTCCTCTCTAGTCCAAAAACCAGAGCGAAAAAAATGGCTGCTTTACCGGTCATCGAACCATCCCAGAAAAGAAGAATACAAAAACACCGTTGAAAACGTGGGTACGCAGGATGTCGTGTGGGCAGAGATGAAACGAAGGTTCATTACCGCATGCTCATCGAGCTAAGATCAAAAGTGTATGCCAGCAATCGCTCCTCCCGAGCAACGGTGGCTGCGTCAAAACAGAGAATCCCCTCCAGCAGTGTACATGATCATGTGTTCACAGCTGCCATGCCGTATTATGTTGAATGAGATACTTTGAATGCTCATGCCACTGCCTTCCAGGAGCAACGTGTGGGCCATTTTTCCCATGGAAATTACAGCGAAGTCGGCATTAAAGCACACATGTTCTTGTGCTCGTCTTTCATTTTGTTTATTTATGCATACATACATTAAAAAAAAATCAGAAGAAGCTTCTACTTTCTGCTTTCAATCCGGATGCCCGTTCATATCTCCTTGTTGGGAACAAAGATTTAGTACCGCTGTGCAAACGTGAATTCAATTGCGACCTGTATCTCGTGTCTGTCAGGTCGTCCAAGTTGTATTTGTTCAGAGCCAGCCGACGGCGAAAATATTCTTCCGCACGCCTTTGCAAGCTATGACGTGGAATGAGCAGCACCCTCAGATCTTTACAGCGGCATTGTTGTATGTATTTAGCCTTCTCATTGAGGTTTTACACCAATATATAGTCGTTTATAAACCACGACTTCCCGCAAATATGTCCTGTCTAGAGCAGTTGTTCAAGGCCCATTCCTCAGTCAGGTGAGACCGGTTGAACGACGCGAAATGCAAGCGTGCCGTAATATTCCTGTTCGTCCATACACTGAGCATGAAGCTCCAAGTACAGAAAGACCAAATATTTTACCTGGCATGAGGCGTCAGGCAGGCGACTTTCAAAGAAAGACATTTAAGTAAAAGAAATTTTTACAACAACTAATACAATGTGATACAGGATTTCCGCGTCAACGCTATGACATAATTTTCATATTTTTAATCCGCTTTTGTTATTTCCCGTTTACTTCTGTCTTCGATTTCCCACCCTCTTGTGGGCGTTATTACTGTGCGTCTCCTGCCATTCGCAATTCTCCATTCGTACCGACAGCGGTAACTCTAATGCGAGCGCCAGATTCTCGATCTCCTGCTGAGCGTCCTATTGCTGCGAGCCTTCCTATTTTTTTGTTTGCTCCCACATTCCTCCTCTCGCTCCCACGACAGCGGCTCGGACAAAAGCACTAGTTCCGCTCGATCCCGGAAGGGGTGCGGTCGCAGTGTGCCTGTAATTACTCTAGCGGTTCCATCTCTCGATCTATTTTTTTCTCTCGGCTTTCTTCCTCGCACTCCTTCTTTTCGCGGACACAAAGCTCCATTTCCAACGCCCACAACAGATTTTGAGAGAACAAAGGTCACACTGCTACCAGTACTCTGAGTAGGTACCTATCGGCTAGATTGTTCGATCTATAACAGAAACATTGAAGGCAATTACTTCCAGGCTCAGCCAGCGCCTGCTCGTAACCCCATTCTCTCCGTTTGCCGCTGGCGTCTCATCAGTGCACAGAGAATATCAGAAGCGCTGTTAAAGAGCTGCATGGTGTGTATTGCCGTTGTGCGTTTTTGCTCATGGTCCACTTGCCGTTTAATTCTACAAATATTTTAGCGTAAAGATAGGTTGCGGAAAAGGGGCAATCACATGAAAGAGGACGGGTTGTCCCTTTCTGGTTTTCCCTTGGGGTTGTCCCTTTTGCGCAACACATGTTTACGCTCCAATGAACCAACTTGCCCATCTTGCTGAGACATTTTAGGGCGTGAAATTCGCTTTTATCATTAACAGCTCACTTTGCGGGTGTGGTCATCTTTTCGCAGAGGTGCACAAATGCGCCAGTGCAAATCTGCATCTACCCCTGCTTTAAAATTGTGCGCACCCTGTGCACAGGAGCATCTGTGCGGGCGCCGAATGTCTTGAAATGGGCCAGCGTCCCTTATTTGGCTTCAGTTCCCATGGCGACATGCTGACCATTCTTAATTAATTAGAGGGCTTCTGATTTTGCGCGAAGGGTTATCACTTCAATCCGGAAAGAATAAAGTGTATGAATGTACAATTGCGCTGGCTTCTCCGACATACAACACAGGGCGGCCAGTCTGTGAGGAATGACCTCACGTCGGTTTTTTCCGACCATTAGACCAGATGTTTGGTGAGTACCCCGTGAACTGAGCCGCACTATCATGTCCTATACTTTGCTTGCCACCGTCCGCAGGTTGGAAGTTATAGGCTGAGAAATGTCGAGGGCACGAGTGATGGCGTTAGTATCGTAAAGATTAAAACAAAGACAAAAACGATGGACGATCATACCAACTGATGTGAAGGAGTTGCGACAGCCTTCCAATATATATTTATACTTATATTAAAATACTACCGGATTCTTAAGTACGCAACTGAGAATGGACACTTTTTGCTAATACTCGATTTAGTGTTTTAAGCAACTTTCAGCGCTTATACGTCTTTAGAAAAACCGAAAGCTTTTGGTTATACTGATTGCTCATTTGTTAAAAAGCAAGAAAGGCAAATCAGTGTGGGTAATATACTGATAGACAAAATGCACGTTGCCCTAGGCTTGACACTCGGACGAATGCAACGGAAAAACCTTAACCGTTCAGGGATGAGGCTTAATCAACAGTACCTCCATTGAATAAATCTAACTTGAAATATGTAGCAAAATTTCCACGAGGAACAGTCATTAACTTTCTGACCTAAAACCGTTGCTTGAGCTCAGAGACGTTGGCAGCATGCTACCTTTCTGGGCGCCGTCCAGCGTGCCTTCAATTTCGTTTGCTGAAGAAAACGAGCTTTGTTGGAATATTTCGGACATGGGGGAAACAACATGTTAAGGGAACAGCTTGGCGTTCTCAGGCTCCTATTTTCCTTCGGCAATAGGTTTTTATGCCATGGCTGAAAATTAATTTTCTTCGCACCATTTCGCCCGCTTCATTTCACTGAGTGTTTTTCTTTGTATTGGAGCAAATTTTTATATTTCGAGAATTGAGAGCAAAAACGCTCGTTTCTATCGGCCGATGGCGGTTAAGCAAACGTTGCGCTCCTCAACGCCTCTCCTTGCTGACACGCGTCCGCTGAAAGTTTATGCGCGTTTCACCCGAACGCGCTCTGGTAAGCGCGTTTCCCAAAGCGCCTTTCTTCTCGGTCATGCGTGTTTCAACGACTGAGTTTTCCTCACATTCGCGGCACATGGTGCATTTCCTGTTTACCAGTGCGCCTGGCATGACTCTCCCGCGTGCAACGCTCTGAAAACATGCCTAGACTGCGTGACGCATTCGTAGTTCGCCTATCCCCGAATGTTCGGCTGCCTTTACTCCGGGCCGCACTGCCGCCAGAGCGTCTGTTTCGCTTGCACTACTTCCAAACCCATTCATCATGCTTGAACTACAACGGCCAAGCCAGGAGCAGCGCCATTATTCTTTCTGCGCTGTTCAACAATGTCCCACTAGAACGACAGTGGCAAATCTCTTTCTGTCGCCAGAAGTACCGACATTTTGATATGAATAGTCGCCAGCTAAAATGTACAGAATGCGTTTTTTGTGCTAAGAAAAATTACAGGAGGGCATCTGTTCGACCCAGCTGGTCGCACCGGTAGAAGAAACGTGTACTTGCGCTCAAACGATCTGGCATTCCGGGCGATTTAGCCATTTCACGTCGACAAAATAGGGTTTTTTTTTTTTGCACATCCGCACTCCGCACCACTCAAATTTTTGCCTTCCATTGTGTGTCTTTAAGAGGTGCGCTCTAAATATGCCAGCGACATCAAATTCAAAGATTTCAATGACGCAAGGAAAATGAGACAATATAAATCGGAAGGCAGAATCCCACTGCTGCCGCAGCTCCTTTTCCTGAGTTGGTATGATCGTTCATCGTAATGATATGTCGCGATGGTATTGAGAAGCGTTATGTTTCTTCGTCGTGTTCTATTTTATAGTACATTTTTATTTTAATGCATGTCACCCGCGGACTGGCGATTGACATGTAAGCGGACGTGAACATCCTACACTAACCCCATCACGAAATGTCTATCTTGACCTTGGGCTTGACATTCAGATCAGGCACCGAATGATTGCGCAGACAGCCTAGATAGGTCGGTGGCACTGTCCACTAGTGGGATTAGAAGCATGAGTTGATCGTCCTTTGTGAGAAGACGTTGCACCGGCGCTGCATCACTGTGGACAACAGTGCGGTGGAAAGGCACTTGGACGTGGACGTGAACGCCGCAGAAGAAGACGCGGCTGAGGTGAGGCCTGATTCGAATGGTCGGTTGTGCTTTTTCTCGAATCAGTTGCGTTGGGCGGCAAGCGTACCCGTGTTTTTTTGTGTTCCCTTCTTTTTAGTTTAGAAGAGCGCATGTGCTTGAGTATTTTTATTTTTGTTTAATTCCTGGTCGCAACCGATTATTTTTTCTTACCTAAGGATCGTCTTTCATCAATTCAACTTCCGTTCAAACACGTTTAATTTTTTTTGCGAAAATCACGAAATTTGAATTTCTCTACGAAGTAGTAGCTAAAATAGGCGGACAGATTCATATTGTTGCATCCCCTGACTCTATTTCGGCATTGCCGCTCCAGCGGCGACATGCTGCATCTCTAAACGTGACGGAAATCAGCAAACAGATCTGTGGGCTGGGGTTCTTAGTATTCAGAAAGGGCACAACATGTGAGGAAGACTTCTAACGGTAAACTTTCAACCGCCTGCTTCACCCGCCTACACCCGGTAGCGAGAAAGAAAAAAAATGGTCGTCGTTTACTTTCCACAAAGCCTGTTGCGAGGAAAAGACCCAGAGCAGAACACGAGAGCGCCGCAGTGTCATTGTGATTTTGTAGTTCTATATTATTTTTCTTAAAGCTCGTTTCACTCAATTCAATTTGAACTAACAGAAACAAACTCCTTAAATCTAGCACAATAATTTTTTTCAGCTTGATGGAAATGATTGCTAACAATTGGAAATGATTCAAAGCATGGTGAGCGAGTGAGCGAATTATTATGTACTCATAACCCTATTAGAAATGTGTTCAAAACAGACTTCATATTTATGTTTTTCTTTTATCTCGCGAATGCGCAGAAGTGATGGACCAAGTAAGAGCATTTTTAAGTCTTCAAGTGTTAACCTAAGATTAAGCGCGGTGTTTTTCTTTTCGTTAGCGGGCTCATCCTCCCAAAGGGACTATGAATGATGACGAATAAGAGACGATGATGGATAATCAGCTGTAGATTATTGAAAACAGCCTTTACGTGTATGATTTACAATGTATTCAAATAAAACGGTACAGAAATGCTTGCCATACGTCGCATTACGCCTTACGTTGCAGAGAAAAACTGGAAATATCATGACTAACATGACTAATACTATAGTGGGACAAAGAAAAAGATTTGAAAAAAGGTGTCCCGGCCCGTGCCACTCAGTATTACATGCTTAATACAATATGAAGTAGAAAAATAACAAATAATTAATAAAATGCATTTTTCATAGCAGAAAAGAAAAGCAAAATAAAGAACAAATATCATTTGTACCGTTTGAGCCGAAGCCTTTAAGGAGGGTTAATGTACGATGAATGTAAATGACTGTTTTTGCTTGGGTGGCTGCCAGAACGTTACTGCACAACAAGACGTTAACGCAACTCTCAACTAACTTAAACGAGAAAACAAGAAGGGACATAAACAGAGTCGCCAGAGAAAAACAAAGCCACAACCACCAGAGGAACAGAGATCATTGGGAGGCTGCCAATACATGGTCGCGAGTTATCTATGTGCAAGAATTAATAATATCAATGATTCAGAAGGCCGGCTGACACATTTCCTACCTAATTTTTTAACTAAATATGCCTTCACGACAGGAACCTAGTGGCGCAATAGTATGCTAGCTTGCAAAAAACAAAAAAGAAAAAAACAATCGGGACCATTATTTCTTTATTTCTTTCGTTATTTTTACATTTTTGATGCCTTGAATATTGCTGTAACGCGATAATGTGGTTCAGGTGATAACCAGCTAAAATACCCCTTCAGAACAATTGCGATCACAATTTCTCCAGCTCTCAGACGCGTCTGGTCCTGGCACGTAGAAGGCGATATGAATGCCCAGTCAATGTACCGACCATAACCAGCATGTGCAAACTTCGCTTCTTGCTTCTGGCATTGACTGGAGGCGTGTTTGCAGTGGAGACAAATTTAGCTGCTCTAACATAGCCCCCAAGAGGAAATCTCTCTGAAACCGCGTAAGACTACTCGCAATAAAGGACATTAGAAACGTCTTGTTTTAGCTACATGTCGTCTGTGGGGGAAGCTGCACTTAATCGGTGCCATTCCTTGCCTCCTGATTTGTCACCTCTCTTTCCCTCTTACCACAAGTGTTCGACGCTGGTTGGTTCCGCTTGAGGACTTATTAGACATTAAAAGTAATACCAATTAGGACTGTCAACCTTTACTTTATTGCTGCTGGCGGTGCACGGCGTCTCTGTGGCGAAAGGTTACAAAAAATGGTTCTCTAACCCAACCTTTAGTGAACCTTGTTCTATTGCACAATTTGGTCAAATTTTCATTTGTGACACAAAAAAAAATACCATCATCATGTTATAGCTGGAAATGTCAAGAGATTGTTCTGTTTTTTTTTTCTAACGGAAGAAGACGGCACACCGCTTTTCTAAAGGTTTGCAATTGTACTGAAGGTAGGTGTTCAGGGGCGATAGAAAGAAATGCGAACAGCGCGGCACACGCGCTGCGCAGTCGGAATTTATCTTCAATCGACTTGGAACTGAGTGGTAACAAAAATATGCTAGAGTGGTACATTATTGTATCATGGATGTATCTAGCGTGTTTGTGTTGCGAGCCAAGGATAAGCGTGACGGGAATAAATTCCAAGAGCGGAGCCCGTAGGCGCTGTTCGCATTTCTTTCTATGGCGACAGTGCATGTGAGGCGCATCGGGCGCCCTATTCTTCGAGTGCTCGTACGCAAAGAACCACGAAAAAATTCCCTCACTCGATGTGTGAACGAGGTAGTTGTGGTGAGCAGCAAACTGAAGCTCGAATCAGCGGCACTTGGAAGAAAATGAATAAGGAGAGAACTCGCCACACATGAATAGTTGTAGATCTGCTCGGCTGCCTGTTTTGTGGAGGTAACAGGCGAAGGAGCTGCAACACCAGTCGTTCCGTTTACTGCTGGGCAGTTTACTTGCAAACACGCAGAGAGACGTTAGAAGCAAAGAACGCAAACGAATCGCTTCTGGGTCTGCTGGTCGTCAGCAGCTGGCGGCGAAGGAGAGTGAAGGGAGGGGGCCGTCGGGTGAAGGGCAAGTCCGGGGGAAAATGAGAGTGACCGCTTTTAGATCCCTCGGGCCGAACGCAAAGGAAGCGAAGGCGAAAAAAAAAGAAAAGACCAGCCTGTAGCAGGTGTAGGACAGCCACTGACATTTCGCAAGCGACACACGTGCGCGCGCAAGCGGTGCGACTGAGCTTAGATACTTTAAAATACTTTGGGGGCGGCAGCAAAGGGCTCTGCACAACAGATAGCGGATTTTTCTCTCTCCTCGAGCGATAGCCGCGACCGCATTCGGATGATCGTGAACCAAATTCGAGGTTTGCCTCGTGTATCCTTGATGCGAAGCTCACATTCGCTCTTACGAAGAGCTAATGCGATGCGGGTGACGGTAATGAGAGTAGCTGAACTCCGAACAAGTAATCGCTTATTCTGCTCTATTTGATCTCTTTGCTCCCAGTGATATGGAAATAAAATACAGTCCTAGGATCGGTTTTTTTTTTTTGGCGCGGCAAAATTGTGCTTGCATGATGGAATTATGGGGATGGTTCTCTTTACTGTATTTTTTAGTAAGGAAACTATGATTTCGTTATCAGAATAGCGCAGAAGCTGTTTCAGCGAAAATATCTTTTTCGCTCCTTTACCGCCGTCTCGCTTCCCCATACAGCACTAATATCTTCCCTTTATGCTTCCGTCTCGCCGCGCAGTATTACGCTAATGTTCTTCCTTATCTCAATTTCCACATTGTCTGCGTCGAATGGCGAACACTTTAAACTGCATGTGTCACTGGTGTTCACCGAACGAAGAGAACAACGCCCGAGGCTATAACGACGGCAAGTGCACTGTGCCAGGGGCGTGTGCCACGGGCGGGCGCTGGACGGAGAAAGATCAAAAGCAACCGCTTGCGATAAACCTGGAGTAAGCCTGAGGTAATCATCATCATCATCATCAATACCTGGATGAGCTTTCTCCGGTATGGATCTGCACCAAAACCTGGCCCGTCCTCCACCGTGGGTATGGGCCATCGCTTTAGAAGCAACAACAAGAAAAAGGTTGACCATTGCGTGGACAGGGGTGTTCGAGAAAGAGCAGAAGCGCGTGTAAGCGGCCAACCGTGTCTTGGCCCGTGTAAGCCTTTGTCTTTTGTCGCCGACGCTGGTCAGGGGCGCACTTCCGACGTCGCACGGGACCGGCTGACCCTTGAATGCACCTGCGGCAACGATGGCAACCAGGCGGGCAAGATTCGTACCTTCTCCGTGTTCTTCAACACCTCAAAGCGGACGCTTCGGTGCAGAAAGCCAACGGACACTGCTCGGAGACATTTGATTGCTTATTGCCCGCGGTGCTGATTGATTAGTTGTGGTGTGTGTGCGTGCTGATGTTGCTGTCTGCGAAAATGTTCTGTTAAATGATGTAGCGTGTGAGATAAAGCGACTTTTTTATGTAACCTGTATCTCCGCTTACTGTCCTGCTGCGCGGCAATAAGCTTTACAAAAGGGCCGATTCTTGGTCTCAGCTGTCAGGGGCGCAGTTCTGCCTTTTAGACATGGCTGATATTACCAGCGTGCAAGTTTGGGCATATCAGACCTCTTCTTCTTTTTAACCCCTCGAAAGCATTTAGAGAACTGTCATCTGGAATCACTCGTTCAAAAATCGGCTGAAAGTTGTCCGCCGCGGTTCGATTCGCAGGTTCGATCCTGGCTGCTGCGGTCGAATTTAGATGGAGACAAAATTCTAGAGGCCCGTGTACTGTGCGATGTCATCGCACGTTAAAGAACCCCAGATTGTAGAAACTTCCGGAGCCCTTCACTACGGCGCCCCTCACAACATGAGTCGCTTTGCTTTGGGACAAACCCTCATGAGCTATAAACGGATAGTACAGCACCTAATACATCGTCTTATAGTTGATCGCGTTTTTGCCCATGAAACGCCTGTCGTGAAATACGGGCGCTTAATCATTCGCCTTAATACAAATAGAGAAGGGAGAACGCATAGGTTGCTGGAAAAAGTGCATTTCGAATGGAATTACTCGTCTGAGTGCAGCACCGTGTCGCCGCACTTAAGTATCACGAGGCTAAATGCACCAGATGGTTGTCACGCTAATTTCGAAACCGATGGCACCGAGTTCTGGAGCATTTCGTGTAAGTAGCCAGCATCTGCTAACATTTCTATTTTTGCTTCACCTTATACTGAAACTCGATAAGTATGTGTAGTGTAGTGTATTCAATACACGATATCCACAGGGATTTCGAATGTGACCTTACGATGCAGTAACACCGTTACGAGAGGGTATAAATGTATGCGGCACAGGCTTCGTTGATGCCCAGTCTTGAGAGCATAGAAAAGGTGGCCTCAGTGAGACCCCTCACCTTCATATATTAAATAGTTTTTTCTTCGGCCTGTATTGATGTCACGAAATGCCTTTATTCCCCAGGAAAAAGTTCCAGTGTGCAGCGAGCTTTGAAAAAAAAAATTAAGTCTAACTTTAAGAGAAAAGAAGACAGCAGATTGGATCAGAGAACACTCTCGAGTCAATTGCATCCTAGTCGAAAAGTCGAAACTATAAAGAGGAATTGGTCATGGGAAGGAAGTCTAATGTGAAGGCAAGACAAGTGGATCCAGTCCTCTTCACAGGTTTTAAAAAATTTTTTCGGGAAGGCTTGGAGCTTCCATATATTGTACACTCACGTGATTAAGTATAAAAAATTATTTGGAGATGAATTTAAGGGAATGAAAAGCAGGCAACCTGCCCGTTATGAGTTTGGAGAGCAATCCGTCTGCTACTTCCGGAACCTTAAAACGCGCTTGCAACTTGATTCAAACCTACAAAACTAAGTTATTAAATGGCCTCCTTCATAAATGTCCAGACTATAGACTTTGTGCCATTGCCCTAAATATTTTTTATGTTCTGTATATTTTAGGCCTATAATTTTTTCACAGAGGCAGGAGGGGCGAAAAAAAAAAACTCAGAAGTGCGTTAAATCAACGTCATTCGTTTATCTTATTTAATTTTTTTTGTTTCCCCACAAACATTTTGTACCAAGTTGGGAAGACCTCAGACGGAAAAAAAAAGATCTTTATAATGTTCACACGGAAGCAATAAAATGCGCCGTGGGTTGGAGGAAAAGAAGGGTTCTTACAAATCAACAGTCATCCATTCTGCTCAAGGCACCAAGTGAAGTTCATTTCCGCTGCGCTGATGGAAAAAGAGCCGTCTTGCTGTTTACACCGGTGGCTTGAAGCTCATTTGACGGGAATTTAATTTTTGTGAGGTGCTTTCGTTTGGATCGCAAGCATGCCATTTTTAGAGCGTAGTTTTGCTGGGCCAATGCGGGTGTTCAGTTATTTTCGGTATAGTTTGTCGCTGAATAGAGTGGAAGAGCTGCTTCATTTTGTTCGACAGGCGTAGCATTTCATTTTGAACCGACACGTGTGCCCTGCTTTCTTGTCTCGCAGTGCGCATTCCGAAATATTTTTGAAGACGGGAGTCACTAAAGGAAACAGAAAACTGCTTCAATCCCCCCCCCCCCCCCTTGCTTCTATTACCCGCAGTTTATATTTGGTTACCTCCTGACCACTGCATAAAAAAGGCTTTTAAGTGAAAACTGTACCTAGACGTTATGAGTGCGTCCTACTTTATGCTCGAATGCATCGATGAATTACGCACGCATACTTTCGTGCTAGATTTGGAACGTAAAAGTCTTATCTTTTGTGGTCTGTTTGTTTTTCAGCTCCGGGTAAGGCACTTAATTTTTCTTCTGTGGCTTTTATGCTATACAGTAAAACATGCGGCAATTTTTCGTAGCACACGTCGTTAGAACAAAATGTATGACGAAATTAAAAGGGTAGGAAAATATTTATACGAAAATCAGGTGGATGTACCCAAATGCACGCGGGCGAATATTTGCAGCTATGACCCGAGAATAACCGGACAATGGAAGGCGATTATGAGCAGCATTTCTTCCTGTAGAAATGATTTTCACCGACTAATGTGGTAATGGTGGTACAGCCGCTCCATGTAGTTGAACGAATGTGCACTCATGTGGACTATCCTCCGGGAGACGAGCAACCTTTTGCGTTTTAGATATCTTCACAAATTTCTGCACCTCTTGAGCTTATTACATTCCGGGAGCTTTATAGCCGCGTCCGATCGAATGGGGACGCCTTAACTCGAATTCTGACTTTGCCTTTCCTAACAGAGCGCCTCAATTACTTGAAACTCTGAGCGCCACTTTTGGGTGCGAATGGATCTTGAGGGTCATATAGACCATTCAACGCTGTTGTGTTCGCTGGCTTAGCCCCTAAATATTATGATTTTCAGCGCCAGCAATCACCTGGTGGCTTCTGCAGTTACCCCGCTATTGAAACTTTATCTTTGCAACACTATTCAATTGACCCGCCGTGGTGGCCTCAGCGGTTAGAGCGCTCGGCTACTGAGCCGAGTGCGAACGTGGCCGCGGCGGCCGTGTTTGGAAGGACGCGAACCCAAGAGGCGGCCGTTTGCTGTGCGATGTCAGTGCACGTTAAAAGGTCACCAGGTGGTCGAAATTGTCCCGGAGCCCACCACTACGGCTCCTCTTTCTTCCTTTCTTCTTTCACTTCCCTGCTTTATGCCTTCTATTACGGCGCGTTCGGGTGTCCACCGTGATATGTGAGACAGTTACGGCGTCATTTCCATTCCTCAAAAATCAATTTTGAAATTTTCACTGTTCAGGGTCTGTAGTGGCTGCGGCTACGTACATTTTTACATGAGCAACACATCGCGCAACCCCCCTCCCATTTTTATCCAGGTACACTGCTATTTTTCTTGTTCTTTACATACAACATGGCAGCCCTATTAATACTTCAGCATTCAAGTACCATTTTGTCTAGATGTTCCTAACGGCAAAAATTTGGCATGTATCCCTCCTCTTTATCTATCTATCTATCTTGGCGTGTGTCGCCTGTGGCTTGGTGTAGCTTTCACCAAGCACTGCTCCTTCTTAATAGGTATGGCTGACAGCCCTGCATGTGCCATCTGCGGGTGTGCTGAGAGTACAGCCCACATTCCTTGTGAATGCCCTGCCTACAGCGCCGGAAGACAGCCTCTCTGCCGTGCACTGGAGCATC